>NW_027468609.1:7359741-7812241 GCF_046254945.1 Alosa pseudoharengus | reverse complement strand
AGACAGGCACTCTCCTCAGCCATCACAGTTGCTGTGCTGATGCAGCTTCACATGTGCTCATAGCATCATTTTCTCGCTAATGCCTCCCTATCTCAGGGTACAAGATCCCTGTGTTTGGACTGGTGATAGTATTGGTGAGGTTGACTGTTGAGGTCTTGCTGGTGTAGGAGCTCACGTGTGCAGGTGCACCCAATGTTGAGTTGGCATTAATCCCTTATGAAACTCCTGTCTGGCTCCTAAATGGCTTTAGGTAGCACTAAGAAGCTAATGATGATTAGCTGTGCTGCTGCAGTAGTAGTAGTAGTAGTGAATAACACTAATATTCTGTAATACTGTTAATCTGTAATGTTAAGGGTTTTCCTGTTGCTTATGCAGTCTAAAGCCAATAAGGCGGTTCTGTTGTCAGTCTGGATTGGTTGGCTGGCTGATTGTTTTTGGCTGACAAGCCCTGGTTGTCGTTTCAGACGCTGATGCAGGATTCTCCGGAGCAGACAGAGCTGCGTGCATTCCCCGGACCTCTCATCAAGTGAGTCACACAACAGCAGTAAGCCTCACAGATACTCACACATATAAACACACACTACAGCAATAACCTTCACAGATACTCACACATATATAAACACACACTACAGCAATAACCTTCACAGATACTCACACATATAAACACACACAACAGCTGTAAGCCTCACAGATACTCACACACGTAAACGCACACAACAAGCACACAAAATAATTATCCAACCACACAATGGAGGCAACACATCAACACAGATGACAGGCTCATATTACTTACTTAATCTTTTTCATTCTCTGTGGAACAAAATGATGGACACTGGCCATATACGCACACCAATTGTTTTACCAGGAGCCCTTACTATTTCTCTGACTACACTTGGTGTTGTTGTTGCTTGTACGTCTGTGTAGGGAGGAGACACATAAAGTGGATGTTATCAAGTTTGCCCAAAACAAGGCCATGGAGTGCATGCGCAGTGATAACCTTATTGACAAGTATTCCGCCTGCCTTATCTGGGAGTTCATCACCTTGATGTGCCGACAAAATGGGGTAAGGTTGTCCTAGGTATTCCACTCATAACAACTCTACTAATAACAGTGATACATGGAACAAGTAACAAGAGTAAAGATTTTCATATTTGTATTCCCAGAGCAGTCATTTGCAAGAGAATTATTTGCAGTAAGACTAACAATTGTTAAGGTGTGCATGTACGAGTATCTAAACCTGTCCTTTGTAATTGTTCTGTCCAGACCGTTGTGGGCACAGACATTGCTGACCTCCTGCTTCGCGAGCACCGCTCGGTGTGGCTGCCCGGCAAGTCTCCCAACGAGGCCAACCTGATCGACTTCACCAACGAGGCCCTGGAGCAGCCTGAGGAGGCGGAGCAGGGCGCACTCTCCCTCATCTCCGACACCTTTATGAGCGTGCCCGAAAACATCGGCAAGGAGACGGAGCGCTTCCGCGAGCTGCTGCTGTTCGGACGCAAAAAGGTAGCTTAGTCGTTAGATTTATTGCATCCCTGCAGAAGATCAGGTTTTGCCTGAAAGGGCTTATTCTGTTGCCATTATTTTGACCGCTGCTAGTGTAGCATATTGGAATAATTGTCAAATTTTTTTATTTTATTTTTTTCCAATTTTTGGTCAACGATTCCCGGGTCATCGAAACACCGGGGAACATGACACTTGGTGGGCATATAGCCCCACTAGATTTATTTTAGAAAATAAGCGTTTGGTGCGCAGGGGTTGCGGGGGTGGGGGGTTGTTGGTTGTGGCCCCCGGGCACAAAACACTGGTCTTCTGGGACCCCTGAAACCTGGTAAAAATGCAGTTATTGCTCAATAACCGCCTAAACCATAGCACCCAAGATGAAAATGTTTATGGTATGTTTTGTCTCAAGTGCCCGCATCAACCTAGTCCATAATCACTCATTTGTGATCTGCAACCGCCAGTAAAAAATGAAAATGCAACAACATTTCGCTTTAATCGCCTCTATCTTCAGTTGAGATGTTCTGAACTGCACCAAATTTCATGAGTATGATTACGAACACACACACACACACACACACACACACACACACACACAAACACAAACAAACACACACAAGCAAACACACACACTCCCACAGTAGCACAAACACAGGTACATTGGAAATGGGCTTCAATGGCCTCTTGGCCAGATGGACCTGCAGAGCAAATCCCAAATTTGCCAAAGGTTCGTATGGGTATTCCCAGGCTAGGATATGAGACAAAGGCTAGGAGATAGAGACAGATAGACAAGCCTGATTTAGCTTTTTGTGGAGACAATGTGCAGAACTGAGCGGCGGCCATATTATGCACCACTATGCGGTACATCTAGTTAGTTTAGGATGCGCTGGAAATCCATCATGGATGACTGCCAGTGACTCAATCCTCAGCCTTCTCAATGTGTGTGTCTGTGTGTGTCTGTGTGTGTGTTTGTGTGTGTCTGTGTGTGTCTGTGTGTGAGTTTGTGTTTGTGTGTGTGTGTGTGTGTGTGTGTGTGTGTGTATCTGTTAGGATGCCCTGGAGTCAGCCATGAAGAACGGTTTGTGGGGTCATGCTTTGCTGTTGGCCAGTAAGATGGACAGCAGGACTCACGCCAGAGTCATGACCAGGTACGTACAGTACATACGCTCCTATACATTACTGCTTTCCGAAATGCGAATAAAGACGATAAGAATGTATGAATGTATGGATGTTTTTGTGTTTCTCAGGTTTGCCAACAGTTTACCCATCAATGACCCACTTCAGACTGTTTACCAGCTCATGTCTGGTAGGATGCCAGCTGCAGCTACAGTAAGTGTGTGTGTGCGTGTGTATGTGTGTGTGAGAAAGTCACAGTGTCATGTAACATTTTCTCTTTAACCATCTGTCCCCTCTTCTTCTCTTGTCTCCTCTGTCTGCCCTTCAGTGTTGCGGTGATGAGAAGTGGGGCGACTGGCGCCCCCACTTGGCCATGGTGCTGTCCAACCTCACCCACACGGTGGACCTGGACATGCGCACCATCGCCACCATGGGCGACACGCTGGGTGAGTGAGCCCGGTCCTGTGCTCTGGACGCGCCACAACACAATAGCACTCACACAGGCTATTATTTATCACCATTATTCTCCAACCACGACTCAGCAAATTGACAGCCATTGCATCTAAATAGACAGTAGGCAAAATACGCTGGACCAAAGCACATGTGTATTATTTGTCTGCATGTCAGAAAAGTGTGCATTTGGATTGAGCGTGCCTGTTTTTGTGTGTGTATCTGTGTATCTGGTTGTAGCCTCCAAGGGACTGGTGGATGCGGCTCACTTCTGCTACCTGATGGCTCAGGTGGGGCTGGGAGTGTTCACCAAGAAGAGCACCAAGATCGTGCTGATTGGCTCCAACCACAGGTATGCTGGCTCGCTCAGTCTCCCACACACACACACACACACACATGTAGGCTGTGGGAAATTGGTGGATTGCAGATGAAGACGGTGATGGTTGGCTGGAGTGACCCAGAGCTGTCCTCTTCTGTCTCCTCCTCTCTCAGCTTGCCGTTTGAGAAGTTCTGCTCGTCCGAGGCCATCCAGCGCACGGAGGCGTACGAGTATGCCCAGTCCCTGGGCTCTCAGCCACTCTGCCTGCCCAACTTCCAGGTACGTGTGTGTGTGCGCGCGCTAGTGTGTGTGTGTGTGTGTGCTTTTGCTTGTGTTTGCGTGCGCTAGTGTGTGTGAGTGTGTGCATGCTAAGTATGAAGATAGTTGACAGTACTGTGCCACACATTATTTTCTGAGAGCTGCTATTTGGAGAATTGCTAGAAAGTATAGTCTTTATGTGCTGCCAACATTATGTGACCAGCATAGTCAGTGTTGTACTTAATTTTGAGTGCCGAGTTTCTGCTTTTGAGAGTTTGGATGCTTGGAATGTATATAGCAATCAGGCTCACTGTACTAAGTGAGTTACATACTCTTTACCAGTTTCATAGCATACCATGCTTTAACTAATTGGGCTTGTGTTGAACGTGCCTATGAGACATTACATTTTTGAGCTGTTTAACCTGTGTGTGTATGTGTGTTCTCCACCAGGTGTTCAAGTTCATCTATGCGTGCCGCCTTGCTGAGACTGGGCTCTGTGCCCAGGCTTTCCATTACTGCGAGGTCATCAGCCGAGCTCTGCTGACACAGTCACACTACCACTCAGTGGAGTTCATCGGCCAGCTCATAGAGGTACACACACACACCCACACACGCACACAGATATGCATCAGTGGACCACTGACCACCACTGAGTTATACATCTCTCACTCACTCACTCACTTACTCACTTACTCACACACACACACACACACACACACACACACACACACACACACACACACTGACCATGTTAAAACGTTATCTCAGGTATACACTGTCAGATATTTAATCAGTGCTTGTTGGCAGATATCTTATGTTTGCCCGTTCTTGGTCTGCTCAGTAACAGGTTCCTGGTTGTGTGTTTGATTGCAGATGTCTGCTCGGCTGCGGTTCTATGACCCTCAGCTGAAGGAGAAGCCCGAGCAGGAGCTCTTCCTAGAGCCGGACTGGCTGTTGCACCTGCGGCAGTTGGACAGACAGATCCAGGTCAGCATCTCTGTCCCTCTGCCCCATGTCCCCTGTGGTGGAGTCCTCCTGGGTGTTTACATCCGAGCTGACAGCAGGATGTTTGTTTATGATTGTGTGTCTGTGTGTCTGTGTGTCTGTGTCTGTGTCTGTGTGTGTGTGTGTGTCTGTGTGTGTGTGCGTGTGCGTGTGCGTGTGCGTGTGCGTGCGTGCGTGCGTGCGGAAGACTCCTTTTGTGTGTGTTGGACTAATGTGTTGTGTGTCCCTGCAGGGAGGGGAGATCACGTTCAGGGACCGGGGGACGCCCCAGCTCTACCCCTGCTCCTCCCCCAGCTCTGAGGAGCCCCCTACCCCGCCCAACGCCTCCACCCACACCCCCGACTCCTCCAACCCGCTGATGGCCACTCTCATGCCCGGGGCTCCAGTGCCTGCTGTCCAGCTCATGCCACCAGGTACGACACACACACACACACACACACACACACACACACACACACACACACACACACACACAGTCTTTCATTCTCACATTTCTCCATTCATACACACCACGGCATGTCATCTGTGTTGCCATCTGTTGGGTTAGGAGGAAAGTTGGTTGCATACCCTTGACCTGAATGGAGTCGGGTGCATTTTACCTGAAACAAAGTGATAAAGAAAAAGCCACTAGTGAGAGCGCATTGCTTAAATCCTACTATTGGATTTGGGGATTGCGTCTCACAGTACCCATTACAAATCTTTATCATGTCATATCATTTACACCAGGGGTGGCTAACCAGTGCAGCATGAAGAGCCAAATTTTTTTCCCACACAACTCAAAAGAGCCGCACAACAAAAAAAGATGGCCACACTACAACAGCGACTTAGGCCTACAGTTTAAATAGATCTTCTCTTTTCATTTAAAGTGAGACACTTGGCACACATGACACACATCACAAATTCCCCCTCACTGAATGACTTATTAGCATGAGAAATGCTCCAATGTAACAACTGATATGCTACCAATGTGACCGTCAAATGTTCCGTCTAGTGTTCAGTACATTAAAAGAAAATACACAAAAAGAAAACGAGTCTGCTTCTGACCTTTACCTTGTACTTGCAAAGGTCAGTGCCTTTGGGAAATGTTCAGGTTTGAAGTTTTATGCATCAGTTAAGTCTGGCATACCAAGTACCAAACTAACGTGTAGAACATGTTTTTTAACGGTGTTATTTAGGTTACGTTGACATTTTAACCAGAAAGGCTATGCTAGCCTACAAAAAAGATGAGTCCTCATTTTTTCCATGTCTGTGTTCCTCTTTCTATTTACGCTTAGCGTCAGGGTTTTCCTGATTGCAACAGTATCATTACACCTGGCTAAAGAAACAAAGTCTGCTTCTTTTGGGGCTTATCCTATCCATAACATGACGGTAAAATTATTTTAATTTAAACATTGCAGCCTAACTATTGGCAGTACTATCAACTTATGAAAAGCATTTTCATTTACTAGAAATATAGGCTATTTAAAAAAAAAAAAAACTCTAAATCCAAGGAGAAGTGAGAACATCAGTTGAGCAGCCGCGAGCCGCACGAGAGGAGGCAAAGAGCCACAGGTTCGCCACCCCTGATTAAGACTCTCACTAACTCATCTCTCGGTTTTCCTGTCCCAGCGCCAGCAACCATTCTGCAGGAAGGTGCGCCCTCTGTAGGCCAGAGCCCCGACGCGGGCGGCTTCTATCCGACCGTGCCCACGCCAACCGTGCCCATGTTCTCCGCCACCTACCAGCCAGACAGCAACTCACCACACGCTGGACCCCCACTAACAAACTCTGAGCAGATGACTCCTCAGATACCCGGTCAAGCACCTGGTCAAATGGCCCCTCCTATGCCAGGGCACATGCCAGGGCAGATGCCAGGCCACATGCCGGGTCAGGTGCCGGGTCAAATGCCGGGTCAAATGCCGGGTCAGATGCCGGGTCAAATGCCAGGCCAAATGCCAGGACAACATCCCTCTCAGATGCCCGGGCAGATGCCGCCTCAAATGCATGGGCAGATGTCTCAGCCTATGCCTGGGCAAATGCCAGGATACATGCCTGGGCAAATGCCAGGGCAGATGTCTCACCCTATGCCCGGTCAGATGCCTCCGCAGATGCCTGGAGGAGAAGGGCCTGCTCCACCCTCTCCTCAGATGCCTCCCTCACAGCCTCCCCAGATGGACTTCTTCGACCACATGGCTCACCTGGTACGGACACCATAACTGTGTGTGTGTGTGGTCAGAAGGGCATGAAGGGATGTGTGTGTGTGTGTGTGTGTGTGTGTGTGTGTGTGTGTGTGGATTTGCGTGTTTGTTGCGGCTGTGGTTGTACTCATACTTGTGTATGCGCTTGCAGTAGCTTGTGTGTTGTGCATGTGGAAGAACTGAATGGAAACTTGTTTTCTCAGGGTACGGGCAGGAGATCCAGGACCACCTCGCAGTCTTCTATGCATATGGTTAGCTAGACTCCTGGATGTGTTTCTTTCTTTGAGTGTGTGTGTGTGTGTGTATATGTTTGAGCAATCGCTTTGATGGTACATTTTCGATTGGGTGAATGTTGCACTGGCAGCAGGATGCTGTTTTTTTTAATTTTTTATTTTATTTAATTCTTTACTTAAAACAATCTAATGTGCTAGTTGTAATTCACAACTTCCCCTCTCTCATTGGCTGTCTTTGCATGCAGGGGCCAGGCCGTCGTTCGCGGACAACATCCGAGTCGTCCAACCACTCGACCGGACGTGAGCGAAGCAGCTCATTGGTTAACCAGGGCTCTCCCCCCCCACCCCCCATCCCAGAGGCGCCGCCTGCACAGGAAGCTTCTAAGAAAAGCAAGAAAGAGTCACCAAAAAAGGTTCTCACAAATACACATTCTAACATAGGCAAGCCATGCACAGGTTGAAGATTGATTGATATGTTATGCTAATGATTTAGACTTCCAAAACAATCAATCAATCTATCAGTTGATAGCGATCTATATTGATAGCAGTATGCAACATTGCCCTGTTTCACACTGGCATTATACAGTAGAGGAAAGGCAGCTGTGTCTGGCGTATGAACATGACTATATTAGTGTGTCTTATGTTTGCTGTTAGGGCGGTGGATGGTTCACTTGGCTTTACTCAAAGAAGAATGAAGCCCACCTCCCTGATGACAAACATAAATCTGTGAGTTCCTTCTTTCTCTATCTGCTTGTTTACTTTTGTCACCTTAGCAACAGTTTCCACGGGACTCTGCATCTGTCTCCAGTGTCTCTTTTTTCTCATGGGATTTAATGTTGTTTCAGATCGTCTGGGACGAGAAAAAGCAGAAATGGGTGAATCAGGATGAGCCGGAGGAGGAGGTGTGTGTGTGTGTGCGTGTGCGTGTGCGTGTGCGTGTGCATGCGTGAGTTTTGGTTTATCAGTGTTACGTGTTTAGTTACCATGCCATTTTTTGTATGTATTTATTTATTTGTTTGTTTGTTTGTTTGTTTGTTTATCTGTTTATTTTTTTCTGTTGCAGTATAAGCCCCCTCCTCCACCCCCATCCAGTTTTCCCAAGATGGCTCCAGCCGCAGGGCCTGGTCCTGGACCTGGTCCCTGTGCCAGACCAGGCTCTGGGCCACCGGTCAACATGTTCTCCAGGAGAGCTGGTGAGACCCACACCAGAACTCCTCTCATTACACACAGTATAAACACAGCTGTGCTGGCTAGACTCTAGGTGCAATAGGTGGATTAGGAAGTGAATTATTTGTGTGTTTTACTGAATTACTGTGATCTCGTGTGTGTATTTAGTAGTAGATTAACTGATAATTAATGATTAATCTGATTAATCCTGTGTGTGTGTGTGTGTGTGTGTGTTAGGCACCAAGAGCCGCTATGTGGACGTGTTGAACCCAGGCAGAGGGGGTGGTGGTGGTGCGCCTGCTCCCATGCCTGCTCCTATGCCGGCTGACCTTTTCGCTCCTCTTGCCCCTATGCCCATACCACCCAACCTATTTACCCCAAATGCAGGTGAGTGTGAGTGCGTGTGGGTGTGTGAGAGAGGGAGAGAGTGAGCGAGTGCTTTCAAGAGTGAGGGAGACAGAGAGAAAGAGAGAGTGTGTTTCTATTAAATCTGCTTGTATTTCTGCAGCTGAAGAACCACAGCCGGCAGAGGGGAACACGGCTGATGGTGTGAACCAGAGTCAGAACCAGAGTCAGAGTCAGAGTCAGAGTCAGCCTCAGGTGAATATACGGTGAAGATGGAACATACATACCACTTACCTACGGCACTTGTGCTGTTTTCGCTGGATTTGGTGTGTTGAGTCATCCCTCCCCCTCTCTGTCTCTCTCCCTCTTTCTTTCTCCTATCTCTCTCTCTCTCTCTCTCTCTCTCTCTCTCTCTCTCTCTCTCTCTCTCTAGATGTTTAATCCCACTCTGCTGCCTCAGTGTCCAGAGGGATCTCAGTCTGGGGAGGTGAGCTTGTGTGAATGCACCCCATCTGCTTCCTTTTACCACACAAATGCTGACGCTCACACACACACACACACACACACACACACACACACACACACACACACACACAACAAAGTACTTGAATCAGAGCATGTGTGTGATGGCCTGGATTGTAAATCTGAAATGCTATGAGGTGTGTAATCGGGGATGAGCATGCCATTGATTTGGGCTTGTGTGTGTTTGTGTGTGTGCGCGTGCGTGTGTGGTTGTGTGTGTATCTTTTAGCTGTCCAGATCTAGTTCAATGAGTTCTTTATCACGTGAAGTGAGTCAGCACTTAAATCAGGTATCTAAATCTGGGTTCCCTCATTTACATTGTCTGTCAAACACACACACACACACACACACACACACACACACACACACACACACGATATACATCAGTCTATGGACATAACACCCTCATCCCTAACATCCACAAGCTTGGTGCTCCTATATCCAACAATACTCCATTAACTCACCTTTACGCCTCTAACACTGTTAACCTGTGCTTTTAACGCTCTATGGTGTTTTAAGCTCCCAACATCGTCTTCCAGGCAGCGCTGCCACCATCGACTTAAAGGCCCCTAACCCTAACCTTAACCCATGCCTAACCCTAGCGCATTCCAGGCAGCGCTGCCTTGAAAACAACGTTGGAAAACACCAAGAAACGCTTTTAACTGGCTAAGCGCTTAACCAATAAGCTCATTCTGTTGCTCTGCTCCTGTCTCACCCCCATCATCAACAACCAATCACCTTATGCATGCGACATCGTCATAACCAGTGTGGGAGTGTGAGGATCAGGTGGTGGTTGTATTGTAACCGTTGTTATGATAATTCTGTTTCAGCAGGCCCCACCAGCTGGAGGCGTTACCTTCTATAACCCCGCCCAATTTGCACAGGTAATGTGTGCAAATGATGGAGAATTTTTGTGTACTAAGCCTGCTAGCATGGTCAAAGGTGGTTGAATAAATCTACAGAAATGTATCAAACTGCATGTAAGGGTTGACGCATAATTGAAGTTGTAATCATTGCAGAGAGCTCAGACAAGGTAGGTGTTGAAAATCAAAAAATGCGTAACACATACAAATCCTCCCCTTTCTTTCTTTCACCCCTCTCTCGTTTCTTTCTTTCTTTCACCCCTCTCTCCTTTCTTTCTTTCACCCCTCTCTCCTTTCTTTCTTTCTTTCACCCCTCTCTCCTTTCTTTCTTTCACCCCTCTCTCCTTTCTTTCTTTCACCCCTCTCTCCTTTCTTTCTTTCTTTCACCCCTCTCTCCTTTCTTTCTTTCACCCCTCTCTCCTTTCTTTCTTTCTTTCACCCCTCTCTCCTTTCTTTCTTTCTTTCACTCCTGTCTCAGGCTCCAGTGCCCACGCGTGTCGGGGGACGCCTGGGTGGACAAAGAGAGTACCCCACCCTCAAGTGACCGTTGCTGCTCCTCACAAGGGCTTCATAACGCTGCGAAATATTTCGTTCATTCATCAATTCATTTTAAACCTTAATCATCATGCCTTCCCCTCCCCGATACTCGTGTCCTGCTCATCTGTGTCTGCTTTGATTTAATTCTTTTTTTTTTTTTGTCTGGAGCCATGAATTTGTGTGTGTGTGTGTGTGTGTGTGTGCGCGAGTGAGTGAGTGAACGAGTGGGTAGAGCCTGCCAGTCAGGGTTTTGTTATGTGCAATAATGATCACTAGTAGACTGCATTCTTTGATTTTTTTTTTTTTTTTTTTCCTTTCTGTTCTGTCTGGCCATTTCAGGTGTGTGAGTGTGTATTAAGTATGTGGTGGGTTAAGACAGCAAGGGCTAATGCTCCTGCTGTGCTTACAGTGTTGGGAGTGTTAATCTCTTTTTACATATTTATAAAACGTTTTGTCCCTGGGAGAAAGCTTTGCCATGTCTTTCTCACCCAATCACAGTCAAAAAGACTTCCATCTCATCCAGAAGATTGTCTTATCTTCCCATGAACTTTCTCTAATCACCTCATCACCGCTCCTTTTATTTTATTTTATTTTATTTTATTTTGTTGATTGTGATTTTTTGTGTGTTTGGTGTCTCAACCCCTCTCATCCCTGTATTTGAGTAGAGATGGATTGTGGTATTCCATAAACCCAAAGTATCGCTGTGTTTGAAGGAACAGGAGATCAACTTTCTTAGATGTTTAGAATTGACTGTAAAATTATTGACAAATGTAAAAGAAAGTGATAATAAAGATATTTTTGCTCTTTAGTACTTTGAAAAATGGCCTTGTGCAATTTCTCATGTCTGTTGGTTTTGTAAATATACTGGTCAATATGGCCAATTGGTCAGTAGAAAACCTTGATGTATTGCTTATTTAGAACCCCGGCTTCATAGCTTAATGCCCCATTATGCAAGAACTTTATTTACCCAACATCGTCACTTTTAGACATACTAGGTAGTCCAATAGACATTTTAATGGTGCTACCTCAGGCTGGAAAGTACACAACATGTAGGCCATTCTTACACACAAATTGTGACCAATGTCCAGGGTTCCCACGGGTCATGGAATTATCATGGAATTTTAGAAATTCTGTTCCAAACATGGAAAGTCAGGGAATTTTATATTTTTTGGGGCAAAGTCATGGAATGTTGTTGTAGCAGTTTAAAATGTACTTGCCAAAATACATGAATACAAATATACACCAATTCTGTGTGGAAATATATCTGTTTATTAACTTTACTGCTTGCTTGAGTAGCCCAATAGCTAGGATGCAATTCATGAAAATTGGGCACTTCTGGATAAGTTTTTTATTTTTGGCTGGGTGTTAGGTATAGGCCTAAGGTTTTAAAAAATCCATGGATACAAGTTGGGGTGGCCCCCCTAGTGGCAGTTATCCATAATATCCAAAATGGCCCCCGCCGAAAAGAGAAAAGGTTATATCTCGGCTTCCTTTAGTCTTAAATTGTTAATATAATGTATTTTCTCTACTTTGTTTGATACAAGGAATCCAATTTTGATATGTTCTGCTTATTTTAAGTCAATTTCCATGTATAGCCATATTTAGCTCATAAACTCAATATCTGAAAAAGTCACATTGAAATACTCAGGTCCCTAGACCCATATTTTTACCTCCAAGGTATGCTTTTCTTTGTCGAATGGACAGGTCACTATCACTATAGTGTCAAAAATCACGTGTTGTAGGGGGTGTTGTGGCACAACAGGCTACAGCGCTCATACCATATACAGGTCCAAGTGCCCACAGGGACCCAGGTTCGAATCCGACCTGCGTTCATGTCCCGGTCCCACCCCATCTCTCCTCCACTCACTTCCTGTCTCACTCTTCACTGTCCTATACAAATGAAGGCAAAACACCCTTAAATAAACACAACTTCAGAACTATGCCACAGTGAAAAGTTATATTAGGCTTTTCACCATGTTAAGGGTCAATATTACATTTTAGTCAAATAACACCCAAAAAAAATACACTGCACTCTTTAAATACTTAAACATCATGTATTATTCAAAGATTTGTTGTTTCACTCTTCATCATTACAGCCTTCCTCACACTTGCACAATGTGGTACAGCAAAGTCCAGCTCAGTGGCACTTACAGTTGCCCATACAGGCAACCACACAGCCACAGTTGAGGAGGAGTGAGCATCCCTGGCATCTTCCAGATCTGTCCAATATGGCACCCAGACTTTGGTTCTGTCATTCCATTCCCAACCCCACTTACTGGGGTCTGGAATCTCTGGAGTTTTGGAGAGGGACTAACCTGACTCCGCCAGATGAATTGCTTCGCATTTGCTCCGCATATCCATCTGGGAACTTTCCGTTGGAGAACGTTTGAAAAAGGGGCGAAAATACTGGTTAGCTGATTGGATAAAGCATCTGTCTATCACCACCTATGTTGGTCGGTCCAAATAACCCATCAGATAAACGAAGCGTTCTTCTAATGCCATTTTTTAACATACAAGTTAGATAAGTAGCTAACATTAAAGTTTTTTAACTTACTATTTGTATGTGACATGAACAGGCTACCCGTCTGAAGAAAGCATATTCCTTCTCGTTAAGTAACTAAGATTCAGTGCTACCAAACACTAACGAATTGGCGGATGTCTGTGTCTTCATTCCTCCCAGCTACATTGCAGAGACTCCTAGCTTCCCCAGGAATACTAAAATATATTCGGATAAAACTTCAGCGATAGCTATGCTCATCTCATCCGTGGAAGTCGCCATGTTGTTCAGATTGAACGGTAGCTTCTCGTTGCATCACACCTAAACCCGCCTCAAAACCAACGCTGATTGGACGTTCGTTTAACGAACTGCTCCAAATTTTCTTTATCGGAGAGATGCCAGACTGATCTGCGAGTGAAAATCTGAAACTTGCGAGATCAGGATGGTCTCACGAGGCTAGAGTGGGACTCCTTCCAGACAAAAAGCTGCAGTGTGCAGGGCACACTTTCCATGCTGGAATAAGGCATGATGGGTCGGGGGTATATATCTATGGGTCGGGGGGATTGAATCCAGGGATTTGAGGCCATGAGTGAAAAGAAGCTTCCGTGTTTAATTGATTGACTCGACACCGCAGTTCTTACTATACATGAGTAGGCCTACAGTCCAGCGTTTGAGAACTTGCATGTGCACTGATTCCAGTGTGAGGCTGGTTGGGTCTTGGGTGATCAGAATGAGGGTGACGTTTGATGTTTAAGCAAAGTCCTTTTAGGCAAGTCCCTCCACTCTGCGGACATATTGCAACGCTTTTTGGGCACTCATCGGGCATCCATTTCGGCAGAAATGCACGTGCGCAAGGCTTCACGACACCAATCTTGCTCCAGCGGTGAGATCACAACACATGATTGGCACGATGTCTTCACAACACACTAGAGTTGGATGTCTCGAGACCGGTCTTGGTCTCGAGACCACTTTTACGTGGTCTCGGTCTTGTCACAGTCTCGACCGTGTTTGGTCTTGGTCTTGTCTTGGTCTCGGATCCCTCGGTCTTGTCTTGGTCTTGCGGTCTCGGGTCGACATAGTGGTCGGGAGATTTGCAAAAAATATGTCCATGATACAAAACATAACATTCGATAATGCAACATTAAATTATTTCGCCTTTCACGCCCTTCAAATGCAACCTTTCAAATGCAACCAATCAATGACACATGTATTTTGTTGTGATTAAGAAACTGGCGCTCATTCAATCAAAAGACGCAAGTGTAGCCAGCGCGAAACCTTAGGTTTACGTCGTAGCTGTCAGTCCCAGTCAGACCTAGTAATATAATGTCAGCGAATTCCGCCATCATTAAATTTGCATTCACGGAACATAAAGAAATTTGCAGTCCAGGGGCAAGAAAGAAGCATTCTGCAAAATGCAAGTTTTGCAAAGTCTCTCTCTCTCATCATTGTCATGCAATTGCTATAGCCTACATAGTTTATCTCACCCAGTCTACGAAAACATTTACAGTGAGTGAGCTCACAGTCACACACATTCATGACATGCACTGTCTCTGCATTGTTCTGTCTGTAGTTGAAATAATACCTTCTTAAATTTAATTTAAACTGGGACTGAACCTCTTACCCCAGCAGGGTTCTCAAGTCTCACGCAATGGGCGTGAGACACACGCAATTCAACAAGTTCACACGCTCACACACCACACCTTGCATTTCTCACGCAGAAATATTACTAGGGATGTCAAGGTATCTGCATAATTATTAGAGGAGGCGCAGGGATACGAGAGGATTTCTCGCAGGGTTCAGAACTAGCGCACCACTCACCAGCAAAATCAAAAAAATAAATAGCCACCGACATCCAATCAAAAAATAGTAGGCTATTCGTTGTATCCGGGTAAAATTCCAAAATAGCACATCCCCTCCCTACAACCACGTTATGCTTGTGTGGGGTTACACGTTTAAGATTTCAAAACTGCACCAACATTCTTTTTATTCAGAAATTCAACTGTCTGTCATTTGGTAAACCAGCCTACTTATGGTACTTTACAGGGTGTGTAAATCAAGCCTTTTCACGAACATTTGGCCTAGCCTACTTTATGGCAAAATTATTTCTTATCTATAAACTAAAATAAACTGTCGGTCATTAAGAAAACCTAATGATTGTGTCGTTATAGCTTTGTGTAAGCCAGACATCAGCAACGTTCATTTTACACGACCAATCACTCTCGTGGCTGCCTGCACTTTCCCTGTCGTCACGGCTGCAACTTTCGCACTCCTTTGTGCTTTTTAGCGCCGTGTTCATCAGGTCGCGGGACACCCATCTGATCCTCCATGGACCATGTCTACAATGAATGAAAATTAGCTTATTATTAACGAGTGTTATCAATTTGAGCGAGTATGCTACACATAGGCCTACATTTTTTTCTAAACATAGAGGACTGCTGCAGACAATGACCTGCCAACCACCATAATGTATAATGAACTTGCTGTCCTCGGTTTCGGCATGCACATGCTTAGTCTAATGATTCAGTGACAATATAGGCTACTCAAGTGAATAAAGCAATTAGCCTAATAAATAAAATATTTGTCTCACTCAGTACATATAGGCCTACATCTCGTAAATTGGTGAGCCATAGAATATCCCAGCGTCACGATTATTATATTTCAAGATTCCAATCTATCCCACCTAAATATGAAAAGTTATTTCTACTGACATGCTTCCTGGTGACATAAAAAAAACAAAAAAGAGACATAGGCTATGCATTATACTTTCCCAGACAAAAAAAAGATATAGGATGTATAGATTACAATGACAAATTCAAGGTCTCAAAGGGTTAATGCTTCTTTCCAAATTTTTATTTTATAATTAGTGAGTGAGTGCACCCCCCCCCCAATCTCACTCCAAGCTGAGCTCAAAACTTGAGAACCCTGCCCCTGTATGCTGCTCTTTTTCAATTGATGCAAGTTATGGTGTAACACCAGAGACTTTCTAATGTGGAGACACAGCACTCAAAAAATCCTCCATAGAAATGCATGGGGCTAGTTTGCAACGCCAATATGGCCGTTGTCTACACATATCCCACCCCTTCCTCGCCAAAATGTCGACATGTGTATACATTGAGCGAATCATGTGGTGTGAGTTGACTACTTTGAGCCAATTATGTGCTGTGTTGTGCAGACATTGTGCCAATCATGTGTTGTGAACTCGACACTGGAGCACGGTTGGTGTGGTGAAGCCTTGCGCACGCGCATTTCTGCTGAATAGGATGCCCGATGAGTACCCAAAAAGCGTTACAATATGGCCGCCGAGTGGAGGGACATGCCTAAAAGGACTTTGGTAACACTAGCTCGCTAGCTGTTTTTTTTTTTTTTTTTTTGGTCTCGGTCTTGGTCTCGGTCTCGTCTCGACTTTGTCTTGGTCTTGACTCAGTCTGTCTTGGCCTTGGTCTCGTCTTGGTCTCGGTCTTGATACCCTCTGGTCTTGGTAGTGTCTTGGTCTCGGTTTAGGCGGTCTTGACTACAAGTCTACAACACACCACATTATTGGCTCAATGTATTCACAACACAGCACATTATTGGCTCAATGTATTCACATGTCTACATTTGCCGCGGAAGGGGTGTGATTTGCGTAGACAACTGCCATATTGCCGTTACAAACTAAGCTCATGCATTTATATGGAGGGTTTTTTGAGTGCTGTGTCTCTTTATTAGAAAGTCTATGGTTTAAGTATGAATTGTTTTTTTGTGTTATTTGACTATAATATGTAATATTGATCCTTAACATGGTGAAAAGCCTAATATACTGTAACTTGTCACTGTGGCATAGTTCTGAATTTGTGTTTATTTAAGGCCTCAACAATGGTCCTTTTGGTCACAACATGTGATTTTTGACCTGTCCAATCAACAAAGAAAAGCATACCTTGGAGGTAAAATATGGGTCTAGGGACCCGAGTAATATTTCAATGTGACTTTTTCAGAGATATTGACAGTTTATGAGCTAAATATGACTATGATACTAGATTTAAATGGACTTAAAATAATAAGAACATATCAAAATTGGATTCCTTGTATCAAACAAAGTAGAGAAAATACATTATACAACAATTTAAGACTAAAGGAAGCTGAGATATAATCTTTTCTCTTTTCAGCGGGGGCCATTTTGGATTTTATGGATAACTGCCACTAGGGGGGCCACCCCAACTTGTATCCATGGATTTTTTAAAACCTTAGGCCTATACCTAACACCCTGCCAAAAATCAAAAACTTATCCAGAAGTGCCCAATCTTCATGATTTTTCACATATTCCTTCCCAGCTATTCAATGCCTATTTATTCATCTCCCGCTCTAAAAAAGTGAAAGATCCTTGAACGCTATGCATGTGCTCTGAAATCATTGGTCGGTATATAATTTGTACTATTCATTATATAGTAAGTCATGGAAATTCAGGTTTTTTTGTCAGGGAAAAGTCATGACGACTTATATTTGACATAGAGTGGGAACCCTGAAAGTCACAACAAATGTGAGCGGGGAGGTACCGAGACGAGTATTGACTGTTGGTGTAACACACCAGAAGAGCTAATAACTACTGGATGTATTTTTTATTATTATTTATTTCCCACACAGCCTCAAGTTGAGTGAGCTTGTGATGCAGTTGTATTGTAGCTAATGATGAAACTACCTTCTTCTGTCAGCAGATATTTACTGTCCAAACAATGCTCTAATAGGGGACATTAGGAGTCATGGGACATTAGGGGTATGTATACTTCAGACAAAACATACAACTAGGACAAGGATTAGGGACATGTTCAATAACAAGTCCATATCAACAGTTGAGTACTCTTAAGGACAAACTGTAAGTTCTTTTTCTACTCTTTCGCAGAAGAAATATTTCCTGAGTGACCCAGGAGAACAGTTTTTCAGTTGTGAACTTGGAAAAGAAAAAACATTCAAGCAATCATAGTAAAAAAATATAAGCATGTTATTGGATCCATAATGTTATAAAAGTTCATAACATGACTGAACCATCTCATCAACCAACATGGCTTCCTTCCCACAATTTTTTACCCGTCGTTTGGGTTTGAGTCCTCTCCTTTGTCCACATACAGGAACTACGCAAGGAAGTGTCTGACTCATTTGTGTTGGCCTGTGATGGCTGGCAACTGTGCAATTCAGCTTCGATGAATAAACACATCTCATTATTCCGAACTGTGGGTGTGGGTATGTGCTTCCAGAGCACTCTGTGCCCTTTTAACTGCAACCTCAAGCAGGGAGCGGTCTTTCAGGACTTGATTCAAGCTCTCTGAGTCCATCTCCAACAGCATACCTACAGATACACACAAACCGTACACATACTGTACATTACAAAAGCTCATTATATAGCTCAGTAATCAACACATATCCATAACATAGGATATTTTTGTGTGCTGTCTCTTTAAGAGGAGCAGCAACATCTTAAAAGGAGTGACATGTTCGGTACGGTTTTGTGCAGGATCTTAAACACAACAAAGGTAAAAGGTAAGGTTGACTTTCAAATATTAGTACAGAGTTACAACTGGCCAGCTCACCTGTGATGTCAGCTGAGTGGGTGGGGTCTATCTGTTTCACAAGGTTGAACAGTTTTTCTCCAATGGATTCTGATTCAACCTCAGAATCAGAGCTTTCAGTCATGTTGGTCCTCTCCTCCCCCTGCCTACTTACACAAAAACAAGGGGACATAAAATGATATTCTATAACTAGAGCAAGGTTATTGACATGTTATTTTCTATATTTTTGATATGTTGCTGATTGGATCATAAACGGCCACAGCAATGAAGAAAAGTGATTGATAATGACTGACTGACTATTATTGTGTTACATGCTTCAAATGTAAAGCACCTTGAGCTGCATTCTGTGTATGAAAGATGCTATACAAATAAAGCTTATTATTATTATTATTATAGAGCAGACAGCAACAATAGTACAGAAATTCATGCATACATACTCAAGGAGCGTTTTTAAGGCAATGTTGATCTTCTTTTCCAGCAATTCAGGATCTGACAGGATTTGAAGAATGGCCTCCTTGTTCTGTTCCAACAGCATGCCTGTGTACACAAATCACAAGTGTAATCATGTTCAACACTTACTGAATGGCATGGACTGTGTCTCATCACAAAGAAAGGTTACCTGTGATTTTGTGCGTGTGGCCGGTGTTGTGAAGGTCGATGAGGTCGTAGAGTCGTTCACCCAAAGAGTCCGAAGAGGCAGATGCCTCCTCTACCTCAAACACCACCTGACTGAGAGACAGAATCATGATCGTGAGTGCATGTCACCGACACAACATCTGTGTTTGAACACTGAGACTGTGGCTTGATTTTGTATGTTACCTGTCTGGGCTGAGAGCCTGTAGTGCTTTGCTTATTCCATCGTTAAGGACAGACTCATCTTGTAGCATCTGCATGATGACTTTGTCAGGCAGTTCTAGCATCATCCCTACATCCAGTCAAAACAAAAGGGTCTCACCACATAACCAATCATAGCACAGATCTGCATATCGATACTCCTCAAGCAGCATTATATAACAACGCTAAGACTATTTTAGCATAAATTACAATTGCAGTTTAGAAACAGGAAATACACTGTGGGCAATAACTAACTCTAACAACATAGTGTAAACAAATGGCAAGTGGTATAATTCCTCACCTGTCAGTTTGCCCGCGATTTCTCCATGTTTAGAAAATATTCGGTCATACAGTTTCTCTCCAAGTTCGTCCAGATTTTCCTCCTCATTCATGATGATGCATCAATGTATCTAGCAAGTATTTTGTAACATCTGACTGAACTGCAGCTAGCTAGATTTGGACTGTATTCCTGTTTTACTCTTTATAAATACAAGTTACCTTGGTAGTATTGTTGTAGCGTTTCCATTACAATTTCCCGTAAAGGTTAAATATCCTGAAAAATGTACTTGTAGATGTGGACAAATCATGGGACAAATCCATAGCAGAGTCCATAGTTATTTATTTTGGCGCACAAGAGTGACGTAATTAATCAGTGCCGAAGTATTTTTTTGTACAGACGCAGCGCCAAACCGTCCGCACCAAATAGTGCACTCAGAAAAAATAATAATATACCCGATTTCCTTTATACTCAGTACTAATACAACGAACAGTGTGCTACATTGATGAAAAATACATTTTTGAATTAATTTTAGTTTAATCATTTTACCGCTTTTCCCAAATAGCAATAAGATGCAGGGGCGTAAGGATCTACAACATTTGACCGGATGCGAAGGTAGTTCCTTTTCCTCCCCCTTCCTGCGCTGAAAGGTAACGTGGTCGGTTTTTCTTCGCTTTAACCTGTGTAATTTTGTATCTATTAAGATATTTATCGTTGTTTTCATGTTCTTTTTACACCGCAAGAAGCATAATAACATTTCAGTTTTCTAAACTCGATTGCATTGTGAGTACTGGTGCTCTTAATTTAATGTAACACTTCACGAGGCTGTCGGTGCCGCACTTACTGAAGACTTGAGGCCTTGCTTTCTTGCGTACTCGTGTGCTGTCTGGGAATTAACGTTAGCATAGCCATTTGTGGGACCATACATAATACTTGTGTTTCATAGTGCAGATGTATTTTTAAAGTTACGTCATCTTTGGTTTAACACAGTTATGAAGCTGTTTGTGGTGTTGTAAACATCTTCCTTTTTGTAACGTATGCTCAAAGTTAGTTGGCATATTTGTTAGCTTATCTTAGCCATTAGTAGCTAGCGTAGTGTCACCCGTTGATATAAGGTAATGCTTATGGTGTTTGTCTACTGTTTTTCGTAACATATATTATAATTTTGGCTGTAATGGTAAACTACGTTCATATTCACAGTTGTAATGTGTTAAGAATTACTACAAGTGTGTCAGCTTGCGGAACTCTAATCAAACCTGGTGACAGTAGAAATGGTCAGGCTCCCTCCCTGCTGCAATCACTTCCGCCACTTGTTATACATTATATTGGATTGATTTAAATCCACTTTTTCGGATAAACCATTGGTCTTAACCTTTTAGGAAGTCAGTGTCACTACATATGGAAATGAGTGATGCATGCCTAACTGTTTCTCCTCTTTGCATTTGCAGGTAAAGATGTCGTCTCATCTGCAGTGGATGGTCATCAGGAACTGCTCCAGTTACCTCATCAAGAGGAACGGACAGACTTACAGCACTGTAAGTAAAATGTACACATAATGTTGCACATTAAATGTGATCCTTTAACATGCTCTGCCAGGTGTGTTTGATCAGCATCACTGATAGAAAACGGCTGTCTTATGGTGTAGAGAGCTGAATGAATCTGAACTGTGATTAAGTACATAATAAAAGATTTGACTAGCAACCTGAACATTGGTCTCTTATATACAATACTGAAGGTGAATTGCACACTGTAAGTAATTTAAGAGTAAGTCCATTTGTTTACCCTTTGTAGGAGGCCAACAACCTTAAGTCTCGCAACTCCTTCCGCTTCAATGGTCTTGTGCACCGCAAGTCTGTAGGAGTGGAGCCTGCAGCTGATGGAAAGGGTGTGGTCGTTGTACTGAAGAAGAGAGCAGGTATCAAGCTCGATTACAGCTCTACTCATTGGTGCACTGTGGCATGTGACTAGTGTTTTGGATGTGTAAGTTGATTGTATTCATGGGTGTGTGTTTCAGGCCAGCGTAAACCTGCCACTTGCTATGAGAAGATCACAATCAACAAGAACGCCAGAGCCACACTGAGCAGCCTGCGTCACATCATCCGCAAGAATCACTACAGGAGAGACCTGCGCATGGTACGCATATCTACACATTTCTTGCCTTGAGCATGCGTGAAATGAGAATGATGGTTACATTCGTGTACACTTTTGATCATTGTGTTTTTGGAACAATTTGTGGACACACAGATTAAGTCTACATGTTTAATAACTGCATTGCATTTCCAGTCAAGCAGTAGGCATATTTCTAAGCTAATTTACACACAGTGCTGTGGTGTTTTAAAATGACAGCCAGCTACACCTGCACAGGGCTTTCAGTTCTGAGGCAATGTGCCTGAATTCATGTGTGGGCAGTTTTTAGGATTTGAAAATGGACTGTTATATACCTTACATGGGCGTCAAATGATGTGTGCAGTATTTACTTTTGACCAGCTGATGCACATGGCATTGTGGCCATGGTGACTGATGGTTGTGTTGCTCCCTCAGGCTGCCCTGCGTCGTGCCAGTGCCATCCTGCGTAGCCAGAAGCCCGTGGTGGTGAAGAAGAAGCGCACCCGTGCCGCCAAGACTGCATAAGCAGCCAGTCGTGCACCATGTGTTATCTTCAAATAAAGACATTTTGTTCAAAAACATCCAGTTTTTTTGTTAATTTTTTAGCACACCCGCAATAATCTAATTGTTTTATCGTAACCCCTATATTTTGGGGTATTGCAGTGAAAATGGAATTAAAATGATTTTGTAAGTGGTGAGGTGGAATACTTGTCATATGACAAGCACTAGACACAATCCAATTGCAGATAATACAGGTATAGGTACTTGCATGCAGCACCATGTGGTCATATTAATTACCACTATGCTGTACCTAGTTTGCTGTCTCTGTCTGTACTTCCAGACTTTTGAATCAATTTTTAATTTGTATTTTAGTTTGGCAGACCTGAATCAATGTTCTGAAACGTGACTGTTCAGTAGACTTTGACAGTGCATCCATTAATTGTCTTTGCCCATGAATAGATGGCTGAATGGGCATACTGGGACCAGGGGGCTCTAAAACCCAAACCTCTGGGTGTAGTCTACTCTTCACCACTCATATCTGAATGGGGCCCCTTAGTTAACTACCATAGGTATTAGCTTAAGCAAATAGCATTGTATGTCTTAATAGGACCCTTCAATCATATACCATGTGGTGTTTTCCTTACCTCTGATATCAGAATATCCTGACTGTTTTTTTTCCGTCTGTGATGGTGTAGTTCTAGCATGCTCACTAGCCAACCACCAAGGCCAAAACTAGTGATAGTCAAGATATAATGTTAAACATGAATCATTTCACTCATCTTAATAGAGTGAGGGCAATTAAGTGTGAGGTGCACTTTTATGATCTTTTATAAGTCGAATCAAATTAAGTTTCAGTGACTTTTTCCATCAGGCTCTGATTTGTATAGCAATGTGCTCTAATGTTTATAATTCTGCCATTAGGGAAATTATGTCCACATCAAATTTATTCACCGTTTCACATGGCAGGAGTAAACCTGGTTGTCTGCTGGACAGCAGTGATCTATTTCTCACAAAGAATCATGGGAAGGGCAAAATGGAAGCACTGTTAATTACACAGCAGAGTGCTGATGGCCTGTTTGTATTGATCCCTGTGTGAGAGGAAGCGGTGATGCAATCTATTCTGTGCGCACTCTTTTAGCTCAACTGTGCATTGTCACAAGCTGAAACCTTTTAAATTAATTTCAAATGAACTAACAGGTACAAAAATGAAGCACAATATGTTGCATGCATTTATAAAAAAATATATGCATAATGTGCAACATATAGAAAACTAAAATGAAACCCATGTTACATCACACCCCCTATTGTGTGACCATGTGGAATTATTGAATCAATCAGTTCACAGTTGAGCCGCTGTGAACTGAAGTGCATATGTGTGTGTGTATGGCCAGGATATTGACCAGTATTGTGGGACCTCTGCACATTGGTGCACGGTTGAGTGTGATCGAGGGCCCCACTGCTCAGATGCGCGTGTGGCTGTCCAAGCATGCGGTGGTGCGTGTGTGTGCTGGCGCTGCTGCATGTATGCATGGCCTTTGAGCTGCAGGACACCATCCATGCGCTCATCGAGGAGAACATCCACCTGCACGACCAGCTGGAGAACCTGACCAAGGCCCTAAGAGAGCTGCGACAGCTGCTGTTGCACAATGCTGGAGGTATGGCCATGTTTCTCTCTCTCTCTCTCTCTCTCTCTCTCTCTCACACACAAATCCTCTCTTATTCTGTGTCCTGGACATGTAAGATTTGAACAAGAGTTGTATGCCATACTAGTTATTCCCGCTCCCTGTGTGTATTTCTGTCTGTCTGCGCCCCATTATTTTTTCCCCATTCCCCTTCGTTCCTCACTCTCTCCACTCTCTCTTGTTTTTGCTCAGTCTGTCCTCTATGTCCTCCAATCACATAACATCTCTCAGTCTTTTTTTGTCTTTGTCATCGTCTGTCTTTTATCCATCCAATGGCACGTCAATATTCAGCTTCACTCAATCTTTTACATAGAAGATTATTATTTATTTATGATACATGTATTTACCACAGCACTTGTTCCTTTGTGTGTGTGTGTGTGTGTGTGTGTGTGTGCATTGCTCAGACTGTGTAGAAGAATTGTTATCTTTTTATGACTTACAAACACAAAAATGCTGTGTGCATGTGTTGTCATCTATGCCCTCCAGAACAAACTACTGTCAACCAGGAGGAGCTTCAGCATCTCTGGGAGGAATGGTCTCTACATGGTAAGGAAATCCCCATGATCTTATCCCCATTCCCCACTGCTCACACTAACACTGACACCCAGCTTACTTTGTTATTATTTTGCTTTTTTTTATGATGGAAACTAGAGGGCATAGGATCACATTGATTGGTGATGTCACATTTCCTCTGCCCATATAATGCATGCTGAGTATTGACTTCCATGTCAGCACTGGTGCATCATTTGGAGGGTTCAGCCATAGGGTGCCTGCTGCTGTATAACATCTTTATCACAACAATTCAAGAGTTCATTGGCCTTTTCATTTGGTACCCAAGCATCAGTACCCTGTTGCCACGAAGGGAGTCGGATGAGATAGCTATGAGCTCAATGAGATGGTGACATATCAGACAATATTTAGGTGCCCAAGTAAGCCTACCAGTTTTAATAAGACATAGTATTGTTTGACTCTAAAGAGTAAAACATTTTTTTTTTTAAATGTGTCTATCTTGACATTTATCTAAGTGCCTGCTTTGTGTGTGATTTGTTTCAGGCATCAGCCCTGATACACACTTCATAATCGAGCAAGCCCTCTGCCATGACCCCCATGACTCAGCCGCAGACCTCAAAGACTGTACCCCACTCCTGCTCCTGGCTCTTCTGTTAGCCACCCACCTGCTGCTCTGATGTGCCCCCCTCCCAGCACACTGACACTGGGAGAGAAGAAGAGAGAGTTCCCCTAGACCTCAGGAAATCATCACATTTGAGCCTCTGGCTGTCTAATTGCTCTGTGCACGTGAATCTCTGCAATCAATAATTGTCTAGCCACAGCAACGTGAGGGCATCAGAGGCTCACGGGGAAAGCTTTTTTTTTACACAGCATTTTTCTCCCCATCTTTTAGTCAGTGCCACATTTCTGGTCCATCTCCTTTAAGTAGGTGTACATGACATCTTGACAGGATAATACAGTATTAACTTCCTGCTTCTCTGGGGGTTTGTTATGTCCTGCAACAACTGTGTTTAAGACCAAATCTGCTGTAGAATGAGTGGGGTAATCAATGTGTCATAGGGATTAGGACAGAATGAATGCTTTGTACATAGCCTTTGTATTCATCTGTTCTTACTTTGCTTTATTTGTGTGTATGTGTATGTATGAGTATACATCTTGTGTGAATGTGTGTGTAGGAGTGTGGTAATGTAATGTAGGAAATCCCTTTTCTGCTACACGCTTCAAAAGAATATGTGGAATTAGTGTTATGTCAATCAAATCTTATTTTTATACATTATATAAGAACCACTGGAAATAAAATATAAATAAAGTATATGAAATATTTGTGACGGGGACGTTTACATGGACTGGTGTGTATACGTTTGGATGATATCCAAGGAATTTCTCTGGTATATTTTTTCATTTTTATTTGCACAAACACATCAAGGTTAAAAATACAAAACTGAGATATCAACCACACATTATAGCAGGGGACCTAAAGTCAATACTAGATATTTCAGGAACTAAGCACATGCTTTCAGGAATAAATACTTTACCTAATTTACATAAGGAACATATTTGCATTATCAGGTAATAAATTCATAGAACATTTCTGACTGAGAAACCGTCACACACGTACACTGTCAACATGGTGGAGAAGATCTCACAGGGTTGTGAACTCGTGCTAAGATGTGCCATGCTTTTACTCTCTGCCACATGAGTGCTTGTGCTTATGTCTGTCAAATGGAGAATGGAACCATCCAGTATGCTCAATAAACAGTGATATTTGATATGTTCAAATATAAATTCTCTGATTCTAAGAATAGTACACACAAACACACGCACACGGGATGGACCAAATTGTATTACTGTCGATATCCTGGTTGCATTACTCCCCATGATCAGAATTTGTCATATCCCAATATAGGTGATGGCATGTTGATATGTGTTGCAAGGTGGGCAGCTCTCGTGTAGAAGGAGAACAAGCATGACTGAATGCTGAGTTCAAACTGTACACGAGGAAGTGGAGTTCATTGCTGATGATGGTCAGGATCAAGTTTTATTTGTTGTGTTTATGCGGATTTCAAAACTGTAAGCTGACGTGACTTGTGGCTGTGGAAAATACTAAGGTGAATAGTACTATTGTAATAACATCATTTATATTATGGTCGCAAAAAAATACCATAAAATATGTTATTGTAAGTCTATAACGCCCATCCCGAACACACACACACAAAAGATTTGCTCCTAACACATGTAAATGACCAATAGCTACTAGGCTATGCACTTCCATACCAATGTTAGCATATAGGTAAACACATGAAGTAGAAAGAAAATGTTCCTTGAGCACTGAGCATGTGTATTGCTAGTGGAGAAATTCCCAAACAAATAGATTCATGTCAAGCTCTGTTAAAGAATGAAATGAACTGACAGCTTATACCTAACCTTACTACTGGACTCTGCAATGCCCTTTGTCTGCAGGTTTAGCAGCTCTAGGTATAACATCATCACTATGAGGTCCCAGTTACTATTACAGTGAACAGTTAAGAGCTCATTCAAACCATTATTCTTAATTATAGGAATGACTATAGGACTTATAAAAACAAAACAAAAGTTGCATTTTTCATACTACACATCCAAAGGGCAATACCAGGCAACTGTCGCACACAGAAACATATTGGTAGCTGACTTTTACCACCTCGAGCATTTAATGGTGTGTTTATTAATATGTATGCTTGGATAAGAAAGCTAAAACGAAAAACTGCATTAAATATCATGTTAGTAATGGTCCCCCTGGTCTCTGCAGCTGCAGAGATAACAGCTTAGCCAACAAAGACTGACCTGACAACCATGTCTGCTTGTGGTTGGTGTGCATATGTGTGAGTACGTGTTCATGTGTACATGTGTACATGTGACGCCTGAGAGAGTGTCCAGGTATGGTCAGGTATGGAGGGGGTATCTAGTCTAAGTCCAAGTCACTGTCGGAGTCGCTGAGCTGCGCGAGGTTGCTGTTCCGGATGCTTCCATTGGCGCCGGCGTTGAGTGTTGAATGGGCGTACTTGTCGGGCAACAGGCCGTACTCCTGCAGCATGGCCTCTACGTCTGTGGCGTAGAAGTCTTCGCCGAGCTGGTCGCTGACACGCACCAGGTTGCCCACCAGCTCGCCGTTGCGGTACATCAGCAGGGCGGGCAGCGCCGAGGTGCGAAACTGCTCGCTGGTGCCGATGTCTGAGCCCAGCACGCGGCAGAACTTGACCAGCGGGTACTGCTGGGCCAGGCACAGCAAGCAGCCTTCCATGGCCTGGCAGGCCAGCACCTCAGGCTCGTAGATGTGGATGATGACCAGCGTGCCGCGACCCTCCTCGTCCACCGCCTGCAAGAACTCCTCACCGCTGCCGATGTCCACCACCTGGTTGAAGCGCCGGCCCCCGTCCAGGGCCAGCCGCATCTCGGCCATGCGCTGCTGTCGGTACTGCTCCAGGAACTCCTCATCGTCTGCGTCCTCATCCTCGTCCTCATCCATCTCCTTCACTCCAAGCTGAGAGCACAGAAGACATACATGAACATTGGCAAGGACAGTAAATATATCTATTTAATAGTCACATTCTGGATGACTATATAAGGGTAGATATGTCAAGATACATCTTCCACATCTTCCAAACTACCTCACTCTACCATGCTCACACACCTTGCCACGGATTTTGTCCTGCAGCTTCTTTTGTTTCTCTTTGTCCTTCTCTTCATCCAGATGTGACCGGCAGGTAATGCTCAGCTTCTTGATCAGTTTCTCCATCTCTTTCTTCTGCTCCTTTTTTTGCTCTGTCTCCAACTGTTTGTACTTCCGCCAGTCATTTATCACACCCTTTGGTCCTAGGCAAAACAGACAGAATGAACAAGACCGCTTTTTTTAATGGCTTTTTTAAAAGAGCCCAAATCCAGTACCACACAGGTGATGTATTCATTCAGAGGTGATGGGAGTGAGACAAAAACTTAATAAAGGAGCAACAAACAAGGGTTTCAGCACAGGTGTCATTTTGGTTCCCCTACTCCCACTTCCCAATTTACACCAATATCATCCAATAATATTTAACCCCACTCTGGTGACTGGTGGTGGGTCTGGATCTAACAAATCAGGAAGGTCATTCATTAACTTACCTGTGTTGACAGCAGAGCCATCTGGACTGTAGTCCACCTCTGGCTCCACCACTGCCTGGTCACGGATGGTTTTAGAGCCCATTTCATCTTCCTCGTGGTCGCTATCCTCATCCTCACTGCTGCTGCAGTAGTACTGCAGCTTCTCGCCCAGGAGCCTGTCATCCAATGTAGTCATGGCTACCTGAGATGATGCACAACAAAGTTGTAAAATTTCAGTTCAGTGATGTTCACGTTTGAAGCTCCAGAATGACAACAGATTCAAACACAAAGGTCGTTGGAAAATGCCACAATAGAAGAGGTCAGAAAATAAAGCACTGTCTAGCTACAAGTTATCCAATTATTAATAGCATACAAATAGGTATATAAACTATCTGTGCACTAAGCTCTGTCTTCACTTGCATATGGATTTTTCTGAATAAACGCTACGTCTACGATGCAGCTTACATTAATTGATCTGCCAGACAAAGCAAAAACAAAACAACTGTTAATCCCCCTGCACAGATGGTCTATCAGAGATGGATGCAGACATAATTATAAAGACGGAGTAGGGATGGCTCTATGCAATTCAGAGTAGGGCTCCCCATTTAGCTTATGACTACAGGACACCAATAAGGACCGGTGAATCGTTTCACATCTACCATGAGATGACACAAACGTAATACTAACAAAACTGCACACACACTGTTTACTAGTAAACAAATGTCGCTAGAGAGCCCATACACAATTTGCAAGAAATTCTACAACTCGGCGGTTCAGAGACCATAAATGACCATGAAAAGCGATTTACTAATGACAGTAACGATAATGGACAGTGGGCCGAAGCTCACTAACGTTAAGCTCATTAGCCTAAATTTGACGTCTTCTTATCTAAACTTATCTGGCTATATAGGTCGATTCAGAATGATTACATTTCCTCTTTGTCAATTTGACACGTCTAGCTGCTATCAAAAGTTAGATTTACTTAACGATGGCGTAATGTTTAGAATTGCGTACAACTCATTTGGTGTCTCTGCTAATGTTGTAACGTTAGCTAGATAGCACTTCCTTAACTAGAAATGTTACCACTAGCACCGCTACCCATTTATAAACATGTAATTGCAATGTACCACATTCATATTGACACCCAACGTACTACAGCTTTTCCCAAAAATATTGCTTGCAGTCGGCATACAGCCAAAACATCCTCTTGAGTTATCATTAGTTAACGTTAAGTTAACGTTTACTTAGCAGCTACTAATTTAGCTGTGTGCTAGTGATGGCTACCTTTAAACGTTATATCGATAGTAGTGCTAACCTTCTAGTGCTTTCGCCAACGAATGTCTCTTGTCTGTGTGGCATTTACCATAGATAAGGTTCACAACATTGATCACAACATCAGCATTTGAATAACTGTCTTTTATGTAAAAACCGGCGTCTTACCACAATATATATATTTGGAAATATCCACAGTAATCCAACTGCTGTCTTACGACGTCCAGTCCACCTCACAAGAGCAACGCTACACTTCCGGACACAGAGACCTAGAACCTGTCTAAATAAGAGTTCGGATTTAATGTTTATGTTTATGGTATGGTTGTTCAAAGCGACATAGGCCTACAATAACATAAATACACATGACATTAACATAAAAACGAACAGTGTAAAGAAGAAAAAAAAAGCGCCCCAAAAATAATAATATTAATAGACTTATATAGTTTGGGAAGGTTAGGCTTTTTTTGCCAATCTGCAAAAAAAAATCTTACAATAGCTTTTTTTTTACTAGCCTACCTAGTTTTTACTAGCCCACCTAGTTCAGTTTCACTTCAGGGGTGTAGCCTACTCACTTTTGTTGCCAGCAGTTCAGACATTAATGGCTGTGTTGAGTTATTTTGACGGGACAGCTACATTTATACTGTTATAGAAGCTGTACACTTTAAATTGTAGCAAAGTGTCATTTCTTCAGTGTTGTTGCCCCATGAAAAGATATAAGAAAATATTTACAAAAATGTGAGGGGTGTAGCCTACTCACATTTGTGAGATATTGTAACTATCAAGCCTGAGAAACTGCCTCTGACTACAGGAGCTGCAGCACAGAACTCTCTGTGCATGGGCATAGCCTAGAGATGGGCTACTACAAAGTCCATCACTGGATGTCCTTGTAGTTAGGGAAAGTTAGGCACCTATAATAGGTGTCTAGTAACATCTCTGAATTTATCCACGGCCAAATCCTCTGGGAAACACCTGGAGAGGCAATCAAGTTTGGGGTGCCCCGAATAATTGTTCAATAAATACACTTTATATAGATTTTTTTATGGACTTGGAGTCATTTTTACTCAAAAACGAATGGCTGGGATAGATTCAGCACCCCAAAAAAACCATAGTCAGACATCTCAAAAGCTAATATTGGAATTTTTTTTTTATTATTTTCGCCCAGTCTCTCTGGGCACCCCAAACTTGATTGGCTCTCCAGGCGTTTTCCCGAGGTTTTGGCCGTGGATAAATTGGGAGGTGTTACTAGACACATAGGAACACATAGTAAAAAAAACAATTGGTAAGAATTGTTTTTGCAGATTGGCAAAAAAAGCCTAGCTTTCCCTAACTATTAAAATGCAGCAGCTATAGGATTCTCACAAAAACTAAAAGAACTGACCACATTACTGGTCCCTGCACTGGCTTCCAGTAATTCACAGAATTTACTTTAAAACACTACTGCTTGTTTATATATCAGTAAATGGAGCAGGACCTAAATACCTATCAGACATGCTTCAGCAGTACACACCTTCTCGTCTTCTCAGTACACACCTTCTCAGTCTTCTCAGTACACACCTTCTCGTCTTCTCAGCTGGAGACTTCGCTCACTGCCTTGCACAACTGACAGACTGAGAAAGTAATTTGTCCCCAGGGCCATTGAACTGTTCAATGCCTCACTTAAGGGAAGAGGAGAGATAGACTTCTCTGCATAGTCTGTCGGCCTCTTCACCCCCTCCATGTTTGGTACTGTCTGTCCACTAGCCACTTGTACCACTGTCTTTATGCCTCACTGTTTGCGTGCTATATTAGCACATTAGCACATATGCATAACCCCCCCCCCTCCATGCCACAGCCGAACTGTGGCCACACTTATACATTTTCTTAAATAGTTAAATATATAGATATATAGACTTTACTTTACTTTATTTCTGCATTGTTGCACTGTTGACTTACTCATTTGCACTATCACCATGACCACTATCACCATTGCACTACCACCATGACACTCATTCACACAGAGCGCCTTAGAGCACCTTACCATACCTTACTATGCACATTGCAAGCGCCTCTGATTTATTAATCACCACTATGTGGATACTGTTTTTAGAATTGATTTAGATTAAGTGTTAGTATAATTTGTATTTTTGTAATTTGTATTTTAGTATATTTTTATATATTGTGTTAAGTGTTAGTATAATTTGTATTTTAGTATAATTAGCATATTCTTTATCTTCTACTGTCCTTACTGCTTAGTTGTGTTTTTATATTATATAATTGCTCTTTCTGCTGTTAAAGAATGTGTTTGTGTTGTATGTATGCTGCTGAGACCTTGAATTTCCCCTGGGGATCAATAAAGTATCTATCTATCTATCTATCTATCTTCTCAGGTCTCAGGAGAAAAACCTGTTAGTAAAACCTGTTGTTAGAACTAAAAATGGTGAAGCAGCTTTTTGCTGCTATGTGGCTCAGCTCTGGAACCAACTTTCGGATGACATTAAAAAGTTCCCAATGGTAGCCAGTTTTAAATCTAGACTTAAGACCAAACTTTTCTCAGATACTTTCTGCTAACTGCGCTGAGTTACAATTTCTGAATCTGCCATGAAAATTACTGCCTTAAAAAAATATTCCGGCTGTCTTTTATTACTTTTATTACTACTTTTGCTTTTTTGTCTTATTAATTATTCTTTTATTTAAAAATGATTTTACCTTGTGCATTTTATGGTTTATTTTTATTATGATCTTTACCTTTTGACTATATTGCCTTCTATGCTTTTATTTGTTATTTGGCTACTGTTTGCTTTTGTTTAAGTAAAGCACATTAAATGACCTCTGTGTATGAAATGCGCTATATTGAAAATACTTGAAATACTACTTGAAAACAAGGTAAAGAGATTTATATAATTTCACCAACAAGGAATCACAGAGGATATTAACCATCCAGTTGGGCCATGTTTGCTGGCTCCTAAAATTAAACTGTTCTCTTTCCAGATTTCTTGAAATAGCACAGATATAATAAAATATAACAATATACATTCCACGTAGAAGGTGTAATACGTTTAAATAGCTCAGTGTATGCAAAATAGGTTGAATTGTAAAGATTATAGCAACATTTTGTGTGTTTTTGCCCTAAGGACTTTGGGCTTATTTCAGGGTTGCACCAGGAAAACTGTCGGTGGATATTTAACGCTACACAAAACAAAGTTCCGGTCTCTTTCGTTTCCTCTTCGGTGGAAAGATGGTGAGTGTACCTTAGCTGTTGAATGAAATCTTTAAACATCTGTTTTAAAACTATCTGGTAGTAGAGAAAAAATGTCTATTTTAATAAAACCGAATATCCGGGTTCTGTTTTTGTGAACATTTCACTTGTACATTCAGTGGATGTTATTATAAGGCTGATGTTAGCGTTTTAGCTAGTCTCACATGAAAGTGGCAGTCATATAATATGTGCTGGAACCCAGTAGTGTATAAGGCAGTTTCACGCCATTAACATTATCTGCTTGTTTATGGTGTAGTGAAGTAAGACTCAAATACTTTGATTTTGTTTCGTGTAACATAAGAAAACAAGTAATGATCGTATCAAACTAAGGGCCGTGTGAACTGGTGGCTAGCAGTAGCTTGCTAATCCATTACTGGTTGTGCTTTTAAGATGCGTTGGAACAGGGGTCTAAACTGGGGAACGTGAATGACCATCTAAATGTTTAATCTGTGTCTATAATGATATGATTTCTTGTGTTTCAGACGAAGGGTACGTCGTCTTTCGGAAAGCGTCGCAACAAGACGCACACACTTTGCCGCCGATGCGGCTCCAAAGCCTACCACCTCCAGAAGTCTACCTGCGGCAAGTGTGGTTACCCTGCCAAGCGCAAGAGAAAGTGTAAGTTTTTACTGTGATGTCACTTAAGGATTTGGTCTTTAAACCAAAGAGGTTACTTGGGTTGCCATCTTGTGCACAAGAAAACATGCGTGTATTGGCGTTCTTAGGTAGGGCAATTCATGAGAGAATGCTCACCAGTGATGTTATAAAAAAATAAATGTCTGAACAAATGAGATCCTGTGATATTAACTTATTATCCTGAGGGGAGCATCCTAGTATGTGCACTGCCAAATTGTGTTTGATGTATGAAATATTGAACGTGTTGTTTGTGTGTTTACAGATAACTGGAGCGCCAAGGCTAAGAGACGTAGCACCACTGGCACGGGCCGCATGAGACACATGAAGGTTGTCTTCCGCAGGTTCAGGTGAGCAACATTAGTTATAAATGAAAAGCTATTAAAGGTTCCTCACTTTTTTTTTTTTTGGTTGGGTGAAGTTGGTGCTTACTTGTTAACAGTTCAGAGCAGATGTTGTAGGCATATCTTCTGATACGCTTTGCAGTTTCTCAGGTTTTTTGTATCCTGGGACTAAAGTGATTCTATGGGCATGTGCAGATATAGTTGTCAGATGTCAAGTCTGTCTTTTGTTATTCATTTATATGCTTACATCCTCAATTGTGTTCAGTTTGTGTCCAAAGCACACACACATGCTCACCAGTGATGTCAAAAAAACATAAATGTCTGAACAAATGATATCCCATGATATCAATGTTATACTGAGGGGAGCTTTTTCTGGTGTGTGCTGGTGAACCACAGTTGATCAGTATGTTTTGTTTTTAAATTGCTGTTGACTGGGATTATATTTACCTGATGGTCCTAGATTTTGTCTCATTGGGTAGTCATTTAATGTAAAGCGTAACGTAAAGCGCAACCTTGCTTTATTGGAATCCATTCCATCAATTACTGCCTTACTCTAGTAATGAGCTTGGTATAAATAAAACCAAACTGGCCAGTGTATTTAATTGGAAAACTAGAAGGATGCACAGCACAAGTGGGCATCATGCTGCAGTGTGTAAGGTGTCAACCTGTGTACGGAGATCCCACTGTTTTTCATAATGGAAGGTTCCTTGTGCACTTAGGCATGTGACTTGCATTAAGTGTGCATGCAAGGTCTAGGTCTAAGTATTTATTTGAATTTAGTTAGGCTTGTGAATCCATTTGTGAGACAGTGCCATACAATACCATACAGTACCATCCATTTGGCACTTTCCTTCTGTTATTCCATAAGGTTCTGAGATGTGGAGATTGGTTCTGTATTGCCACTCTTTGACAGTACCCATGCTAATGCGTTGTTTGCTGTTTTTACAGAAATGGATTCCGTGAGGGCACTGTTCCCAAACCCAGGCGGTCTGCAGTGGCAGCATCCAGCTCGTCCTAAAGTGTCGAACGTGAATAAAACTGTTCTGTAAAACTACTGTTCTGGTGACCTCATTTATACATCCCTTCAAATTGGATTGCATTTATGCAATATTATAAGTGTTCAAGTTATCGAGTATTTTATTAAAAAGTGGCAGTAGTTGTTAATTGAACACTCGCCTGCCGAAATTAATCTTCTCCCTTTGACTCAAGCAGTAACTCAAAAGTAATCCAGACCTGCTTCACTGGGATGTAAGTGTGAGGAACAGTTGAACGCCCTTTGCCATTGCTCATCATGCAGAAAATAGCACAGCGCCTGCTAATGGCCTTACACCAAACAACGTTTACAAGATTTGGGAAAGATTCTTGAAAGATTGGAGTCTTGAGTAAAGCTTGAATGGGTTTATGAATGGGCCATTAGTTAAGACTACAATCTTCCAAGAATCTTTCCCAAATCTTGTCAAAGTTGTTTGGTGTGAAGAAAAGGTTTTTTTTATGAACTATTGGTACACTAAGTTATTGATGCTTTGTTTTATGTGTAGGGACCCTATTCATACTACAGAAGTATGGTGCTATTTTGCACATGAGCTGGTTAATTTTTTTTCCATTTTATTTGGATTATAGATTGTTGCAGTTTTCTGTGTAGGCTCGGTTGAATGCAATGTAAAATGGGTAAGCTTAGAATCCAACAAAAGTACTCACCAGATGTCCAAAAATGTGTAGTGATGCATGCCAAATGCACGCCCACCCAAAATTTCTTCCAGCCCACCCAAGTGTAGTAGGCTAGAACCGGCCCTGGGTGTATAGCCTTAAATGTTAAGTCAACTGTAGGCCTACCTGGCAAGAAACTTGGCCTGATCGAAACCTGGCAAGATTGCCACCACACCATACAGACACTTTCTCGTGGCTCAAAGGTATGTCTACTCCTTTATCATATTAAATTGACCACAGGTGCTGGATTTCTTAAAAAGATTGATTCCTTATGCGTAATTATTTCCTTCTAAGTAGCCTAGAATACTGTTACAGTGTGATTTCCTGTATTCTGGTGCATTTTCGGGATGGCCAATACTAAATTCAATCAGATTCATAGCCTACATCCTGATGTGTTGATATTGAGGCAATGATTCTATGCAAAGGCTTGGGCTTCAGGGACCCCTGGGACCGGTAGGCCCGTGCAGTAATCCATCCCTGGTCTTCATATAGCAATGCATAGATTGCTGGCTTGCACAGCTTTAACCCTCTAGGAAATCATTATTAATGATTATTTTCATTGTAAAGATCAGGGTTCCCACGTGCCATGGAATATGGAATTTTGGCAAGTCTATTCCAGACATGGAAATTTAGGGAATTTTATCATTTGAGGCAAAGTCATGGAATATCAGGGAATTTTGTTGTAGCACTTTCAAATGTACCTCACCATCTCCAAGGGTTTCCAACAGGGCCTGTTCTAGCCTACTATGGCTGAAAGAAATTTTGGGTGGGCAACATAGCAAAGTGCTCAAATGAGATCAAAATTGACATGCACAAACAGCATGTTGAGATGGGTGTTCAGGTCTATGTGTTGAGCTATAGTACAGTACGCTGTGTTTGGAAAATAGGCTCCCGCTATATTTTCATGTAAAAATCGATTTTTTTGTGTGTGCATAGAGTGAGTAGAGTCTAAGGAACAAGATTTTTTTGTCTTCAAATTTTCACGATCTATCTTTAGTGTTTTTATCTATGTTTTAAAATAAGCGATTATATCTAGTCCGAAAAGTGATTTTCACATTTTCTTCTAATTTTTTGACAATTAATTCCACTTTTTGCACACAAAACCCACAGATAATGTAGAACGGTTGTTGGTTCTAAAACAATAACCATAGTTTTCAAACTTTGAGTGTCTGAAAAGTGTAAAAACACCTCCTCCCTTGTTGCCTATATGTCAAAAAACGATTTCTTAATCTTTGCTTTTCTTGAAGCTTTCCTTGACCTGCCATGTCATTCTATTGTCTGCCTTAAGAGAAATTTGTCTTTGAAATAATCTATAATAGTACAGGCAAAACAGTACACCACTAGGTGTCAGGCATGGGTAGTTAAGCAGCAGTAGGCAAAATTAACAAAAAAGAATATAAGGTACAAACAAACAGACAAACCACGGATACAAGTTACAAATAGACAGACAAACCACGGATGGCCCTCTCACAGCCTGAACTAATACAAAAAACAAATAACTCAAGGGAAAACATTGGTCAGACACTAAATCATGTGCATTTGCTCTCTTTAATCTGGTACGCCCTCCAAATGAGCCTGGGACAGTTGGTCAAGGCTAAAGTTAACACCATCTTAGTCACTGTGATGCTAAGCACTAGTCCTGGGGGGTATACTACGAAGCACGTTAGACATATCGAGGCTTGACAAAGCCTTGACTCAGGGGTATACGTTAAGTGATACTACGATTGCAGTTATGTGATATATTTGTCAAACTAGGCTTTCAGCTCAGATCTGTGCGCGTTCTCGGTGTTGGGATGACTTTGGCCAATCGTGTAACGTGGAGACGCACAAGACCGCCTCTATTTAAAAACAATTAGTTCCGCATTCATGAGTGATAGCTTAATCTACACTGCGGTCAGTTTTTGTGTCTAACCTATAACATCAAATAAATCAATTGTCATCAGTTGTTGTATGGTATCCACGTCCATAGTGGGATATTTGCACGCACAGCACTATTAAAGCGCATTCGAGATCCAAAATGTTAGTAGAGGCGGAGCTCCACCTGTAAGATATATGACAATCCTACACGTGAGAACTTCTTTATTTAAGACAATTGATTGGTCAGTGTGCGGTAGATTACACGATTTGAGCTATAACTTAGCACATAACCTCCTCCCGACCAGGTTTGGTTGACAGCATAAGATACCATGGTGATATAGCGACACTAAAACAGATCCACTTTCGTGTCACAGCATAGCCTGGCTTTTTGCGCAACATACCTCGCTAACCCACTAATCGAGATTCGTAGTACACCCCACTGGTGTGGACTATGGCTACCCTCAACGGGTCTCCAACTGCAGGGTTACCGAGGCATGGCTCCCTCCCGATACCCCCATGAGGCTGTGGAGCAGCCAGTGCTGATGGGCTGGATGAATCTTGACTGGTGGGAACACGTTTAAGCTCGGAGCGATGCATGGTCTTAAGGGGGCCCTCCTCCCCATATGGCCCGATCTTATAGTGTGTGCCAATTCCATCCAGACACTACACAATTTCATGATGGACACCCATGTATCCTGGATTTTGTGGTGACCGTGAAAATGGTTCATGCAAAAGAGTGTACATGTACATTACATTTAGCAGACACTTCTTGACCAAAGTCACTTACATACTGTATGTCAGCTATATTACAAGGGATCACATTGTCCCCGGAGCAACTTGGGGTTAAGTGCCTTGCTCAAGGGCATAACAGTGGAAGCCGGGAATTGAACCGACAACTTTCAGGCTACTGCACACTATCCCAGCTCCTTAACCACTACACTACCACCGCCCACTAGAAAAAGACTAGAGTGCAAGGTGGTAATATGGGTACGGTGTCAGGACCACCATGCCTACGATATGCTGCGGCCTCTTCTAAGTGTCTCCTAGCACAAGCATAGACAGAAGTCAGGTACTCTTGATGTTGCACCACCCAATCAGTCGGTGGATTGTCCCTGTGGTCACCTCCAGTATTTCCAAGTAGGTGGTCGACTGGTAACTGGCTTCTGACTGAACATCAGCTCGTATGGGGAGTGCTGTGTGGACTGGTACATGGTGGTATTATAGGCGAACAGGAGCTGAGGGAGCAACTGGGGCCATTTACGCTTCTTTTCAGGGGGTAAGGTCCTGAGCAAGTCATGAAGTGTCCTGTTGAAATGTTCACATTGACTGTTCCCTCTGGTTCTACTCTTTGTTGTGCTGTAGATGTCACACAGCTGCTTCAACAGCTCCCCCTCAAAGCTGCGCCCCTGATCAGAGTGGATTCTCCTAGGCACGCCATACACATAAAACCATCTCTCAGTTAGAATCTTAGCTACGGTGGAAGCTCTCTGATCAGGGGTGGGAAAGGCCTATAGGTCAACTTTGAGAAAACATCTGTGACTACCAGAACATTCTCTTGTCCTGTGCTAGCCCAATCCAAGAGAGTAAAGTCAATGGAGATTATCTACAAAGGCTTAGTGGCTAACAGATTTCCGAAGAAGGTTCTGGCTTGGGTTGTCTTGCTTTAGCAACCACACAGTGCTCACACTCAGAACACCACTTTTGCACCTCATGCCACATCTGGGGCTAGTAGCACCTCTGGCATATCAAATCTGTGGTCCTGTCCACCCCCAGATGGCCATGGTTGTTGTGTAGGCTAGTGAGCACTTCGACTCAACACCTTGGCCAGTAAAAGCTGCAGCACTGGATCCCTGAAAGGATGCAGCCTGGATCGCTCGGGACAATGTCCCATCCACTTCCTGTATCTGGGGCCACTGATTTATCAGCTGCTGCACTTCCCTTGGTTCACTCCACTTGTCTTAACGGGTAGGTGCTCGTCCCTGTCGCCAAAACCACAGGTATCTGGAAATACAGGGATCAGCCCCTTGCAGGACTTTCAGGTCTCTTTTGGTTCGACCAGGGATGGTGTCCAAGATACATACAAGATTCTGTCATCCAAGAGTCTTGGATAGGTGCAGTCGAGGCTTACATGTTGGCTATGGCAACGTCCAGGCCGTATGGGGACGTCCAGGCCGTGTGACACAGATCGCAAAGTGTTAGTGGGGCTGGGAAGCCTAGAAAGGGCATCGGCATCGGATTAGCTGTCCCAGGACGATATTTGATGTTGTTATCAAAGAGGGCAAGCTGAGAAACCCAGCACTGTTCCAGAGCGCCCAGTTTCGCTGACTGCAGGTATTGGAGGGGATTATTGTCAGTGTACACGGTGAACTTGTTGCCCAGGGGCCTCATTTATAAAAGTGTTGCGTAGAAACCATCCTTCAATTGATCTTAGATAATTTCTGGAATGATCGTACGTGTGATTCAGAGAAAACAAGTGTACGCACAAAAAAAAGTGCGTACGCCACCCTTCCAGATGTGCCCATTATAAATCACAAATGAACGTCGACTTGTGCGCAGCCGGATGGTTTTAGGTCTCCGCCTTGTAAACACCCCCTCATCAATATCATTAGCATATGGCCTAAAAGCTGTAGCCTATGTAAAATTATATATTGAAAACATTGTATAGCCTATGCCATCTGATGTTAGCCTATATGCGTCAGTTCGAATAGCTAATTATGTTTTTTCCAGCAATAAAGCTTTTTGGAAAGAGATCGTATGCATCCATGTCCATTGTCCTCTGCTCGCTTTCATTCCTTTTGCTTGCAGTAATGTGAATAATCAACATTTCGTACAGTATGTTTAGGCCTACTTGTAGGCTTAACGTTTCTTTTAGGATAGCCTATGTTTTTTGCTAAAAAAGTAGCCTAGTTCGCCGGTCATTATTCATTCATTCTGCATATCTTTGCGATCGTTTTCTTTCAATAATGTCCAATGGCTTAAACATTTTCCTTTATTGTTTGCTTTAGGCCTACCTTTATATTTTAGCCTACATTATCCAACTCACGTATTGTCATCTGATGTTGGGCACTGCCAGTCAAAAAAAGCAAACAGGTGCGCGTTCTGCACCTCTTTATGCAACTCCGCGCAACACTAAATATGAAGATGCCCTGCTTTCAGAGGATAACTTCCGTCCCTTGATTGTGTAGGCTATATATGATATAAAATATCTATAGGCTACATTGTATAGCTTACATTCAAATATTACCTTTCTGTTACGGAGCTGGGAATAGGCCTATGAGCGCAAATTAGGATGTAGCGGAGGTTAAACGCGAGTAAACAGCAGTTTATCCACCTCTGAAATTTCAGAAATAGAGTTTAGGCCTACCCACCTCTTATTAGAGTTTATCCACCTCTCAAAAAAGTTTATTCACTTTTAACATTCAAAACTGTATTATCCAATACTATCCTATATTCCCAATATTGTACAATAACCTCCACCATTAACAAACATGTTGTGAATGCCTTTTTTTTAAATCCCATACCGCATGGCGCAGTCCACCTCACCGAGATTGCAGAATTCATAGTTCACCCACCTCTTATTTTACCACTACATCCCTGGCACAAATGTACAATGCATCGCACTTAGACATCAGATTACTTGCAGTACCCCGGCATTACCACAAGGAAATGGTCGTACGTCGAGTATGAACCTGACGTGGAGATAAGCACTTTTCCACGTCAAAGACGGTTTTTATAAATCTGAGCGTTGGCATGGATTTGACCGTACGCACGGTCTAAGATCAAATCTGTGCGTAAGAACGCTTTATAAATGAGGCCCCAGGAGATACTTGCATTTTTTTCTGTGATTGCCCACTTGACTGCAAGGAGAGTTTCATGGCATTTGACATGTTCCTCTCACTTGGCCGCAAGTCCCGGCTAGCAAAGGCTATTGGTCGCCGTAACCCATCCATCTCCTGTCACAGAACTGCCCCCAATCCTGCATGGCTTGCATCCGTCTCTAAGATAAAGGGACGACTGAAATCGGCATAACCTAGGACTGGCGCTTGAACAAGCCGTCCTTTTAAGGCTCTGAATCTAGAAAAAGTTCTGAAGGCAAACCTGAACCTGACTACATTCAATGTTAACTATCCAATATTCAGATGTCTCTCTTTTTTGTAATTGAAATGTATGCAAATTAGTGCATCATTAATGAGATATTGTTAAATAACATCCATAAACATATATTTTCAGAAAACTTAAAAACATTGTCTCTACATAAATAATCAACTAGTAAAGTTTCATAAGAATATCAAGGAATTACATTTTTTACCCTATTCACCCGTTCTATGTTGCCTATGGAGGCCAGTTTTAGGCCGCAAATGCTAATTAGCAGGTTTAAAACTAAAAAATCAGCTAAGTAAATATGATATTCAGAATCAGCAGCCAAAAATTAGGCAAAATACCCTCTTTACCAGCGTTTTCTCACATTTGACCCCCAAGTGATAGTAGTCCCAGTCTTAATTATGCATTATATAAATGATGATGTCATCTAAGTGTGAAAATGGATCGTGAAAATTTGAAGACAAAAAAATCTTGTTCCGTAGACTCTATACTAGCAAAATTTGCAAAAAAATCAATTTTAACAAGAAAATCCAGCGGGATTACACAAAACACCGTACTGCAGAGCTTGACAACAATGAGGTTGAATTTACAAAAGGTTTCAAAGTACAGAGTGTGTAAGCGGTTTGGTCTTATCAGCCATTTAAAGCATCACTACACATTTTTGGACATCTGGCGAGTACTTTTGTTGGATTCTAAGCCTAGGCCTGTGTGGCACTTGGGTCACTAATGATGGCCACTAGAGGGGTGTATGCCCTCCTTAAGATGGCTCTTCCCTATATAAGGGGTGAAGGAAGGGCAGGGCCGGAGTGGGGCCACTTTTCAGCCCGGGAGTTTCAGGCCCAAGACCGGCCCACGTTTTCCATAGTGGTGGAAATTGGATAAATGAAGCAACATTTCAGCTCTTACTATCCTGTACTTTTTATTAGTACCATGGTTCAACAAATGTGTAAAGATTATATAATAATTCACTTCAACTGAGAAGTTAACAAAAAATATTCCACTATTCCACAAGTTAAAGGAATCATATGTAAGATTTTGGCCAAAACTGGTACTGCAATCACTTTCAAATTACTGTAGAGCGGTGTATCCCCTCCTCCTCCCCGACTCGAGGTTGCCAACCCGGATGCCAAAACACTACTGACTTTGTGATTAGTAGATAGGTAGAGGGTGGTGCATCAGGCCAAAACACAACATGACATGACAAAACACAACATCAACATCAGTTGAGGGCTGCAACTTCACTTTTTAAATGACAATATCCTGGCCGGACTACAGTTGTCAGTGATATAAGTATTTGAAATTAACATGATTTCTTAATGTCTAGTGACATATCAGGGCCATTTTATGATTAATTGAAATACATTTCTTACATATGGTTCCTTTAACAAAAACAGAAAGAAAGACAGAAAGAAAGAAAACCTTTGAAATGTAGCCTATCCCACGCTTCCACAAAGAGGCATATTGAACTAATGTTTAGGCTACATGTTTTTTGCATGGGTAGGCTATATTGTTGTTTGGTGATTTAGCCTACTCCTTTACTACACCCTCTTCTAAGCAAAAAAAGGCATATGTTCATCATGTAGCATTAATATTTTGCTCTTTCACTAATTTCGGGCTCATCATTTTCAGTGGTTGACTGGTTGATCTGCTGCTCAGAGGCTACAATTTTTACCGCATAGGCCTACACAGATCAAACTTCAGTTTTGTTATTAATATTTGCATACTGCAAAGTCTATGAATCGGATTCAAAAGGCTAATATTTTAAGAAATGTAATATGTTGCTTGCAAATAGCTTGACAACGCTACAAACGTCCAATATTAGCCCAATAACTGCTAATAATCATTGCCTAGGCTATCTCTCTTTACCAGTTGCCACTTTTGTCTTTTGTCTGTAGGCCTAATAGAAGCTTGGCACATTTAGCAGCATCTACCTGGCCGTTTCAGTCCCTCCCGCCTCTTTCTACCATCCATCCTTTCTGACGCTTATGGCTACTGTAGGGCCGGCCCGGCTATCCGTATCTAAAAAAATTTTTTTGGAAAGACAGGCTATATGGACCCAACCAACTCTTTTTGGGAGGGGAGAACTCCCTCACACGGTAGGCTACAACCCATGCAGAGGCAACGGTGCCATGCACAGAATGCCGAACGTGTAGCCTACTTTAAGAGAAGTTAGACTAACGTGACAAAATGTCAATATTTTTTCCTCGACCGGCCCAAAAGTGAAGCGGCCCACCGGGAATTCTCCCGATTCTCCCGATTACCCACCCCGGGCCTGAGGAAGGGAATGATGAATGCCACGACAAAAGGACGTTTTTTCCCACTGTATTCTCCATAAAGAGTAAAGTAAATTATCTACTTATTTCTGGAATTGACGTCACTTCCTGGACTCGTCTGAGGCTGGTCTAATAGACCTCTCCAGAATATATCCCGCCTCCTAACTTCCGTATCCATCCAACTTCCGGGCGTGGATTGTCTATGAGAAATAACATGGCGTTTTGAAAGATCGCACCTGTCAAACTCTGTAGGTGACAAAGTAGAAAAAGCTGCTGGGCAGATTGGCCTACACACTTCTGCCATCTAGTTTCCACTGGATTTTTTTATTTTCGGTGCCGTTTAAGTAGTATAGTCTATAGTATACTACTTAAACGGCACCGACAATCAATAAATCCAGTGGACACTATATGGCAGAAGTGTGTAGGTCAATCTGCCCACCAGCTTTTTCAACTTCGCTACCTACAGATGTTTTACCGGTATGATATTTCGAAACGCCATGTTATTTCCCATAGACAATCCACGCCCGGAAGTTGGATGGATACGGAAGTTACGGAGGCGGGGACTTATTCTGGAGAGGTCAATGGGTCATTCGTCTCTAAAAGACTTAACTCCTACTGAGAGGTAGGACAGTTGGTGGGACGCGGAGGGTGGTGGTGACGTTGACCGGAAGTGATTGGAAGCAAGCGAGTGGAGTGCGGAGTGGCGGTTTGTTTGTATCTCCAAGAGATATTTTCTTTTCTTTTTTTCGTTTGTTTTTTTATTTTTTTTTATTTGGCGGTTTGGCATAATCTGATTTGTGACTGGGTCTGGATAGTATAATGGAGAAAGCTGATAGGAATGATGATTGGTTAAAAGGTCTAGAGGACTGGAAAAGTCAAGGTTATGTACACGGTAGAGGGAGAGGAGGAAACAATAGGTCTAATGGGGCTTGAGGGGAATGGGGAAAGGGCCATCGAAGAGGAGTATTGAAGATGTATCTGATGAAGTAGGTAGAGATGTGAGAAGGAAGTTAAATCAGGAAGATGATTTGAAAGTAGTCGTTAAATTTAAGGAGGGGCATGATATAAGCGAAATTGGTTTGTTTGCATTGACGAGTGGATTGAAAAAGGCAGTAGGAGACAGAAATGGCAAAGGTGTTACGGGATGGCAGATTACTAATTAAATGCAGGAACATTGAGCAAAGAGAGAAGGCTATGAGATTACAGTCGGTGTGTAAGAAAGAAGTGAGTGAAGTACGAAGCTTTGTAGGTATAAGAACAAAGGGAGTGATATCAGGTATACCGATTGGGGAAAAATTGGACAATCTTAAAAAGAATATGAAGGGAGGAACTGTAGTGGATATAAAAAGATTAAAAGCAAAGCGTAATGGAGAGAAAGTAGATAGCACTACAGTACTTTTGGAGTTCAAGGAGCAAGTGTTGCCAGATAAAGTGATGGTGGGCTATTTGAGTTTCAGGGTGCGGTGTCGTGGCAGATATTCAGACTCGGGCCAGAAATTAAGTCCAAACATCTTGCCTACAACGTAACAAAAATACACCATTATAAGTGCTGAAGTCAAAAACTTCTCCTAAAAAGAAGGCGCAAAAGTCCGGCAGAGTTCCGTGCAAAAATTCCTTTAATGACTACATAGCGCAAAGCCTGAGTGGATCGCACTATCGCACTCCCGAACAAAGGTAGAACTCTCTTTCTTATACCCCTCCAAAATGCTGACACAACACTACCCCGAACGAACTTTTATGGAAAGTTCAGGGGTGTACAGTATAGAGTGATCACAGGTCATACATTGTGCATGGGTTAAATATCGTTCGCCCCCCTGCACTCTCCTACTGGTTGTTATGAGTAGAGCTCGCCCTGTGTACGCATTATCTTGCAGCTTCAAGGCCGACTTTGGTTTCTTCAAAAGGCCTAGGCTAAGGCAGCATGAGACACAGTGCAACAAAATGAGACACAGGGCAGCAAAAAGAGACATAGGGATACAGAGTGCACGTAGGGGGAATTCTGGTAGAATAGCTTCAGTATGTTAATAGTATTAGTTAAACTTGTTATTTAAAATGTTATAAGAGTATTATGGTTAGGAATAACTTCAGTGTATTACTTGATTATGATTAAGGTTATATGAATACATGCTTTATAGTTTCAAACTCGTTCTCTCATCATGATGTCTACAACCCATAGGATAATTTTATACAACATTCCCTCCTTTGAGACTTGCATAGTATCACAAACTAAAAAAATATCCTTCCTTTCTGATTCTTAATTCTTATACTGGCTACTGTCTCTGACTTTGTACACTTGAAGAGTATCAAAAATGGGTAGAGGTAAGAAGGAATATCACCATTAACATGTCAGTGAACATGCATTTCCGTGTCGTATTTTCGCTTTTGACTAAGCCATCATGGTATACACACAACATATGGTTTTGATGTTATACACCCACAAGATAATGCAGTACTAGTACACACCCTTTGGTAACACTTTATTTGAAGGGGTCTACACAAGTGTGACATGTAACCGTCATAAGAATGACATGACACATGTCATGAACATTAATGACATATTGTCATATGTTGTCATAATGTGTCATTCAGTTTTTGGAATGTCAAGTTGACATTGTTTGGGTGTCATCATTATGACAACTTGACATTAGCCAAGAGACATTATTTGACGGGTCTTTGTCACGACAACTTGACATTAGCCAAGAAAATGTAACCCGTTTACAATATTGTCATGACGACTTGACATTAGCCAAGATGACATTATTTGAGGGTGTCTCTGTCATGACAACTTGACATTAGCCAAGAAAATGTAAACCATTGTCATGACAATTTGACATTAGCCAAGAAAGAAATGCAAAATTTACATATAACTGTGTTTGACCAGACTCATCTTCTAGGTTTGTGAAGTGGTGGGCCGGAATAATTGATTGTCATGACACCATTATAATTGTGTCATGAATACTTTCCTTGGCATGATATTGTCATGACAACTTGACATAACTGTGTTTGGCCTGAACACTGAGTGGTGGCGCTGCATAGAGGGGAAACTGCTACACTGATTCTTAGAGAAGAAGACAGAAATCGCAAACAGCAGAAGGACAGCAGAACGATAGTGAGCTGAAGCCATATTTAGATTTTCCACACTGAGAAGAAAAGTTAAAAATAACATTGAAGAGCTAGTTAAAAGGGGTTTTCCCACCAAACCTACTTCTAAGGAAGGAATAACAGCAAAGGGTCGAAATTACGACAAGGAGTTTACTTACTTGTATGAGTTTTCTCCGGTGAGTGTTTTACACGTGTTCGTCATTTGTTACTAGCAGACATGGCGTGATAGATGTGTTTAATGAGTTAAGCACGTAAAAGTTTTATTTTGCTGTAACTCAGTTGTTTAATGCATTGTGTGGAAATGTATTGATGATACTGCATAAGCTAAAAACCAATCAGAGTTGAACTTGAGTTTAATGATTTGAAGTGCTATTTCATGCCATGTTGAAGCCATGTTACTATGTGATATGCTAGTGCTGACGTTTAATGTATGTAGTGAATGTATAGATTAAAAATAAGAATAAGCTACTACAGCTCATGAATATGAGTTATATTTTCAGATCTGGTCAAATGTATCGAGAGAGTAATTGAATTGAATTGTTGCCCTGCTATGCAGGTTGTTTTTTTGTTTGGATGCATAATTTGAGAGAGTGTTCCATTGGACAAATTCGCCATTGGACACGGGAGGCAGAAGAGCGGAGGGCGCGAATGATCATCTTGCCTGCGACACGAACTGCTTCTACTCACCATTTCTTCATTTCATCGTAGCCTACAGAAAAGCGCAAGATCTCACCACTTAAAAAAAAAACATACTAGCCGGGTAGATGGACTTTGGTTTATTATTTTGGGGTTAATTTATCCGAGCTGTGTCTCAGCTTGAAACATCTCAGATAGTTCACTGTACTTTAGGTCAAAGGTAAGTATTCATGACACTGTCAGGAAACTATTTTGGTGTGTAATAGTTCTTTGTGACAGCTTAATGACAAGTCAAAACTGTACCACTGTAGTTGAGGTCAAGAAAAGTATTCATGACCAATTTATAATGGTGTCATGACAGCCAATTGTTCAGGCCCATCACTTCACAAACCTAGAAGATAAGTCAGGCCAAACACAGTTATATAAACTTGTTCATGTAATAATTAAACAATTATGTCAAGTTGTCATGACAATTCATGACACTGTCAGGAAACTATTTTGGTGTGTAATAGTTCTTTGTGACAGCTTAATGACAAGTCAAAACTGTACCACTGTAGTTGAGGTCAAGGAAAGTATTTATGACACAATTATAATGGTGTCATGACAGTCAATTGTTCAGGCCCTTCACTTCACAAACCTAGAAGATAAGTCAGGCCAAACACAGTTATATGTCAAGTTGTCATGACAATATCATGCCAAACACCTTGCATTTCTTTCTTGGCTAATGTCAAGTCGTCATATTGTAAACGGGTTACATTTTCTTGGCTAATGTTAAATTGTCATAATGATGACACCCAAACAATGTCAACTTGACATTCCAAAAACCGAATGACACATTATGACAACAGTCATAAACATCAATAATGTGTCATTAATGTACATGACATGTGTCATGTCATTCTTATGACGGTTACATGTCACCCCTATGTAGACCCCTTCAAATAAAGTGTTACCCACTGATGGTATCTTTTCGTTTAACACAAAAGAGTTATGGATAGTTTTGAACATATGTACAATAGGTGATTAAAAACAACATACTGACTACTTAATATAGTATCACACTCATGATTTGCTTGTTGAAGGTAAAAAGCCTTTTGTTGATGGTCTTCACCAGCACGGTTAAATCTATAAGCTGCAAAGTCACATTGCATAGTTGGTCGTTGAGTTGTTGGTTCTCCTACTGATCTTGTTGCTGGTACCTTGTGTTCATTTTTTCATGGTTCTTTTGGTGTGGGCCCTGCTTATGCTACAGGCATTAATGTGGTCATGAATGGGATCTTTGTTACTTCTATAATGGCATTTTCTCTTTCTTTGGTATTATGCTCTTTGTTTCTTCCTTGATGGTTTTATCTTAGAGTAGAAGATCAGAAACTGGTGTTACCGTCCCTAGATGTGTACAATGCGGTGTATGAATCTTCCTCATCTGAGCCGTTTGTTGGATTTAGGTGATTGTGGTCTCATGTCAATCGCGTTGCTTTGGCTTTAATTCAGAATTCCCTATTGGCCTTTCATGCTCTCGCATATCCCAGTCCAGCACAATCTTGTTGTAGGACTGGGGCTGGATCTGGAATAGGTATTAAACTTGGAGCAGGATATGGACTTGGGGATAGTTGGGGGTGGTAATGGGTTTGTAGTAGGGAATGGGCTAGGAATAGGGAATGGGCTTGGGTATGTTAATGGGTTTGGAGTAGGGAATGGGCTAGGAATAGGGAATGGGCTTGGGTATGTTAATGGGTTTGGAGTAGGGAATGGGCTAGGAATAGGGAATGGGCTTGGGGCATGGACTGGAGATGGAAGTGAAGTTGAAATCCTCTGGCCTGGAACTGGTGTCATTTGGGTGTAGAGGTTTTGAGTTGAGATCATCTGGTTGCAGGGTTCTGGTCATAGTTTGAAGTCATCTAGCTGTGGACGTTGTGTAACACCGCCACTGGAGTAGATGACTGTAGCCGCATTGAGCTGAAAGCAACAGTTACAGGTGGACTCCCCCAGACTCTCAAATCCTCACACCTCTCTCAAGCAATGTAGCGCTCCTGGTCAGATTTATAGAGACAGCAGAATAGAACAAAAAGAAACAGCACACAACCCATACAGCCACACAAATCCCAAACCATTTGGGAACTCGGAAGATTTATAGATGAAGAAATTCATACAATCAATTAGATTTAGCTCATAAGTCCTTCTTTAAGTCAGTCGTTATGAAATCTGTAAAACAATTTAACCAAAGTTAGTTAGATTATATGTCACACTTTTTAGATTAATATTTAGATTAATATTTAGATTAATAGTTAGTAATAGTAGTTAGTTAGTAGTTAGTAATGGTTAATAATAGTAATATTTCGTAGCAATCAATGTCTACATACTGTTATTCAAATTTCCTATCCCTCCCTCCTTTTGACATTTTTCAATGTCAACAAAAAGTGGGATAGGTCTTGTATTCTCCTGGTTGTCAGTCTGATTAAGACCCCAGGTACGTCGCTCCATTCACACATTGCATGCACACTCACTCTTACATCTTTCACTCACCTGTCACTCACTCAAGCTTCATTCTGAATCAGTCACCCTACCAACTTTTCACGCATTTCCACCTTCCTTGTAACTAATTAATTATTTCACAGAGTTATCATTTTGTAAATAGTTTATGTTTTTTGATTATTATAAAGCGATTATTTATGATTTTAGATTTATTTAGATTTTTTGGTTTATTCTGTTACTTTTAATTTCAATTTCAATTTAATTTCACTTATAGAGCGCCACAACATTACACATGTCCCATAGCGCTCTACAGAGTGTTTTAATGCTTATCAAATTTATTCTGTTAAAATGTTCTTTGCCTGTTCATTCAGCATATGACATTTATCATATCATAGTTAAAAATAATGAAAGTTTTGTTTTTATAAGGCAAATGTTACACTATTATTGTTTGTAGTTTTTCTATGGATTGTCATAAGCCATACTCTCACTCTTTATGTTTCTAAGTACTGGTAGGTTGTTTCTACAATCTTACTGAGATTTGGGAAGCACAAAAAAGTGTCAATTTTTACCTACAGCTCTTAATACCATCACTCCTTAATCAGTTATGAGATCAATATTGAAGAATACTTAATTGTTCTGGCCTCTACTTACCCTTTAGTTTCCCTAATCATCAATGTGTGTTGACCATGTGTATTATTCTAAGCCCTAGTAGAGCATCTTCTTCAATGACACATCAGATTGAACCCTTTCTTGGGGATTACTGGCTATGGATTCATATCCATGGCATCCTAAAGCCATGAATGCAAATTTAGACTGATTCTGGACTGGCCTGGCAGCCAGAACCATGGATTAAAAATGATTTATATTTTGAGCCAGGGCATCCTTAAAGACTCCTGGCTTACATTTCAATCCTCAGTATCCTTGAAGAACATGCTGTCAATCATTCTGTCCCTTCTTAAGGTGTAGTGGGGGTTAGTACATGTGTGTCGTCTTTTAGTTGTGACTTGAATATTGGTGGATGTCCAACTGAAGTGTACCTCTGGTCCGATCCAGCCCTGACAGCCACTCTGGAGATTGATGAGATCCCACACCATGCTCATTCCTTTTCATCAACGATCATACTGTCTCTTTTCTTGTTACCACATCGAAACTTGTTGCATTGGTATTTGCTGCACCTTGGTTGACAGTTGACATTTGTTGATCAAGTGGGGACCTCATAGTCCCTCCTGCACTCATGTTCTGATGAGTATGATTTTTTTTTTTTTTTTTTTTTTTTTTAGAATGTCATAAAGACAGTTCCAGCCATAGTTGGTGTATTTTTGGTAGTCTCTTACTTCACTTGCGGAGGCTGTTTGCCCTTTTGTGTTCTTTCACTCCTTTTTCCAAAACGAGGCTTGGTTGAAAAAGAGTCAGGCCCAGTGAGCAGTATCAGGAGAATGCAAATGCTCCTCCCTCTTGCTGTGGTCCAATCTTTTTGTCGAGGTGTGACTTGTGGCTCCTCCTCCTTGTGTCTGGCAGCAGTGGCTAACCGTCTCTGAAACAGTCTTAGCATTGGTATCACATGGGTAGACGTTGGTTTGGGTGACATGTCGGTTGGCTGTAATCAGGGCCTGGGTCTCGGATTCAGAGGGTACACACAGCCTGTAGACAGACTCCAAACTGTGTTTAGTCAGTGGTTAGTTTCTAATCTTTCCCTGCTTCTGTACCCTGCCTTATCTAAAACGTTAACCCCCATTTGTTTCAAAGAATACCCTGGATTTCATATCATTCCCTGAATTATGATGGTATCTCAGAACAGACACTACACTGTGCAATTAGTCAATTTGTTATTTAGATTTTTATCCCAATAACAACATAATCAAAGTATGACAATGATTTTTCAAAATGTTCTAAGATTTCTCAATTCAACACAACTCTTTTACTGTGGTAACTATTTTAAGGATAACATTTTTATTTTATTTTAAATAATCTTAGTTCTTCAGTTAAATTGTATTCAACATTTCAATTAACCCATTTACTCCTAAAATGCCTGCTAAAAACGCCTATAGAATCCTATGGAATTCTAGACTAAATAACCTTATTTCCTGAGGGTTTTCTGAAAACATACTAAAAATTGTCAACGTCTACCAAAATGTAATATCTAAGCCTCTGTAGCACCTAGAAACATGAAATAAAAAGCATGCTGCGCTACGCAGCATCCAGCGGGAGGGTCAATGTTGCGCTACGCAGCATCCAGCGGGAGGGTCAATGTTGTGTCATGCAGCATCCAGCGCGAATGGGTTAAACTCAGAAGGTGGATGGCATAATTGTGGCAAATGACTGTGATCCCAATATTGAGACTATGATTTTTTCTAGAATGCAATATTCCTTTTTATGTTCTTTTCTGTTATACTATCCTTTCCTTTCTAACAAGTTAACTGAAACTGGTGACTAAACACAATAATTGGTCAAAAGTTTCAATTCCATTTTCTCAATTCAGTGTCCACCCGCACATGAGTCATGCTTCCACCTCAACCCGGGTACACCTGCTTATACACTTGGACACACCACAAATTCTGTCCAAGGCGCTGGGCTTAACTTTTGCTGTAGGCCTACAGTCTTTCCCGGTTTCCTTGAGGGGGAGTCAGGGCTCAGTGGCGGAGACCTCTACTGCAATCAGAAGTTAGATAAACTCACTTTCTCAGACACACAGAAACATTTACTTTCCCTCGGTTTGCATGCACTTTTTAGTAAATTGTCCCAACAGGGACATTTTCACACACATTGGTTAGTATGAGATATTACATCAACCTTTTCCAAAAATGTTTTATATCACTCACGTTTCTAAGTTATCTCTCCAGCCAAAATGTTCTCTTTTCCATCAATTGTTTTTTCTTTTGATTTTACGCTGCACTAACCAATGACAGTACCACAACACACCAGGCAGGCTATTACTTTGTTTCAAAAAACATAACCAACAAAAAATAACCAACAAAAATACAAACTAAACTCAACAATAACTCATAACAACATATGCTCAGCAACACTAGTAATTGCAGCATACATTTTTCTAATTTCAAATGACTGAAATTAGTAATAGCAATTACAGTAGGTGCAGTAATACCACATCTGATTCACCTTCATTTCACCAATTATTCCCCGCACCAATGCCCTTCAATACCAACACAAATACCTTCTTATCCTTTAGCTTACTATGAGGTGTGCCTTATCCAGCCTCTCCACCCGTGCGCGCCTCGAGTGGATAGCAATTACTATTGCAACCTGTCCTCATGTGAAACATAAAATCTACTGAGCGACTAGGGCAATTTTTACCTGCCGGCAGCTATCCCACGACAGCATCAATGTCTATGAGCAGCTCACCGCGAGACTTCTCTCATGCGACCCTTATGTCACTGAAACGTTAGTCTGCGATTAAGATTCTATCTGTGACAATCCTGAAATCCGACATCTTTGCCGTGCAGAATTCATCGCGATTATATCTTTTTAGGTTCTGTCTACAGCTCTCACCCGACCCATTATTCGTCGAGAGCTATTATAGCAGAGGCGTCCCATCTCACAAAAGCCCTTTAATCTTACACTTCATTTGCAATGATCAGGGATATAATTAGATTTGTGTCAATTAGTGAACTAACTTACAGCTACAAAAGCGAATTAACAGCTGGTATTTAAGCACAGCAGTAGCTAACATTTATGCAAGACACAATTAAACACACAAATAAGCTTTTTTTAATAGGCTAGTCATCCATATTCAATTCATCCATCTCCAATCCAAATCTCTTCATCCACATTTACTGTCAGATGTTAGGCTCAACTTTTTTCCAAATTTTCTTTAACTTTTGCTTTTTCTAAAAAAACTTTTCTTTTCAAAATTCTATCAAATTGGTATGGTATAAAAATGGTGCGGCTCCTTTAAGGCTCAGTATATAGGGAGGGGGCAATAAATTAAAAAAAACTTATCAAACGGAACAAATTGTATGACTACACTGTAAAAAAAAAATAGTTGAGGATATTGAAAATTTGCAGGCAACCGTCTGCATTCAGAATTTTATGATTTGCCAATGATGTTCCCATGATAATCTCAATAAACATTACAGTGTTATCATAGTTAAGTATTCTTATTTAAGTCAATTTTCAATTCCTCATTGTACCAACAGGGATTAATCTGTTTGCTGAACAGTCGGCATGTTTTGCCAACGATGTTCCCATGATAATCTCAACTATGATAACACTGTAATGTTTATTAAGAATTCTTAATTAAGTCAATTTTCAATTCCTCATTCTACCAACACGGATTAGTCTTTTTGCTGAACAGTGACATTCACAGTACTACAAAAAGGCAATTGCGGTAATTAAAATTTATCAGTCAAGTATACATTTCTTTTGTCATTGTTCTACACAATAACAAAATTTCAATAATGTACAACAAACTTCACACTTTGATTTTTTTTATTTCAACAAGTACTGTTGAACAAAATCACAAGTATTCATACAATTTAAGAGCATGCCCCCTGAGTTATACCTATTTTTTTGTCTTTTTAAGCAAGAGGTTAAATGGGGTTTAATGTCTAAATCAAAATATGGCCCTTCAGTAGTTTGGTTTCACAGGCCAAGCCGCAATAACAAGTGCAGTTGTATTGGGGTGTCATGTCATTCTGATCTACTTGCTCTGAAACACAAGCTGCATGTTTGACACGGCCCCTCTAATGGTAGATACTGATTGACCCTACACAGCCTAAATACACAATGGCTGATTCAGAACATGGGCCTGCACAACCTAAATACCATAAGGTTCAACATGTCTGGTAAGTAAACGGAGCTTGCAATAAAAAATTCCTTGAGGTCAAAATAAAACCCATAAAAAAATAAAAAAAATACAAATTTTTCTCTGAAACAGCCATACGCTAACAATGAGAACATTGGTCGGTATGCACTTCAAAATACAACCTTGTATTCACTCTAAGTGCAAATTTGGTAAAATGTCATCCATATTTTTCCCTCAGAAACATAGCCATACTCCAACACCGTGGGAACATGGGCCATCAAGGGGGTGCGTGTCTATGTTCCCACAGCCCATTGGTCCCACATCACTAAGACTTTTAACATTTTTAGGCCCACTGGTCCCACTGCATATTCCTGCTGCTCCATTTCCCACATTTCTAAGATTTTATTCAAATTTAGGCCATATGTTCCATGGCGGAGAGAAAGGCACATGCTCTCAGTTTACTCGGAAATGTGGCAGCATGGAATTGTGGGCTTATATTTGAATAATTTCTTAAAATGTGGGAAAATGGAGCAGCAAGAATAAGCTGTGGGACCATTGGGCTGTGAGAACATAGAGCTGACCCCCATCAAGGGATCTTGATGTTACCAACACGCATTTCAAAACACAGCCTCGTCTTCAGTCTTACAGTGCAAGTTTGTTAAAATGTCATCCACATTTGTTTCCTCAGAAACATAGCCATACTCCAACACCGTGAGAACATGGGCCATCATTGGAACTTGATGTAACCAACACGCATTTCAAAATACAGCCTCGTCGTCAGTCTTACAGTGCCAGTTTGTTTTTCAGAGATCGTACACGCTGTGTGCATTTTGGACCAATCTCCATGAAGACATTTTGCAAAGTATCGAAGGTATACTTCAGAGCCTTTGGGTAGGAGATATTCAGGGCATAAAGGAAGCCAAAAAGGTATGCCAGAGCAGTTGGAGTATCTGGGATATCTTCCAAAACAACTCTCTCTTCGAGGATGATGGCAATGTTTTGCACTCGCGTAGATGTCCCTGGACCACAGTCTTCGAGAACATAAAGAATGCCCACAGCCACGCCCTGGAGAGCCACATCATCTGCATCGGTCTCCTGCAGAAAACAAAAGCACAAAAAAAGGATTTTTACACCTCACATTGACTTTGCAAATCTGCTCTGCCCCCATCTACTCATGACAAAACTCATGGGGCTGGGTCCCATTACATGACACTACACAACACTAGTATTATACACTGCTCCAAAAAATAAAGGGAACACCAAACCCAAAGCAATGCAACTCCCCGTCAATCATACCAGAAAGTAAGCACTCATTGTGAATTCATTTTGCCTGCAGTTTTGTAAATTTAACAACCAATGAGCAGTAATTGTAGGTAATAACCAAACTACGCCCCAGAAATAGTTTTTTTTTTCTGCAGGCATCCACAGACCATTCCAACCCCCACCCAAATACTTTCCGTCTGATTTTTGGTCACGTGTATTCACACCCCTGTAGCCTACCTACAATGTAGGTTAAATGAGGCAGAGTATCATCCACTGAGGTTGCTCAGCTATTGGTTCTCAAAGATGACACATCAATGTGTGGCAAGAAGATTTGTCGTGTCCACTATCAGTGTCCAGAGCATGGGGGGGGGATGCCAGGAGAAATGGCAGTACCACCACCACATACACACACACTCACTTATTCAGTCTGTGCCACTCTACCCTCCCTAATACCACTGCATGTTTTACGTTGAATTTCTATGCATTAACCCCCCCAGCTGATCAATGACACAGAGATGTTTGAACTGTTGCCCTCAGAGAGGTGCCACAGGTGAATCAACAAAGACACCCACCCCCTCTTCTATTCATTACCTCATCTTACACTAATACTCTATTTTTATTCTCTGTTGTATTCTATTACTCTGTCCTACATGTATGTCAGCATACTTTCAGTCTGAGTGTGCATGAGTATAGTGTACACAGTATGAAACATAAAAAAGGCACTGTAAGTCATTATATGATTTGTTGGAAAAAGCGTAGTTCCTGTTTGATGCTAATGACTACTTACAAGGCATTCTTTGAAAAGTTCCGTAGGGTCCTCACGGAGAAATACCGGAAGTCCTCGAAGAGCAGCATCTTTGCGGTGCCTGAGGATGTCAGAGGTCTATGCCAAAAAAGCAGGAAAAAACAGTTTAGTCATAATAATTCAAACACTTTCTAATAGTAAAAATATTTTTACTCATTCATTTTTTTCCTACTCCCATATTAATTAAAAATGTCCCCCAGCAACTACACTGTTCCAGAAACATAAATGGGACACCAAAAACAAAGCAATAAAACTAAGTGAATCATGATCAAGTCAATCTATGATATCAGCCTGTCCAGTTGGGAAGCAACACAATGTGAATTTATTTTGCCTTCTGTTGTGCAAATATAACAGGCAATGGATAGAATTTAGAGGTAATAACCAAATAATGCCCCAAAAATAGTTATTCCTCTGTGGCATTCACAGATGATCTTTTTTGGTCATGTGCATCCTGACAGTTTCATATCCCTGATGGCATCATGAGGCAGTGGATCATCCACTGAATTTGCTCAGCTAATGGTACTCATCCAAGATGGCTCATTAATGTGTGCAGTACCCATCAGCAGTGTGCAGAGTATGGAGGAGATGCCAGGGGACGTGACCGCACACCAGGGGACGTTGAGGACAGACGGTTTACAACCTAGCAGCAAGATTGCGATCTTCTTCCTTGCAACATATGGCACAGGAAGAACATTGCCAGAGCCCTGCAAAACGAGCTTTGCAGGCCACTACCGTGAATGTTTCTGCTCTAAATGGTCCGAAACAGACTTCATGAAGAGGGCATGAGGTCCGGGGAGTAATTTGCTTATATCACAGGTAATGCTGCCAACAACATTTGTGAAGAGCATAGGGCGCCAATGGTGGATGTGACAATTTTGATGTTCAATTTTGATGACACCGCCTCTCGGTAAAATCATCTGCCAGAAAGAAAGAAGCGGTCTGTGGCCACCACAACAGAATAACTGTGGGCTGTTTTTTTTGTTAGTACCTCTAATTTCTACCCATTGCCTGTTAAATTTGCACAAAGACCCTTTCACAACAATTGTTTCTTTCTAGCTGGACAGGCTGACATAGGTGTATGGCTGACCTGGGAGTTGCATTGCTTTGCTGTTCCTTTTATGTTTTTGAAGCAGTGCAACATATGTTCTTTGTTTTTAATATGATCAGTTTAAAATAAAAAAAAGCCTGGCCTGGTTTGAGCAGTCTTCCAAAAAGCTAAGAATTTCCACCACAACATACCTCATCATCAAGCTTCGCCATGACATCATCCATAGCCTTTCCAAAGGCTGCATTTCGGGCACGGTACAGACGAAGTAGTTTGGGAGTGTAATTGTCCACTGCAGCTCTAAAGGTCCTCAACAGCATCTTGTTTGTGATGCGAAAAAACTCAGCATCAATCTGTCAAATACCCAAAGCAACATACACAAAAAGGAACAGGTCAAACAATAGAAGGGTTCTCAGCATACGGAAATGTAACCAGATGTCTACAGCCGTATCAAATTTGTAAATTCTTACCTGCTCCTTGAAAAATAAAGCAGGCCATCTGTCTTGCACTTCTATCACCATCGGCTTGTCATCAACAATCTCCCTTCTCCTCAGGGAAAAGGTAATCTCCATCGTTTCTCTTACGAATTTCTCATCTATTTTGGCTGTCTTTGATGCATCCACCAAGAGCTTTCTTTGCTGTTCAAGTGAGGAATAATCATCCTGCTGATTTGGATGTTCAGGAAAATGGCTCAGGGTACGCTCAGGGTACGCTTTTATATCAAAGGCAGCATGGGCAATTTTGTCAAGAATGTCTGTCTTAATGTCTCTTATAACATCAATGCTTTTCTTGGTCTTCTCATATGCCTCATTGCCTTTTCTTAACTTCTGCTCAACATCAAGAGACAGAGCAGGGATAGGGAATGGAGAGGGCCACTGACGCACTGCGCAAATTTCTTGTGGAGGTGGGTAAGGGGCTGGGTGAAGTTGCAGGTGAGGCTCCTTTGGAGGAGCTTAGACTTGCAGTGTCGAGTGACGAGATGGATCCAAGGGACTGCGATAGATCCAAGTGATCTTCATAAGCTGAATGCCCTTTCCACTTAATGTGTAGAACTGCACGTTGAGGTGGAAGTTCTGATATCTCTGACAAATTGCAACGGGCATTTTGGAATTCAGGGTCCTCAAATTGCAATTGGAATTGCCCCCTGAAGTTGTAGTTTTTCTTTAAGGAAATCCACAAGCGCATCCACAGACTCTGGCAAGTCTGGAAGTTGGACACGCCTTGCTTCATCAGCAGATAGTACAACTCTAAGCAACAGTACCTATGGAACAGGAAACATTCAGGTTAAGGAAAATACACTGCTCAAAAAAATAAGGGTCACACCAAAGCAACACAATGCAACTTCCAAGTCAATCATATGTCAGATAACAGCCTGTCCAGTAACAAAGCAACTCATTGTGAATCCATTTGCCTACTTTTGGTCATATTTAACAGGCAATAGACAGAAAGTACTGGCAATTACTAAAATACGCCCCAAAAAATTGTTGCCAGGTGGAGTCTCAGACCATCTGTTTGAGTATTTGGTCACATGTGCATTTAGGACAGTTTCACACCGCTTTACTAACCACGAGGCAGTGTCTGTCACCCATTGAATTTGCTCAGGTAGTGCAACTCATCTCAGATACTCATGGGGCTGGGATGAGATGCAGTCACTGAGCAAATTGACTGGGATGAGAGGAGTTGCAGTCACTGAGCAAATTGAGAGACACCACCTCATAATACCTTCAGGTGTCATAATGCACATATGACGAAAAACTCAGCCAGAAAGGAAAACAGTAAGCAAAATCAATTCACAATGCATATTGCTTCTTAACTGGACAGGCTGGTATCACAGAAGTATGATTGATTGAGAGTTGCATTTCATTGTTTAGGTGTTCCCTTTATTTTATGAAGCAGTGCAATACATTACACAATACAAACACATTTATAGAATTTGAATTTATGAGACAAGTTTGGGAATAACGCAAGACTCACCATGATCCGTCTAACAATGCGTCCTCAGCGTCACCCAGAGCTTTCCCCCAACAAGGTAAGCTGCCAAAGGATAGAAATGATTCAATTGATTGACATCAACAACCATGATTTCACCATAGACACTGTCCTCTACTTGAAAAGACCTATAATGCTCAAAGTACCAGGGAACGAGCTTCTTTGACAAGAATAATACTTTGCCACAATGGACAATGATGCTCAAAATTTTGAAAAACTCTGGTTGCCCATTGCAATGGCCAGCTGTGACAATCATACCTTGAGAATATTCTGTTCCAAACAGTTCGAGTTTACGAGTAATAGAAACCGTGTCAACATGTGGCAATTTTCTTAACACCGCAGATCTCTGTGCACTGTCCAAAGTTCCCACATGAACAGCTACAACTTTGTCGATGTACAAGTCAGACTTAAAGAGGCTTTCTCCAGCCAAATTGTATGCCATTAACTGCTGATGCTTTGCAGCCAAGGAAAGCAGTACATTCTTTGTGTTATGTACATCCCGAGCGACTGTTTTAAAGACGCTGTGCTTTGATTCGAACCTCATGGTCCATAGTTCCACTAATGGACCATAACAGCGTATGAGGTGTGGATAATGCTCAATTATGTGATGTTTTGGTTTTAAGACAAAATCAGGAAACGTGGCTTTAAGTAGTAAGCGATGATCTGATAACTTAAATGCCAGATAACTTAATGTTTCTTCTGTGAATTTGTCAGAAACAACTATTTGAACAATCTCCTTCAAGTCCATTAATATTTCCCATGATGGTTCACTCTCTGGGACGAGCCAACCAACCATGAGAGGAAGCAGCCGCAGCAGCGCCCAGTTTTCATGCCCATTCCCCCCAACAGACTTCTTTGAAAGGGCTGATTTAGCGATGACCTTAGGCTTGTTGACTTTATCTGTGTATTTATAGGGGAATGATCTGATGCTGTGGTTAAGTCGGTCCAAAGTGAAAAAGCCTTTAGAAATTAAGTCTGAAAGGCACAATGCTAATTCGAGCAGAACAATGCCTTCAAAAGTATCGTGCAAGACATCAGGGGGGAAACCTGTTACAGGATGAAAGTTAGACAAATGCTTACTCAAAACACACTCACGTTTAACACCATTTACGCTCTTAAGTGTTGCATTTCGCTTAAGCTCGTCCACAAACTCATTGTGCTGTTCAACAGTTCTCAAAACAAAATCCCCTGATTTAACAGTTGCTATTTCTCTATGACTCACTAAGCAAAAACGGCAGAACTTATCCACAATAAAGCTTTCCTGGAATCCCGCTAAACTATGTGCTCCGAGATTGTCTGCACAGACACAAAACAGCTTCACATTAACAGTCGTCTTCAAGTTCTCCACAAAGACCCCATGTTGACCTACCAGCTTAAGATCCTTTATAAGGGGCTCTAAAAAACTCTCATAACCAAACTTCCTGACATCAACACTCTTTCCTAAAGCTCCCAACTGAATGGATGTCAAACCTGCCCTGAACTTCACTGGTAAGTTTAGGATGACCCAGTACACTCCAACTACTTTGTGGATCTTGCGTGATGTTCCCAACGGGTTGCACAGTTCAAATTCATCAATATAAAGGGCTATACTGATTTCTGTCTCTTCACCAAGGGAAACATTGCGCTGCCTAAAGTACTGTCCATCCTGGAAAGTCCTGTAAACACCAGGCAAGTGCTCTTGACTCAGAACTAATGCACTTGAATAATCTGGGCGTCTCAGCAAGTTTTCAAGCACCAAAGTCAATGGTACATAAACAAACGTGTTTCTACTATCTTGAGTGTATCAATATTCCACTGCCTCAATCAAAGGAAAATGCTGTGCAAAATACAAGTTTCTTCTGTAGTCAGTAGATAGGCAGCCCTTTTCAGAAATTGTTGACAGTAATTGATTGGAAGCAAAAACAGAGTCAACTATCTCCTTAACTAGTGTGTTCTCTGATGAAAGGTTGTGTTTTGCCAGAACCTCTGAAACTGCCTGAAATGCGTTGGATTTGGAGCAAATCAATACATCACGTAGACCCTCAATTATTGTTTGAACTGCACTTCGTGAGACATGCAAGACAGTTTGCATAGACAGTAAAAGACTTGCAAGTTTGTTCTCAACTGTTGTACCATCAAAATGTTCTACTGCATGTTCCTCCAACACATGACTCGATTCTTGTTGAATTAAAGTTGAAGCAGCAGCATCAATACTTCCAGCTGCAGTTACAGCAAACGGCTGAATCACAGTTCTAAAGTCTTTTGTACTATACTGCTTATGTTTTCTGCTTTTATGTGAACTGAATGTTTTGTAAGCATTTGTTTTAAAGTCACAACCTAAAAAGGGACACTGAACGGTTTCCTGAATTTTAAGATGATTTCCTAGGTGTTTAAAAAAGTCCCTTTCAGAACATATTTCCTGAAAATCACAACATTCACATTTGAAGGTGAAATTAGACTGATCATGAACAAGTGCACCTTTGTGATGATGTCTTGAAAGGTGTGACTTTAAGGCTCCTCGAGTTTTAAACACACAAGGACAGTTGGAATGAACACAAGGCCAGTGGTGGGGTCTCCTGTGGTGAAGCTCCTGGTGTCTGACAAGATTGTCCTGGTCTGAGGAAAAACCGCAGTACTTGCAAAACATCGGAGATTTGGTGTTCCTATCTGAAACATGTAAACAGAAAGAAAGAAAGCAGTGAGCTCCAATAAGTGAATTTGCAAATTACAGCAGGACCTATGGCATGACCAATCACATTTGCCAATCCCACAATGGCAGGTGAACACACCAAAGCTAGCCAGGTGACATAGTACTTATAAAAGAGACACAGTGTAATTTATCCATTCTCTGAACACGACTATTACACTGGTACTGAAATCCAGGATTGTGACACCCAAAGGCATTTGTGAGACAAAGTCGGCAAACAGTCATACATTGTCAATTTGGGTGTGCTGAATTCAAATCTGCCATATGCCGAGCTCTATCTGGTCTGGTAAATTACATGGCTAGTGCCAGATAGACAGGCACCCGTGGCACAGGACTAATGCACTCAACTTGTGAACATTACATGACGCATGATCATTGTGCACACTGAAATCAGAAATACCGCACTGGTTAAAGAAGAGGACCATAGCCTACTGCACCACAGATGCGCTGACAGTTTGTAAATGGGAGAAAGAAACAGTCAATATGGTCCGACCGTCGCTCGAAAGTTAGCTAACGCGAATGCCATATGAGCTAGCCCAATAGCAAACACTGCGTCAAAACTAGCACCTAGTCAATCGAAATCTTAAATTAATAAAAACGCACACAGACATGTTAAATCATTTCTTGAGTAGGACACAATGAGGAATACATGCTTAAAGCCTGTTAAACACGTACCTTTTCAAAGTTTGGCCATCCTGCAAGTCAAGTGGAGAAAACTTCATCCGGGAGAGAAGCACGTTGCCCAGCCCTTGCGAATGCTCAGAGGAAAAGAAACCCCGTGTGTTGGCCAGCAAGCGCATGCGCTGAATAAACACCTGTGGCAATTAAGTATTTTCAATTCGGAATATTCACTATTGTATATTCACACATCACTGAGATGCAACCTATCAGTTTGATGTGGATTTTTCTGTTCGTTAATAATAATTCCTATTTCCTGTCCATTCAATTGTGAACATGTAATTACTTGAACAAAGCGTAATTCATTTTTTTACAGTGTATGGTTCACCTATTTCATGGGGAAAGATGAGACAAACATCTTTTAAGCGATTCAAACGTAATGCAGGACATAAAAAAGGATTGCAGAATACTGAAAGCCGTATTTTATATCTTTTGTCATGCATTTTCAGTCGACAGGAAAGTTTATGAGAATGCACACACCCGATGTCGCCCACACGCTCTCAAAACTGATCCTTGCAAATTATTTACGCCTTAATTTCTAATGGTATACATCAATCAACCTTTTGATTACCTATGCCGCCACTTCCAAACAGTTTCAGTCATTTCTAACCATAATTAGTTTCACTGTGCTCAGGTTCTTTTCTGTCTGGGATATTCAAGGTAGGGGTGGGCGATATATATCGTCTGCGATAATATCGTGATTGTTGTTTTAACGATGTGCAAATTTACATTATCGAGTATTTAAATTACTAAAACACTCGAAATCACACACTGAAGACTCATACATTCCCAGGAGGTAGGCTATGCGGGAGAAGTGCAGCAGAGCAAGTTTTACGTGATCACTACTGGGTCACAACGTTGTCCCACGCAGCCTAATGTTTATTTTGTGCAGCGAGAGTAGCCTACTTGGAATTTTATGTGGTTACTTCTGTTCAAGTAGCATTGATGAGACAGTCGGGTCATTCTACGAAACCGGTGCCTTTTCACTTTGACATTTTTAAAAAAAATCATGTAGGACAAACCATATTTTAAGACATCCACATGATATAAGACATATATGACCTGCATAAACAAATATTTTCCCACCTCAGGCATAAATCCCTATTAATATTTTCCTTTTTATTGTAGCCCAGGTGTCTTTTTTTTTTTACCACCCCGTAACGGACAAGATGCGCTCCATTTTAGACATAATGCATACATTGAATTCAGAACATTTAATGTTTTCCTGTCATAAAAATGTCCTTAATTTGATATTAAAAGTTATAGGTTTCTTTTTTAATTGGAGATTTGCAGAATTTAGATTCTAATCTTCAAACTGTGAATTCCGCATGCCCATTGGTTGGTGTTTTGAACAATATTGGCTATTTTACTCCCTATTGTCAAATTAAAGCTACATGTGTAAATAGGCCCACTTCATGTGTTCAAAGTTCAAAATGCATGTTATGTCATGTAATACTGGGTACATTCAACATGGATAGATTTCAGAAGATTGAGTACATTCATTTTGAAATATGATCATAAAATTGAGTACATTGAAAAAGATAAAGTACTCTCAGGAGGGGTGTCAAAAGCCTTCATTCTAGCCTTCGCCTACCCTGGAAATCCAGAGTTCTCGCAAGAGCACAATGGAATTGTCTCTGCGAGGCACTCTGGCAATGAGCAATGATGCACGTTACTTTTTCCCCTTGCATCCCGTAGAACCAATCAAATCGTATCTGACATAGGCGGGCCAGAGGCGAGCTAAACTGATGACGACAGCGTTGCAACGTTGGAAACATTGATCGTAGTGTTATCCAATTGCGTCGAAGTCCGTAATCATTCAGAGTAAACATTGGTCTGGTGTTATCCAATTGCGTGCAGTGAGATTTTCAAATGCATGCTTGGTGCCACCCCTCGAGTTGAGCCATTACATGATTGTTCGTGGCCAGACCCTTAATCTTTCTAGATTATCAGGGTCTGGATTTTCCAGGCTAGCCTTTGCCTGCTTTCCAGGGCTAGTCCACACGTGCCAAACCAATCTTTTTTTCCTCCGTCTTCCCTGGAACCGTATCAAGAATATTTGCGTCCAAACGGATCCATCTCAACACGACTCAACACGTTACTTTATATCCCAGGCCTAGAGGTGGCACTGTTTCTGTTACAGAAATTGACCAAAGCTTGCGTGCTGTAGGCTATACAAACAGACATAATAGGCTACGACGAAAATGGCTAGTGCAAGGAAACCAGAATTGTTTGTGTGGACTGATAGTGAACTGTCAACTGTAGTCAACTGTAAAACTAATAAACTTCATTTTTACAGTTTGTGAAGGGTGCAGTCCCGTCCTTTATTTGGCTAACGCAGGTACAAATAATCTCCTTTACTTTCTTTGGTTATAGGATAGTCCGCGATTCACATTAGTTTTGACTATCACCGCAAGTGCATAGGCTACTAAACGCTAGGCCTACCCAAGTTCTAGGCTATTCCGTCGCCAGATTTATAATATTGCTATAATACCTTCGTTAGTAACATTTAAACTTACACCGCACTTCCCTAATAAATGGACGGGGCCTCATTTTGTTCCTTCCACTTTTTCCTTAACTGTCGTTGGTCCCTCTCACTCAGGTCTTTGATCAACAACTTCTTCCCTCTTTCGACATCTCGTCTCCTTGCCGCTCCATCTCTAGATACTGCTGCCTCCTCTCTGGATCGGCATTGCGGCGAGCACGGAACAGTCGCTGTCGTTCAGCATTGCTCATTGGAGCCATAATTGTCTGCAAATTATGAAAATTATCATAATTATTTACACTGACTAGGTGTGTGTGCCAAGTTGAGAGAGACAGAGAGAGAGAGAGAGAGTTCATGACTGGGTTGTCACTAGATACACAAAAAAGCTAAGTACTCTACATTTTGAAATGCATTCATTTGCTGTGATGACCGCAGAAACCTCCTTTCTGCTTGTAGTTAGCCCTTCCCAACAAGTCCATCACAACTAGTTAAGCTGTTTAATAATTATTTCTCACCACAATAGTCTCCAGTAGGCTAACATTGGCATACAATATAGTCATAAAATATTAACAGTGACCAATGCATACTGATGAACCAGCATTCAACAGATTAGCTCAGGCGCGCGGGAACCTATTTTTGACCAGGGGTGCTGAATAACAAAAATAATGGATGTCCGACTATTTCTCCCCTCCTGGACATGTTTCGGATTTTGACTGCTAAATACGTCATTTTAGTGCGGTGTGCGGGTGATAGAGAGAAGTTTTAGAAAAGTCCTGGGCAGCCACAAATTCCAATGTTCCGCGACAGCAATCCGAAGCCACCTCGCCCACCCTAACCCCACAGAAGCGCACTTGACATCATTAGCCTATTTCAGTATAGCTAAGGAAAATTACTTTTCTGATCGTCAAAACCACACCAGAGATGTTTGTCTTTAAATATAGGCTAATAATCAGGCTGCAATGATCTCGCAAATAATTTCTGAATAGCCTAAAGTGTGTCGTCTCCACAGCAAGTGTCCTAATAATTTCTATCTTAGCGACTAGGATAGTGAAATGATTTCACTAGCTATACATTAATTAATTTTGCAAAACTGTAAAACACAATTAAAGTTTCTTTCAGCTTATCCATGCTTTTTTGAACGTGTAAATAGCATATAATATGTAGACCTATATCAACCGTAGATCGCTATCACATAGGCCTAGGCCTAGCTGAAACCACGCTATGGTTCTTACAGTAACTGACTCACGTTCACGTTGATCTTTATAACTGTTCATTTTTAGCAGCCTATATTCGAACCTATCCATAACCCTTTTTTGTTATTTGACTCATCATTTCACATACAAAAATATAAATAATGTCAGACAGCGAATTAGTAATTATTTAAACATGTAGGCCTATATAATATTTTTAAAAAATCTATCTCCTGCCAGCAGGGGGTGCTGCAGCACCCTCAGCACCCCCCTTCCCGCGCCCTTGGATTAGCTGGTTGCTATGGACTTATTGCTAAGGGCTCACTGCAGAAAGAACAGAGGTTTCCCCCAGTCATCACAGTATGTAAAACTATATATAAATATAATTTTTATGAATTGTGTAATCTAAATGGCAATGGCAACCACTCCGCACACCGCACTAAAATCCTGTACGTTATGGTACAGTAGGCTACTGTACGTTTCCAATATGACCCAGGGTAATATGCTGATTTAGCCTACAAAACAGAGGACTAAATTATAAGCGTGATATGTCATGTAGGCTTAACATTTCTTTTAGGGTAGGCTATGTTTTTGCTGAAAAAGTAGCCTAGTTCGCCAGTCATTTTTCATTCATTCTGCATATCTTTGCTATCGTTTTCTTTCAATAATGTCCAATGGTTTAAACATTGTCCTTTATTGTTGCTTTAGGCCTACCTTTATATTTTAGCCTACATTATTCAACTCACGTATTGTCATCTGATCTTGGGCACTGCCAGTCAAAAAAACAAACAGGTGCGCGCTCTGCACCTCTTTACGCAACTCCGACGCAACACTAAATATGAAGATGCCCTGCTTTCAGAGGATAACTTCCGTCCCTTGGTTGTGTAGGCTATATATGATATAAAATATCTATAGCTTACATTGTATAGCTTACAGTCAAATATTACCTTTCTGTTACGAAGCTGGGAATAGGCCTATGAGCGCAAATTAGGATGTAGTGGAGGCTAAACGCGAGTAAACGCAGTTTATCCACCTCTGAAATTTCAGAAATAGAGTTTAGGGCTACCCACCTCTTATTAGAGTTTATCCACCTCTGAAAAAAGTTTATTCACTTTTAACATTCAAAACTGTATGATCAAATACTATCCTATTCCCAATACTGCACAATAACCTCCAACATTATCAAACTGTTCGAATGCCTTTTTGAATGCCTTCCTCTCCTAAACGAGGGCAATTAGACATTTGTTGGTCAATATTAGATTGGTGAGAACACTAAATATACTAGATCACCTGTAAGAATGTTTCAATTATTCTATCGTAGGTCTTGGTGTTTTTTTTTTAGATATTGTGAAATACGTAAGCTATACGTCTTTTCACTTTCTTAAGTGGGCTATAGTTCTCATTAGCAGTTTTATGCCAAACCATGAAACATTAAGCTGCGTCCAAAAACGTCTTTAAAAATCTTCTGATATTGATCATGCATATGGCAAAGAAAGACATGATATCGTTGGTCTTGGAATTTTGAAAATGCATCGCACTTAGACCTCAGATTACTTGCAGTACCCCGGCATTACCACAAGGAAATGGTCGTACGTCAAGTTTGAACCTGACGTGGAGATAAGCACTTTTCCACGTCAAAGACGTTTTTTATAAATCTGAGCGTTGGCATGGATTTGAGCGTACGCACGGTCTAAGATCAAATCTGTGCGTAAGAACGCTTTATAAATGAGGCCCCTGGTGTCTTGTAGTGCAGGCTGGTCCCCCCAAGCTTCGGGTGTCTCGTTATCTCTCCTGGCTGGCTCGCCAAATGTCGTGGCAGATATTCAGACTCGGGCCAGAAATTAAGTCCAAACATCTTGCCTACAACTTAACAAAAATACACCATTATAAGTGCTGAAGTCAAAAACTTCTCCCAAAAAGAAGGCGCAAAAGTCCGTCAGAGTTCCGTGCAAAAATTCCTTTAATGACTACATAGCGCAAAGCCTGAGTGGATCGCACGATCGCACTCCCAAACAAAGGTAGAACTCTCTTACTTATACCCCTCCAAAATGCTGACACAACACTACCCCGAACCCACAGATGGCGTTATGAAAGGATCGTTGTTCGCTCTTATCTTGGCAAGTCAGCAATATTGCTGCCAAGGGTACGAACTTTTCACCTTAAGTTTACAGAAAGTTCAGGGGTGTACAGTATAGAGTGATCACAGGTCATACATTGTGCATGGGTTAAATATCGTTCGCCCCCCTGCACTCTCCTACTGGTTGTTATGAGTAGAGCTCGCCCTGTGTACGCGTTATCTTGCAGCTTCAAGGCCGACTTTGGTTTCTTCAAAAGCCCTAGGCTAAGGCAGCATGAGACACAGTGCAACAAAATGAGACACAGGGCAGCAAAAAGAGACATTGGGATACAGAGTGCACATTCTGGTAGGATGGCTTCGTTATGGCTTCGTAATATTGATTATGATTGAGGTTATATGAATACATGCTTTACAGTTTCAAACTCGTTCTCTCATCATGATGTTTACAAACCATAGTGATAATTTTATACAACAATTGCTGGTAAATTTTGGAACATTATAGCTACATTAACTAATTTTCTTTAATGTCTTCCCGTAGCCTATCGTATGGGTTACTGTATAGCTTAGTTGGCTTGTGCATGAATATGACTGATGTTTTGTAGCCTACATTTCCGTCAATCTACAGTCTTTAGGCCACCTTTACCATGATAACCCTTCCAAGATAGAACCCTTTCAACGCTCTACTTTGAGAGACCAACCACCTAGGGTTGCCACCTGTGTCTGACAAAAATCCTGGACATTTTGACCATCCAATCGACCTTTTTGTTTGTAAGCAACGGCGCCTTTCGCACATCTAACCCAAGATAAAAACCGTCATTCTAAGCGACAATTGTATAGCTAAAATTAGTAAGAATGACAATTTCTAGTTATTTGTGTAGTTAATTGCTTTATTTAATAGCAGACCTTTATTATTTTGTTATATTTTCAACAGTTTTTAGTTGTGGACACCTGGGGGCAGTATTGAGAAAAAAGGGGGAATACATAATTAGGTTCTGCTTTTTTGCTTATGTGGAATAAACTTTCCTTTCTCTGTCTCTCCTTGTCCCACACACTCTCCGTCTCCACCTTACCATTTCTAATGAACCTCCATGGTGCGTGCCCCCACCACCACCACCCATGTTATGCTATGTCATTTTTGTAGAGCCAATAAGGCTGTGCATACGTTTATGGACGTAGGCACGCTTCAATTAAACTGAAATACACATTTTGCGCATCATGTACAAAAATCCGGGTCCAGGATTTTTATTTTTATTTTCCTGGACAGACCATGAAAATCCTGGACAATCAGGAAAATCCTGGACAGGTGGCAACCCTACAACCACCACTCATGCCATCGATGTTGACTTTTGGGCGTCTGACGGAAACTGATCAATCTGACCAACAATTAACATCGATTTGACACTCTTTTGCTATCCGGATTTGCAAATCATTCATTTAGAACATTTAAGTTGCGCTATTTGTTATTATAATCACAGCACGGCCGTACATTATCATTACCATATCATTACATTATCGCAATTAATAAGTCATCATAATCATCATCGTCAGCATGACATATCACACATAGCCTACCTGCTCAACCACTGAGTTCTTATCATGTAGCCTCAACTAGGCTCCACCACCTGCTCACTGTCCCTCTGCTCTGTAGCCTACTGTATGCTTGCTTACATCCTCGTTCAAACTCAACGAACTTCAACATGTTGCTGACATATGCTAGCCTACTTGCAATATTGTATTTTTGAAGCTTCTACATTGGTGTTACTTTTGCACTATTGTCACTACCGGTGTTACATGGCAACTGGCTTCCGTGTTAACTGGCTGCGTTGATGACGTTTCATGATTGATGACGAGTCTTTGACAGATGTGGCCGCTTGCAGATTTGTCACTTTCTGATATACTACAGACACACACAAATATGCATGACATGTTTAAAAGTCAAAAATGTTTGTAGTACTACATGTACTGGACCATGAATATGCCACCCAAAAAACAAACACCTAAATAGCATAAATTAACTTCACGTGGGTATCGAACCACGAATAAATTGACCTGTTTGCTTGTAAATCAGACGTCTAATCAGACGTTGCTCTTGGGTGCTCCTTGTTGGTGCCCCCCACCCAATCCCAATCCTCCCCCACCTTTTTTATGCAGCCCTTGCCACTTAATCTACTAAACCCCTCTTCTACTGCACTTTTTACCCCCCACATAAATGCACAAATAGGCTGACACCAGACATAATTTCACTGCATTTCTTACTTCCAGTAACTATATGCATGTGACAATAAACTTCCTTGTATCCTTGTATCCTTGTATCAACTTGCGCCACGAGCCAGCTGACAGCACTCACAGAAATTGACTTCAGTTGTATGATTAAAAGAAGTCAGCTAACGTTATGATAATTGTAACAAGTTAACATAGCTGTTCATGTTATCTGGCTACCATGTTATCATGCTACCGTTGCCCAAGCCATTTAGTAGGCCTTCATGGTTAAGTATCATGGTTAAGTTTTACAAACGTTTCACTGAGGTTAGGCTGTGGCCGTGCCTACCTGAAGTGTCTGTAGAGCAAATAAATCAGCAAATAAATCAAATAAAAATGTGTTGCCTAATTGTGTATCCTTTTGTCCAGCCTATTCTTTTAAGAATTTAGTTCATGAAACATAGGCATTGAAACCCACACTGCAATGGGCAGGAGAAGTCTATAACGTGTCCATATTTTACACAGAATTTGCGCACAGGGAGAATCAAAATTCTTAGGCTTATAGGCTATTAACGTTAATTTTGCTGACATGTATACATGGGTTTGATATTTTATTGATATTTTATTTAGCCTACCAATTCATACATTTGTGCTGCGCAACAGGTTAATGCCTACTGTATATGTTGCTTTTTCACGCAGTCGACATGGGTTTAATCCTCCCCATTACACGTTTTTTAAAATTATTATTTATTTATTTTTAGATAAGCAACGCTTCCTCAATTTAGGCCACAGAGAGCCTGACCAGCAGTCAGTGAAAACTTAAACATGATACTTTGAAGACCTACTGGCTTGGGCAACTGCTGTAGCAAGACAACATGTACCATCAGCCGTGTTAACTTGCTACAAGCGCCAGCTGACTTCTTCAAATTGTATAGACTATGTCAATTAAATTTCACAATGTCTTATTAGCTGGTTTGTGGCGCAAGTACATAGATGAATGGTTATCATGTAAGTGGTTTCATTTAGGATGCAGGTTCGATACCCACGAATTGTTATTAGACTATTTGTATTTATTTTTTTGGTGGCATATTCATGGTCCTGTGCATGTAGCGTACTACAGACAATTTTTACATTTAAATATGTCATGCATATTTGTATTTGTTCGTCTCCAGTTTCCATCAGAAAGTGACAAATCTGCAAGCGGCAACATCTGTCAAAGAAACGTCATCACTCGTTAAACGTCACCATCGCAGCGTCGGAATGGCACCCAGGCTAACGGCTCCCACACACAAGTATCTTAATTCCCACCTGATGTCGCGCAAGATGTAAAGTTGACCTATGTTCCCAGGGCCCTACTGTATATTCCCAGGGTCCATGATCTCCTGTTCAATTTTTTGTTGTTAACACACATTGAGCAGTGTCATCTGCAAACTTGACAATGGTGTTAGAGCCATTTACAGGTGTGCAGTCGTAGGTGAAGAGGGAGTAAAGGAGAGGGCTCAGCACACACAGGTGAGGTTATCTAACTTAACAGACTGTGGTCTGTTGGTGAGGAAGTCCAGAATCCAGTTACAGATGGAGGTATTGTTGCCCAGTTCACTGAGTTTGGGGATCAGTTTGGTGGGGATAATCACAGATATATATAGAATGGCTAGATGTCTTATGGCGGAGTCTCCAACGGCATCACCAGTGGCCATCTTGTCACAGGCAAGCTATCTGGTGGGCTCTGTCAAAGATAATTAATGCGTAGCAAGATGGGTCGTCCTAGTTCATGTCTATGAGGGCAAAGTGGAGTTCAGTCAGAGACGGCTCTGGTTCAGTTCCTGCCTGCACAGGGGCGTGTCACTGACGTATGACTGGCGTTTGAACGCCTCGGTTTCATGCCAGACAGAAGCCGGAGTACAAAGCAAACTTGGTGTACACCTTCATTAATGTTTCTCCCGACTGGAGGGTCATACTGGCACGCCATTCTCCTGAAATGGGGAGGAGGGTTTGGAGATCATGATACCATGTCCGAAATGTGCATCCATTGCTCAGAAAAATAAGGCTTTGACAAATTCTGGGAAATTCTTGGATTCTGCCATAGACCTCAATGTTAAAAAGGGAGCCAGATCACTGCATAAATGTGTGGGGCATGTACTACTCCTACCCGATTTGCATACATTTCTGGGCACAGGAAATGGCCTCTCAGGAAGTATCTTCATAATCAACCATCTTTGGCTCTGTGGTACCTAATGTAAGGTAGCTCTTCTTCTACTAAAGGCAGAACAATGCCCCTAGGCCAGGGGTGGGCAACTAATTTCCCCAAGGGGCCACATGACAAACTGGGACTGTTGAGGAGGGCCGGACCCAAAATACCGAACTCAAGTCTGAACTCAATTCTGTCCAATTCTATTCTGTTCTTGTATAACATTAAGTAAATCATATGGTTTTGTTTACTAGTCGTAAGAACAGATGAAAATGTGAGAGAGACAAAGGAAAAACAGCAATATTTAATCTATGTCCAGTATTTAATCCTCATTCTCGAAAATGATTTTTTGACATTGACTTTTTTTTTTCAAAGTTTTCAAAGACTGATATAAAAAAGTACTACAATATCTATATAATTAGGCTAGGTCATGAAAATGTGAAGGAGTCAGTACAACCGATAGGCCTGTGCCACCATTTCATCAACACTCAGCAATATTTCATCATTAAATCATTACCATCATTAAATTAACTCTATGCAGAATTAGACTACGAAAATGTGGAGCAGACAATAGTAGGCTGTCATTAGTTAATCAACATGCACAAAGAAAACTATTTAAAAAATGTAGGCTATGTTTTTGCTTTAACTTTATGCACATAACTGTGATTGGTCAACTCGCTCTGTGTGTTGAGCCGGCTGCTTCAAGCAACCTGTGGGTAGTAGCATCATACTAGTTCACTAACATAAGCTTTGCAAATAAACTCAGACATGTTTTGGTTACAATTACGGGGTTATCCGATTGTAAACTGTCTATCTGCCAGTAACGTTTTGAAATGAACACTTCGTATCGTCAACGAGCAGCAGTAGGAGTTCGTTCTAACAACCTTTGCTGTGGTGAGCGACGCAGACATAAAAGACACAAAACTTTGAAAGGTTTACGCCGACGTAAAGGCAACTGCATTGTGTCGACGCAGAAATATAAATTCACCAGCACATCAGTGAGGGTGTTTACGTCGTATGCATCCACGCACAAATGTATGTGCGTACAAAAAGCAGTCGCTTTCAAAATAAAAAAATACGATATTGATTTGCGTGCATTATCTCTATGCTAGGCTCTTGACTATTGTTCTTTCACGGACCTTACGCGGGCCGGTCAGGGAAAGCCCATGGGCCGGATGTGGCCCGCGGGCTGTATGTTGCCCATGTATGCCCTAGGCCAATGACAAATTCAGGTCGCTACCTGTCATTACAGTGCATGATTGAAACACAATGTTATGAGTTAGCGAGCTGACTGTGGCAAGATGGCCGCCGATTTCCATTGGCCAGCAGCGCGGACAAGACATCTAGCCATTCTATATATATATATCTATGGGGATAATGACATCTAGCCATTCTATATATATATATCTATGGGGATAATGACATCTAGCCATTCTATATATATATCTATGGGGATAATGACATCTAGCCATTCTATATATACATCTATGGGGATAATGACATCTAGCCATTCTATATATATCTATGGGGATAATGATGTCTAATGCTGAACTGAAGTCAATGAACAGCATTCTCACATAGGTGTTGCTATTGTCAAAGTGGGACAGAGCGGAGTGAAGTGCTGTAGAGATGGTGCTCCTGTTCTGACAGTAGGTGAATTGGTAGCGGTTCAGTATGGGTGGTAAGCAGATCTTGAGGTGGGCCAAGACCAGCCTCTTGAAGCACTAGTTATTATATAGTTATTCATCTAGTTATTAATTCACAGGACATTCAATCATTTTACTAACACAACAGTTATGAAGAAATATGTATATGTAACTCACTCATGCCGAGACTACATACATTATCAACCTAATTCACTTTCAATACCAGTGTAGAGGACTAATTTAGCTCGTGCTGTAGATAACACACACACTTACCATAACCTCCAATGTAAAAGCGTTACTAACTAGCTAACTGTGGAACTCTAGTATAACCAAAGATCCTTGATTGCTCCGCTTTAACCCTCTCTGGTATAACATAGCGCTCATCTTAGTTTTAGGGAAATATGTTTGTGTTTTCAAGTGATAGAATTAAGGTATGACTTATGTTTATGTTTATGTTTTGCCAAACCCACATGCAGCTCAGTTGTGACTTTGTTTGTGACACTCCTGTTAATGAAAAATTGTTGTCTGGCTGCCTTTCAGTGTACTTTTCATCGTTCCACATTCAGTTAGCATGCACCTGTCAGCTTTCTCCAACCATTCATCCCAGCGAAATAGTAAACAAATTTTCGGTAGAGAAAGCGGGTTGGGTAATACCAAGTAGTCGGTGCAGATGATTTAAAACAGGGGTGGGCAAACTGCGGCCCGCAGGCTGGATCCGGCCCGCCAAACACTTTCATCCGGCCTGCCGAGCATTTAATTTGGTTATCAGGCTTTTTTTCAAAACCCAATGTGGCCCTTGAGCCAAAAAGTTTGCCCACCCCTGATTTAAAACATGATACTATCTTGCTGGCAAATGAAATTAATAAAGAAAACAAAAGTTATTCATTCAGAATATTTCATATTTTTTTATCTAAATGATGTGATGATATTGGGGGGGGGGGGCGGGTTGTATTAGCTGGATCTGAACACTTTTTTTACCCTTGTCTCATAGGAGTAAAAAATAATGACTTGCACACTGCACTGTTTGTAACTGTTAGCATTGCCCATGGTGGATTAAATGATTGCAAAAGTTGAGGTGAGTTTAACAAGTGCCATTTCATTTGCATATCATTCAGGCCTATACTAAATGGCTAGTTGGCAAGGCTACATGAAAAGCCCAAACTACCTAAATCTACATATTTTATTATCGCAATTTCTATCTATAGGCCTTCCTTATTTGGTGTTCTGACTAGATATTATTGAACGAACATATTTATCTGTATTTCAGTATCTAAGTAAGCTAAAGGGATACCTCCCTGAAATTACTTTTTTCAGGTTGTAATGTCTGCTATACATTGTCGACATTACTGTTAAAATGCACTTCCAATAAAGTGAGTATTGGCAAAACTGGTTGTCATTTTTATGTGGAGGCGGTGGGGGATGTAACTAATAAAGTATCTTGTAATCTAACTTAGTTTTAAAATCAAGTAATCAGTAAACTAACTAAGTTACTTTTTAAAGGAGTAATCAGATTACTTTTTCAAGGTAGCTGTGGCAACACTGAGAGGCAGTGGATTGCCCAAATAAAGCGAGATGTATCATATTTTGACGTGTTGCAGAGATAGCACATCAATAATTATCTTTCTATATGGGCGATAATGTAGCCCACTATTCTATTGATATATCCTTTTATACTGATCTCAGGATCCGATTTCCTTCATTAGCACACTTTTCGACATCCATCGTCATGAACATTACTGGTAAAGACTCAAGGTTTTTCGTCCAAGCCATCAGGATTGTTACCAAAGCAGCTCAAATTCTAAGTGACACTGTAAGTGAATGTAGCACAACAGCGAGTTTCCCACCATAACCTTGTTTTTGTGCAGAAAGTGTTCAAAATAGCAACCACATGACACAATAGCAGCTTTGCGTAGCAGCTTCACAGTCACATAGAGATAATAGCAGCTTCATAGCCACAGGGTGATAATAGGAATATTGTAAAAGGAAATAGTAGCTTCACTTGCACAAGATTAGATTTAGATTAGATTAGATTAAACTTTATTATCATTGTGTAGAGTACAAGTACTGTACAAAGACAACGAAATGCAGTTAGCTTCTAACCAGAAGTGCAAAAAGGCAGAAGAGTGCAATGTGAACAGTATAGACAGGTAGTGCAGTGTAAACAGTAGGCTATATGACATAATGCAGTGTGGACAGTATACAGTTAAGCAAGTGGCATGGTTTACAGTAGGGATATGTGCAGTGTATATACAGTAACATTATAAGAGCAGAATAAATATGCAGTATGGACAATATAGACAGATATGTACGTACAGATATGTGCAGTGTATTGACAGTAATATTATAAGAGTAGTAAAAATAAGTGTATTTGCAGTATTAACAGTATAGACAGGTACAGTTGACTAAGGAGTATAGTCTACAGTATGATAGCTTTAAGATTATAAGAGCAGTAGAATATTGTATAAGTGTAGTTACAGTATGTACATTTTGTAATAGAAATACAAGGCTATTGAGTGGGATAAGGTAGTGCAGTGCCACCTCCTTGTTGTCCCTGTCAAGTGGTCCATGGTCATGGTGCAGCACAAGAGTGGCAGTGCGCAGCAGTGGCATTGCCTATACGCAGCAGAAGAGTCACTTAACTCTGCAAGAGGTAAACGATTTCACCCCTCTAACATCCAATGGCGCAGTATTCAGGGCTCGTAAGACCACAGGCGAAGATCCCTGCAGACATCTCTCTTTGCTATGCACCCTCGTCATAGCGAATTATCACTTTCGGTGAAGGTTCTCGTGGCATGCCCCTGTATTCCCTCAAAGAGCTCTCCTCTCGGACTGAAAGCAGAAGCCTTAAAGGTGCTCTAAGCGATGTTACGCGGTTTCTAAGCTAAAGATTTTTTTGTCACATACAGCAAACATCACCTCACCATCTGCTAGCTGTCTGTGCCCTGAATCACTGTAAAAACAAAAACGCGGTCTCTGCGATAAAGAAGGATTTATGCATTGTTAAAATTGTTAGGCAAACAAGATATTCAGTGTCAGAGTGAAGATGTATGGAGCCGAATATAACAGAAGATACCGTTACAACATAGTTAACACTCCACCGGAAATACGTAAATGAGCTACCTGAAGAGCCTTTCCTGTATGTAGCCTATTGTGATTGGTGCCTGGGTTTCTGGAATGTTGGCCTCCTTGCCAGACTGACCTGCAGAGCGAATTCAAATTCACTATCAGGTCATCTGGGTTCTCACAGGCCAGTGTATTTTACCAGTGATGTAACAGGCTGCCCTAGTTCTGACTTGATCCCTTGTAAAGGTTAACATCCCTTTTTCAGTTGAAATTGTTCCCCCAGCACTGACGTTCTACATCATTCAGAGCTTCCTAAACTGACTTACAGTAGAGGTAACAACTTAATTTTGCTGTGTTAAGTACTGTAAACTAAGACATGTCTTTTGCCACTCTTAAATTGAGCCCTAACCAGGGCTAAAATTAAATTTAAATTAAATGGCTCCACATCACATTCTAGTTTAGTGTGCACGGGCAAAGTGCAGTCACTGCACACTCACACAGAAGAGATTTTTTCCTCTCCTCGTTCAGTCAGAATTGGGGCTCATGCTGACTGACATAGTTTTAAGTCCCAAATGATTTTAAATGAACAGCTGTTATGGGTTGTCGGGTGGGTAAATTGACATGGTGCTGTTCTGCTTAAATCTAAGTGGGTTAAGTGTCCACACATAAACAGTAAAGCCCTAGTCTTAAAGCCCAGCAATGACAACCTATCACCGAAAAGCAGATGAACACATCTAAATAGACTATACATTTTTTATTCCTCATTTTAATGAGAGTTCCTCTGAACCTGATACTTAATTGTATCAGAAGTCCACCCTGACTTTGTAGAATGATGCAAGTAACATTTTTAGCACATGACAACACCATATAGCCATGGTACAATATTGTTGTGGGGGGGGATCTTTTTCAATTTAAAAATATTATGTTTTATGTTCTATGTTTAAAAATACACCTCAAATATGCTGTTTGCTTAAGTACTCAATCCCCAGTGATGTTGAGCTCCAGATGACAAATCTGGCTATCTGGCTCACAACTCTGTATCAATACATCAGGCAGAAGGCAATGTGTGTGTTGGTAGGTTAAATGAGTTTAGCTATTTACAAACAAATTATTCCATTTATTCCAATTATTTATTGATGCAGAGCATTGTGGCATCTTGAAATGCCATGTATATCATAGGTTACATGCATGTGTAACCTGCAAACTGCACCAAATGACCAGTTTCTGCTGTCAGTTCAACTTTTACTTAACAATTCTAACAATTACTGTATAACATTAGGAGGAAGCGAAGACATTAGCGTGAGAAAAGGCATGTGTGGCATGAGGTCTTGTGACGTCTCATAGTCAATGCGTGAGAAGTGAAATCCCTGCACTGATAGGTGTCTCTGTGAACCTCAAAGGCAGATGAATGCATTTAGAGTACAGGAATTTAGTTAGAATATAATTTCATCAGAGGCGGACAGAGTACACAGCTTTATTACTTGAGTAAAAGTACAGATACCCTTTGCTCAATTTTACTCAAGTACAAGTAAAAGTACAACAGTCAGATGCCTACTTAAGTAAAAGTACTGAAGTACTTGTTTTTAAAAGTACTCGAGTATCATGAGTACAAGAGTAGACTACATTTTCGAAATATTGCATTACTACTGCCACAGTGCTTACATTTATGTACAGAAACGTCCTACGTGGAGTTATGAAAATTTTTTATGTTAATACCTTGGAGAATGTAAAAGGAATTGAAAGTAAAATTAAGTAATTTTCATCTTTTTACCATGTTGCCAGGGATGGGCAGTATTTATAATACATGTATTTAAAATACGTATTTCAAATACAAAATACTATTTTGTAATTGAAACACTTGAAGCGAAAACTATCATTAACTTGTTTAGAAAGTTGAAATAGTCTGGCGAGGTGGGACCACAGGTTGGCACATTCCCGGGATGGACCTGCTGTGTCTTCATCCATTGTTTCTTCCATGGTTTCGTCTCTTATCTAAATCTGACCATGGAGTTGACTTTGGCGGAAAGCTAAAGGTGATTGCTGATAGGCTGTCCCAATCAGTGGCCCCTGCACAATCCAATCACGTTTGAGAGGGAAACAACAAATTGAGGGTTTCTGAGATTTTTCTTTTTTCCTTTTTTTTAAAGAAGTAACTGGTACTCACAGTTATGGATAGAATGTAATGGAGTAAAGAGTACAATATTTGCCTGTCAAATGTACTTGAGTAAAGTCATGAGTACTCCCCAAAAATGATACTCGAGTAAAGTACAGATCCCTCAAAATTGTACTCAAGTAAATGTACTCTGTTACTGTCCGGCTCTGAATTTCATCATCCTCGAGCTACATAGTCCCTGTAAAGAACAAAACCTGTTTTACCACAGTTTCATAACCTTGCGTGAAAATCAAGTGTTAGTATTGGTGTGTTGTAACACAATTCAACAATTGATGGGAACATTAACACAGCCTACCTTTAGGCGAAGGGCAGCTGGTATAGTATGTAGGCCTATAGAATTTACTCTAGTTAACAATTGTTAAAGGAACAGTCAGCAATAGCAAAGGAAGTTGCATTTTTTATGCATTGTTTATGTTTACATTTAAAATGATTACCAGATGCTTTTGTCTAAAACAATGTACATTATAGTATTCCCAGATAAACTCCACACAGGGTTTTGTTTTTGTTTGGGGAACAGGCAGTCCCAACTTTGTTTGTTTCCAGTTTTCAGAGCTTGGGCTGCCTACTGCCTACCTTTTTTTTTTTTTTTTTACAGTGTACTGACGGAATGGACAGCTAGTGGATCCTCAGGAGATGATTGCTGAATGTGAGTGACAACAAAATGATAAGGGAATGTTCTGGAGCAAAATCAACCTAGGGTCTATTTCCAGGTTCAAACAGTTGTTTGAGATAAATCAATTGGTGCAGTTTTGAGTAAGACAGTGGTTTGTATTAACACCAAATTGTCTTACAATGCGAGTGCCCAGGGCATAGACACACGTCAAAAACAAACTATTTTTCGCCACTGTCAATGTTCAAAATAGAATGACACTTCTGTGGTAGTGTGGTGAGGTTCTCTACAGACAAATCATGGGGGGGGGGGGGGCATGTTCCCCTCAAAAGCTAACACAAAATCTGATAGGCGGATTTATTCACTAAGTAAGCTCTAAGCTCTATGTACAGGGCCTACAAAAGATTAGTCATAATTTCTTGATTTGTCATTCAGATCAGAAATGGCTAGTTGTCCTTTCCTGAACACCATGCAAGAAACTCATTTTATTATTAACTTTGCTAATAATATTTCTAATGTTTTCAGTTTGGTGCAGAGAGAGAGAGGGAGAGCAAGAGAGAGAGAGCACATATGATGATGCCAATTGGACAGCGATAGAAGGGACCCTAATTATGAATTATGTCAACTACACCTGAATATACAAAGTAAAAATGGAGAGAAAATGTAGGCCTATGTTAAAGGCGACAGAGATCGGCACTACATTGTAGTAAACTGATGCTGGATGAATGATGAGCGTGAGAGCGCGTGCTTGTGTTTGCTTCACATATAGGCTGGCTATGTAGGATACAGTGTGCGTACGTACTGAGCTGAGAAATTAAAGAAATTAAACTGTAGGCTTTACAAATTCAGTCTCATTCCACTCTAACCCCACCTCTTTTTCTCCACTGACATATTAGCTTACTGGTTCGTTCTTAACATTTTGGTTACCAGACAAGTGAGAGGATGAGCGCGTTCGCTCACCTCAAAATTGTGACGAGAGTTTTTGCCACGCGCGTCAGCTTGCGTGCACGCGATGGAAAGGGGTACGCGAGACGCATCGAAGCTGAAGCGAACGCGCGCGCAGAATGGCAGAAGGGCGTATAGCATCAAAAAGACCAAAACATAAATCCGAGACAAAATTCGACCCAATTAATGACGACACGCGTGAATAGTTATTCAGGGAGATTAAAAACGTTTCTCTTTCATGACTAAATATAGTGCTTGTTTACAGAGGTGTACGGGAATGCCGCGGAAAAACGAACCCTGAAGCGCAAGCTGCCGCAGCCTAGTGTCGTTGAGAAGTGGAGCATCCACCCCGAAGATGACGAGGAGCGTGTGAACGTGATTGTTTGGAATCTTCAACTATATTTCTGGAGATCATTTTCTGCCGTTACTGGTCGTAGGATGACGAGAATGAGCTACGCGGATCCAACGGCTGGTCGAGACCTGCTGGGGAGTCGCTCCCTCTGTTTCATCTTCATTTGTGCCTTCGCCGTGGTAACACTGGTGCAGCAGATCCTTTACGGGAAGAACTACGTGAAAAGGTATAAGCAGCCTCCTGTCAGCAGCTGTAAACATTTTCTTTATCATTTTTCCCTTATTGTCATTTTTTTTGGTAATTATGTGTTTGTCACAGTCTGATGTAAGCCCGTTCCACATCAACGCATTAGATCAGCGTATCACGCGCTATAACGCACGCGTCATACGTGTTTATGTATCAAAATCATTAAGAGAAGAGATGCGCTTGGCGTACTCCACAGAACAAAGGCTTTTAGGTCCGTGCACAAGACAGACACCACGGTGTGATTTATGTGTGAGGTTTAAGCCTCATATTCATTGTCATACACAGGCTAATAACTGGCTTATGGCTGGCTATGGCGGGGATCCGTCCGTCTTTGATTTATTGTGTTTATTCATTTCTATTTGTTGTTTTTAGTTGTATATTTCCAGCCTCTGAGACTGGTCATACATCTACTGGGAACCACAGCCGCCATGATAATGGCCCCTGTTGCCATCACTGTCCCTCATCACCAGTGCTGCCCCCCTCCCCTCCCCCAACCTAGTCAGTGTCCCCTCACCCTAAAGTGCTGCCTCCCTTATCACATTACTGCCTCCAGCCCGATGAAAATAACACTCTTAGCATAAGTAGGACATACAGTGACTAACCGGGTGCCCATTTTAAATTGTGATAGTTGATGTAGTGATTTCACAGACTGTTGTGCATGGATGTGACTACACTGCTCTTGTGCTTGTGCATAGAGGTAATTAATGTGCTGCACATAATCCCCACAGTGACTGGAGAAAGAGTAATACAGTCTGCAGTGAAAGTGTGTAGTAATCCCTCTGATGGCCGAGCACAGATTGTGACTGTAGTGCTGAGAGGCATGCTGGAGAAGGCCATAGACCAACTGTACAAACAGCAGACTTGTCTACAGTCAGTTGGAATTATGGCATCTGTGGTAAATACCCTACAACGATAATGGGCTTCTCCATGGTTTTGTTTCTGCGTGAGGTTCCTTCTTCTGTTAGGGATAAGCTTACCTGCCTGTCTCACGATAGGGTTGCTCTAGGCATGTGTAAACAGAGCTGCAAAAGTAGAATACAATCAACTTGAATGCATTTATTATATGTATGTATGGACAGTACATTGTGACAGCAGCAAGTGTTGCGCTGCTGTACTTAATTTTCGATGAATAGCAAGGAATTGTGCCATGTAATCTTGAATACAATATCCTGGGTGAATCCAGACGAACCTGTTAGCACATTTGAATTTGCTCTGCAGGTCAGTCTAGAAAGGATCCCATTGACTATCCTTTCCGAATCACAAATAACCAAGGAAAGTGGAATTGAGTAAAATACTGCAAAATCTTTCTAACCAGGCTACTATGGGTTCATGTGTCTAGTATCCACCATGTTGCTCTTTGATAGGTGTTTTCAAGGGCAGGCATTATGGTTTTATCTACACTGTACAGATATGATGGCAGTGGCACCAGCAATGTCTTATTGGTGTTTAAAAATAGGCTTCAAGAGCTTTCCAGAAAAATAGTTCTAGCACATTGGTTGAAAAGACACATGTAATGTAATCAACTCTAATCCAAAGGTATGATTTCTATTCAACCAAAATGATTTTCATTTGGAATTCTTCAGACTCCAAAGAGCTGCCCTGGGCAAAAGAGTCTATTGCCAGAGACATGATCTGTACTTCTGTGTCGGTTTATTATTCAAAACCTCCATTAGAAGGGCCATGCACAGGCTTGAGCTATGTATCATTTATCTTTAATGTCCTCCCACATGCGCTTTTCAGCTCAGCCCACAATATTTTTCTTAGATATCTCCTAAAATGGAATATTGTAACAAAACACATGGCTATAAAAATGGCTTTGGGATCGAACAGATGCTCTTCTGCAATGACAGCCCCACAGAGACGGTGGCAGGGAAGAAACCTCAAGCAGACACTGAGCCAGACGAGACTACTTACCTCCAGACAGCCTTTATATATTAGGCATGGCTAGACAGAGAGAGCTGTAGCACAGATGAAAATGAAGATGGCAAAAATGATAGCAGACGTGATCATCTAGTTATGGAGTAAGATAACCTGTCAACTAGGAGTTGGCCAATTTAGCATTTCTCATCTCTAGCTACTCTGAGCTCAATCCTCCTCAACCCCCCCCCCCCCATCCTCTCCTTGAGGGGACCTTGTTTCAGCCATGTTGAGCTGGCCATGGTCACATCCCCGGCCAGTGAGCCCTGCCTCTCTCTCATCTGATATGATGATTAAACCAACTATGCTGAAACATTCTCCTGTGGTATTTCGCTCCTACCTCTCTCTCTCTCTCTTTCCCTCTGTTTATCTATCACTCACTCTTCTCCTCTGTGTCCCCGTCACTAGGGTGCTGCTTTGTGTGTGCTCATATGTGTGTGTATGTGTGAGAGGAGGGGCGCAGTGGTGTGTGTGTGTCAATGGTTTTAATAAAGGTGTTTTTTTTTTTTTTAAATAAAGAAATAAACTGACTCATTTTCCCACCAGTGGGCAACAGTTTAGCCGACTGCACGGAGATGAGGCAGGCAACTGGAGCGGATTAAACCTGCCAGACGACTCTCCACTGAGGCCTTCCAGATATGGGAGGAGAAGGTACCGACTTCACCCACCTATGCCAGAGACCCTCAGAGAGAAAGAAAAAAAGAAAGAAAACAGCGAGAATACAGAAAGATATAGAAAGAGGATAACTGATTAGATTTGTGTTAGCAAAGCTATAGAATAGCCAGTCAGACAGTAGCATTTAGCCATAGCCAGGCACAGATGACCTATGATCTATAGCATCAGTGGCGGTCCTCGCTTGTATGACGCCCTGGGCAACCTCCCCTCAGAAAAAAAAACAATTAATTTATTAATTTTCAGTTCACTTTGGTGTGCAGATTTGTTTTTAACAATTTCACACAATCTAGAAAAATGTATGTGAAACTATAGCCCTATATTCAGAATATTCACATTAGCCTACTAATTGCATTAGTTGTGTGCTATTACCTGCTCCCTGCTCCAGTGGGGAGACCTGAGGTCCAGAGGTGAACCTACTGTATCCCTGCCTTCCTCCTCCTTCCCCTTCTCAACCTCTGTGTGTGAGACCTTCTCAGCAGTTAGCATACGCGCCTGCACAGAATATAGTCCACTCCCCACACACTGACATATGATTGACTTGACGTGCAAATCAATGATAGAAAACTGCTTGGTATTAAAGTTAAATACTTTTTTCTTTTTTTTGCAAGTGCTCATAAGATGTCACCCTGGGTACTTACCCATGTTGCCCATATGAGGATCCGCCACTGTATAGCATAGCCAATCAAGACTAAGCTTCAGTAGCCATAGCCAATCAGGGCTTAGAGGCAGGACTTAAGGTTGTTGGTCTGGGGCTCTAAGGGGGGTGAGACTCTCTCTAACTGAGCTGTCTGCGTGTTGACAGATGTGTTCGTCAGATTGGTTCAAACTCTCAGATTGCTGTAGTAAACACGCCCTGCCTAGACGAAATTAAGAAGAAAAAAAAACTCTCTCAAAGGTAGGCCAGTCAGAAACACTCCTCTACCATCGTTCAGACGGACCGCTCATTCCTGCAGCAGTCTGTGGTTTGTGTCTGTGTGACTGCGTGCATGTGTGCGTGTGTGAGTGTGTTGTATATGAACTCTGCATGCTACCTTAGGACCCCTCCACTGTGATGTTCCCATTAGTCAAAACAACTCCCTCCAACCCCTGTCCTGCAATGTATCCAACACACCTGTGTGTGTATGAGAGAGAAAGAGATGTGTGTGTGTGTGTGCACGTGTACGGAAGCGTATTGCTGCCACACTAAAATAAATAAAAAGGCTCAGCATTATGTAATTACGTGAAAAGTTTCTTATAACAATATCTTTTTCATGTTTTAACAAGATATTTATCACGTTATTACATGAAATTATCACGTTATTTCATGATACTGATATTTTCACATTATAACGTGAAAATATCATGTTATTTCAAGATATGATATTTTTACGTTTTTACAAGATAGGCCTATATATCACATTATTACATGAAATTATCACGTTATTCAAGATAATGAAACTAAACGAAACGAGAGGCAAGAATAGGATATTCTCGTTTACATGACTCAATCAAATTCTATTTTAAGCTCGCAAGACATTCTCGTTATTGAACACGGTGGATGATATTTATAGGCCTATAGCCTATGCGAACACCCAAGCATTGTCCAGAATAGTCTGCACCTGTGTGCAGTAGGCTAGCGGAGTGGCAATCGGGAGAGTCGGGAGTCGGTGGGGCCGCCGGGCTGATTATTGTAATCTCAAAAAGCGCATGCTATTGCTGTTTGAATATTTTCTTTGCTGTGCTCTCCAGCAGCCTGCACTGTGCGACTGCAGCGCTTCACTTCTCACTCCCCGCGTCCCTTCCCCACAGCCTTAGAAATGACAGCGATGACCTGACCTGGCAGGCTACCGAGCCAGAGCGCTCTATACATTCACCCACATTGCGTGAAGATTCGCATATATTTATCAAAGCCCTTTCTCCCTCTTGCATCAAGTTAGCGAAAGTTTTATTTATTGTGTTGATAAGAAGATAAAGCAGAACTATCAGGCTGTGTGAGCAGGCTATCCTGCACAGAACCTCTCAGCCTCCTTTTCAGCAGCTCTCTGCTGATACACACACATCCCTCTTCGCTGCTCCTCAGTCAGCTGGGAATTGACCACACACAGCCTACACACACATACACACATGCACAAAAATAAACACTCATCAAGCAGCACTGTGTAATAGCAGTCAGGGTGCAAGTTCATAGACACGACTTGTTATCATTTATGCCAGCCATGAGCTCTCGTGGCCTTGTTTCGTTTAGTTTCGTTATTTTGAAATAACGTGATAATTTCATGTAATAACGTGATACATATCTTGTTAAAACGTGAAAAAGATATTGTTATAACAAGAAACTTTTCACATAATTACATAATACTGAGCCTTTTTATTTATTTTAGTGTGGCAGCAATACGCTTCCGTACACGTGAGTGTATACTTCCCTTTCTCCTCTTTGCATCTGCACTTTCACTGTGCTATGTGTTTGTCAAAGATGGAGTTCATTTCCTGGTTCAAAGGTCACAGGGGTGGAGTCAAACCCTGAACCCTCTCATACGAGCACCACATTCTCCCAATGTGCTCCAGTGAGCTTCTACACACAGGCATGCGTCATAACTCCCTCACTGGTCTCAGATGTATGTATACGCCGTTTACTCAGTTCGTTTGTTTCGTTCTTTTATCCCTCTCTCTCTCTCAACGTTCCTTCCCTCCTTCCTTATTTCATGCCATTCTGTATCCAGTGTGAGGTACTCTCATCAAGCATCTTGCCCTCTCATTACACATTCTCAAAATTCACACAGTGGACAGATGACAGATGTCCATGTTGAGCACTCAAACTGTTCACAGCAATAACAGCAGCACAGGTCCATACATGGTGGCCATTTTGGTGCAGCTTCTCCGCCATTTGGGCTCCATGCTGTGTGATGCTTTCAGTTTCAGCTGGAGAACAAAAGGCATCCAAGTATCACTTTCATCTCTAACAGTATGAAGCTCTACAGAGTGAGTAATAGCTTCTGAAATGATTAAAGTGTAGCAGTTAAGACATGTCTGGTCATGTTAATTGCCATCATTTTAGTTGTTTGGGTAAGACAGCTGATTGAGTGTAATAGTTTCCACATGAAATGTATACTTTATATAAGACTAGTCCTCACATCTACTAACATCACTAAACTTATTTTGGAAAGTCTGGATGCAAAATCTTAGATTGCATGCTAAAGACCAGCTTTTTGTGCTCTGATAACATTTGATTTAGAATTATATAGCTATTTAAAAATTCTCTGCACATGCACTTTGCAATCAGTGTCCTACACGTCTCTATGTAAGGTTTGATATGTTGACTCTAGGTAAGCTTAGGTTTTTTTATTTTATTTTTGTATTCCCAGGTGCTCAGTGGCCACCAAGCACCAAGCTTTGCTTGGTTTACTGATATAGAACCATCTGAATGAATTTGCCACGTTCCCATCTCACACCCTAAGGCACACCTCTGTACTTGTGACAGAATGGGATAATGTGCTGGTCAAATTTGGTGCTTGACTTGTTTTCATGACATCACAACAGTGCTTATTACAACTCTTTATCACAGGTGCTCTAGTGTGTTGATGTAAAAATGATGTGAGGACGGTAAGATGGTTGTCTCATTCAGCCAGTGTTCATGCGAAATTTGGCATATTAACTCCACGTATGACCCAGATGAGATTAAAAAACAGTGCTGGTAAGAGTTGAAGAGTTTTGAAACTGTGTGTGAGTGTGGTGTTTGAGTAAGGTAGATGTGCTATTACATTAGATTTCTGGATCTTGGCACTAACAAGTTAACGCTTATACACAGTTTTGGTAACTACCCATCTTGCCCAGTTCAAACCAGGTAGTCTGCGATGTTTTCAGTTGATTTGGTGTGTATCTATCTGCCCAAATGAGTGTCCATAGTTACAATATACATGTATAAAATTATTATTTTATTGCATTTTACAATAATTTAGTAGGCTACAGTTATTTTTGGGCCAAAATCAGGAAGTATTTAAGTTGGGCTCCATTAAGAGACGCCTTTATATTTAGAGTGGCTTATGAGGCACTAAAGCAATAGATGTGATCAGTATTTATGCTCTGTGGGATTTGAACCCATAATCCTCCTGGCTTTGTTATCACCATATGAGCCAAACAGCAGTACTGTTGTAAGTGTTGAAACAAAGATAAAGCCGTGCAACAATATTCATATTCCAGATTCTAAACCAATTCCACAATTCCAGTCTGTCTACATAGGATGCATGTTTAAATGAAACAACATATGTAGAAGCGTATAGAAACAGATTTACGTAATTACATTAATGCACATTAGGATGTCATAGTAATTGTCTATAGTCCCGGATTTCCCATTTAACAGATTACATTTGTGCAAAGCCACTTGAAGTACCTGCAGTGCAAAGCTGTGTTCCCAATGGAAGTGTGTGGCTTTGTCCGTGCAATATATGTTTCATCAGGTGCGTCACAGAAACACAGCATTGTGAAACCACAAATGTTGATGTTGCAGTGCATTAAATATATGAGATAGCCTGTAATGAGATAATGGTGAGGTTGCCATGTTAAGGTATTGGAGTGCTACCGTCACTGTAAAGTAAAACGGTAAAAAAGATGCTTTTTCACTGGTTAGATGATATGAGATGGTGAGGAAATAATGTAGAAGTGTAGTGTAACTAATGCATGGCTTTATATGTGTAAACATTATAATGACACAGTGGAGTCAGTAGTATATTGTGAGCATTGGAGTCCAACTCAGATGTTGTAGTACTGAACTAAGAAAGCATATTTTTAATTTTAGTTAGGGTATTACAATGCTGCTGTATTGTAACATTGTAATTCTCAAATTACGTTGATTGGAACGACTGTAAAGTCTGGACAGAGAGATGTCCCTTTAGCCCAGTTCCTGACCCCAACCTTGCCTCTTCTTCCTCCTTCTGTCTGTTCACCTTGAAAGCTAATGTCTGCTCAGTCAGCGTTACATGTAGATCAATGTTTGTCTGGCGCCTCACTCAGTGTGTGTGTGTGTGTGTGTTTGTGTGTGCGAGAGAGAGAGAGAGAGAGAGAGAGAGAGAGATAGAGAGAGAGAAAATGAGGGACTGTGTGTTGTGTGTGTGTGTGTTTGCTTAAAAATAAAAAAAACAGGCAGAAGATTGGATGGCCCTAGATTAAGAGTTTTATTTCTGGCAGGTTTCTGGAGGCCTCGCATGGGGTTTTGGAGTTCAATTCCACATCGTGTCAAATGCTGAGGAAGGAAATCCTGGATGTGAAGGTCCTCACTATGTGAGTTCCATACAAACAAACACACACAACCCCACAATTCACGTCCTCTGGCCCTGATAGGACTGTCCACACACACAACATACACAGTGCTCACGAACACATCTCGTTTTAGAAAAATACTGTATGTAATATTAAAGAATGATCATCCAAGCATTGGTCAAAGGCAACACATCAAATATATACACAGTGGTACATGCAATAGTCTAATAAATGCCATTATTATCTATAATTATTATTTACATCAGTATGTAGAAAATTATATTTAACAAAACTCCTGCTCAAAATGGCAGGCAGCTGAATAAAGCTTTAATAATTAACAAAGCCTTTAAAAGAGACCGAGTTAGCCTTTGGAGGAGACCACCCTCTGTCAATGTGCTGTGCACACATAAAATATTTGGCAGGCAGGTATGCCCATCTGTTCCAAAGTTTACCGATTGGTCAACACGGCCACACAGCTCTGAAATTTTACTTGCTGATTGCAGAGCCACGGAGGGTCCCTCAGAGCATCTGTTTTCACAATGACCATCAAAATCTTATGGCAGATTGGATTTCAAAACAGTGTTGCTTACACAAACTTAAAGTCATCTTCAGAGAAGAATGAAGAATGACCAGGGCAGAGGTGGTTTCAGTTGACTTGCTGTGAATAGCTGTAAGGTGATCCCCAGCCCTATAGTTTCTGTGGCTATCTGTCAATACTGAACCTGTTTTCATGCCTGTGTGCATTTCGGATCCGACTGGATCGTGCAGAATTGGAGGGATTGGATGAGTTCATGCAGAATTGGAAAAGAATTGACATCTGCGAGAATGGTTTGACAAATAAGCTATTTGCTTTATTTTTTGATTTCTCAAAGTTGTATTATGCAATATGCACAAACACCCCACATGGATTCATGCATGCACACATACACACACACACACACACACACACTTCTGGTGCTGTTAACAGTTAAGAGTCAGTGTGTGGGCACACACTATAGCACTGCAGTGGCTCTTGAGTCCCATCTTCTAATGAACACTTCAGCTGAAGGTCAGGGCCATCAGAGTGCCGCTATTTTAAGGAACCACTTTCCTCTCCCTCCTCCCTCCTCCACCTCCTCTCTCTGTGTCAGCTTTTCTTTTCACTCATGTGTCCCTATTCTACCTCTGTGTGTGTGTGTGTGTGTGTGTGTGTGTGTGTGTGTGTGTGTGTGTGTGTGTGTGTGTGTGTACATACAATATGAACATGTTTTTGTTCCATATGTAATTGTTTTTTCTTTGAATGTGTGTTTATGTTGTGTGTGTGTCTGTGTTTGTGTGTGTGTCTTTGTCTGTGTGTGTGTGTGTGTGTGTGTGTGTGTGTGTGTGTGTGTGTGTGTGTGTGTGTGTGTGTGTGTGTGCGTGCGTGTGCATGCCCAGGGTGAAGACTTCAGAATTATTTGAGAGATGGAGAAATATGCAGGTATGCAAATGGGAGCAGAACAAGGAAGAGACCAACAAATTCAAGTCAGTGACACACACACATACTTTCTCTCACACACTAACATCTGTACACAAATAAACCTCTCTACCAAATGGTTCATCATACCCTTACCTACATATGTAACCCTGTCCTTTGTGTGTGTGTGTGTGTGTGTGTGTGTGTGTGTGTGTGTGTATGTTGTGTGTGTGTGTGTGTGTGTGTGTGAACTAGGATGTCTCTGTCTCAGTGCTGTAATGCACCCTCCTTCCTGTTCACCACTAAGCGCAACACACCATCAGGCACCAAGCTGCGCTATGAGGTCGACACCAGCGGAGTTCTGCACATCAGCCCCGAGATATTTAAAATGTTCCCTGATGTGAGTCATCAGACACACACACACACTCCCATGGCATGTGTGCTAACACACACACAAACACACACACACACACACACACTTACACACACAAACACACAAACTCACTTACTCACACAGCATACTGTATGTGCTAACACACACACACACTCTTTCTTTCTCTCTCTCTCTCTCTCTCTCTCTCTCTCTCTCTCTCTCTGTCTGACATATTTGAACAAACAACCAGATGAAAATGTGCGCCTCTGGTCTACATGGTGCAGCTTTGTTGTAAATGTGTGTCTGTGTGTTCACAGGACATGCCCTATTCAAGATCAGAGTTTAAACGCTGTGCCGTCATTGGGAATGGAGGCATCAGCAGAAACAGCAAATGTGGAAAAGAGATAGACTCAGCTGACTTTGTCTTCCGGTAAAAATGCAGCTTTTACATTAAATATATGATTCACATTAATCCTTTTACTGTACTTTTCATAAAAATGAGCTCTGTCATTGCAATACAACATAAATGCAATTATAATACAATTATGATTTTTTGAACTATGTCACCACCATAGTAGACGCTTGTAGGTGAACTGTATAATTAGTTAATCTATAAATAGCATGTGGCCTCTGCACCTATACTGGCTCTTCTCTCTGCTACCGTGTGCCTCCTCCTGTGAACTGCTGTCTCTGTGCTGCTGCTCTGCCTACTGCTGGGTGCTACACTGTCCACGTTGGGTCTCAAAAAAGCTGATACTAGCATCCAATATTTTCTGACAGACACACACACACACACACACACACACACACGCACACATAAATGCAACACTCCTTCATTGGCTGTTCTTGCTCTGTTTACCTCTCGTCCTCTCGGTCAGGTGCAACATTCCACCCATCTCTGATAAATACTCTGCCGATGTGGGATCTAAGACTGACTTTGTCACCATCAACCCAAGTATCATCACGGAGAGGTACACAGACAACTCTGTCTGAACAAAAACCTGTTGCGTAGACATATATAGGACTGCTTATGTGAATATGTGAAATTGATTTGCAGTATTGTGTGAATTAGGGCTGTAACGATTATTTTCATAGTCGATTAATCTGACGATTATTTTCTCAATTAGCTGTTTGATTGATAAAATGCCAGAAAATGGTGAAAAAATCTCGATCATTGTTTTCCAAAGCCCAAGATTATGTCTTCAAATGCCTTGTTTTGTCCACACACCAAAGATATTTAGTTTATACTGTCATAGAGGAGTAAGTAAAGCTGACAATATTCAATTTTAAGAAGCTATAATCAGAGAAGTTTTAATGATGTTTTCTAAACAAAGTTCGGGAGGAGCCTGCGGGATGATTGACAGCAATTAACTCACCCACTGCCGCCGCAGGGTAGGCCTATTTAAGCCGACCTCCTTTTCCATACGTCACACGCTCCGACGTTCGCGAAATCATCCCCCCTCCTCCCCCTACTCCTCCATTTCACCAATTGCCCTGTTACTCATCCTCCTTACACAGGGGGTGCAAGCGGTCATCGCTCTATCGCGATGTCCGCTCCAGGCACTCCAGGACCACGGACAGCTACCTTGCCAAACACGCACTTCTCCCATACATTCTAGTCTAGCTGAAGCAATCATATCGAAGGGCGAACTAGTGAATGTAGTTTTCTTAAAGAATGACACAAACCGATTAATCGATTATCGAAATAGTTGGTGATTCATTTAATAGTCAACAACTAATTGATTAATCAATGAATAGTTGCAGCCCTAGTCAATGAATAAGTGGAATATGCCACACACACCTTTGCAGTCATTTGCTGAGATTTAATACAAAGCTTAATTTATCTCACAGAGCCAGCCACACACACACACACACACACACACACATCTGTGTGTATAACAGTCACTAAAAACACCCACTCCTTACCACAGGTTCCAGAAGTTAGAGAAATGGCGGAAGCCCTTCTACGAAGTCCTGCAGTCGTACGAGAACGCCTCCATCGTGCTGCCCGCCTTCTACAACACACGGAACACCGACGTCTCCTTCCGCGTCAAATACGTGCTGGATGACTTCAGCTCGCCGCGTGGCGTCTTCTTCTTCCACCCGCAGTACCTGCTCAACGTCCAGCGCTTCTGGTCGCTGCAGGGCGTGCGCGCCAAGCGCTTGAGCAGTGGCCTCATGCTAGTGACCGCCGCCATGGAGCTGTGTGAGGAGGTGCACCTGTACGGCTTCTGGGCCTTCCCCATGAACCCAGCGGGGGTCTTCATCACGCACCACTACTACGACAACGTCAAACCACGGCCCGGCTTCCACGCCATGCCACACGAGATCTTCAACTTCCTGCACATGCACACACGCGGCATCCTGCACCTGCACACACAGCCCTGCAGCTGATCGCCCAAAACACTGACCGCAAACATGGGGCAGAATGGGCACACTCATACACACACACACACACAAGTGGAAACACACATACACATATACATACACACACACAGATGGAAACACACATACACATACACATACACACACACACACACACACACACACACACACACACACACAAGGGTGTAGGTTTGGTCTCAGGTTTGGTGGGGACACACCAAACCACACCAGCCTACACCAAGACACACCAGCCCGCTTGGCTCGCTTATCTACCAGTGCTACCCACAAAGCTAAGTAGCATATGCTTTGACATTCTCTCGTGCGTGTCAAGTAAACCCCCCTTTGGTTTCAGCCAATCAAATGACAGCGTTTCTTTTACTGTTGTCCTGGCCGTCGGAATCCAAATAGCATAAAGGAGATCGCTAAAATATTGGTGGGAACAATTTTGTCACCCCAAAATATTAAATGGAACTAGTCACCATGGTCCCCATCTAAACCTACGCCCATGCACACACACACACACACACACACACACACACACACACACAGTTCACTTATGCACTTGCAGGTAAACATACACTCTGTATTAAACATAGACACAGGGATACATCAGAGCATTCACACACAAAACAAGACAGGTCCATACACACACACACACGAATACACACATGCATCAACACAAACACACTTAGAGCTAGTCAGGAGCACAAATACACAGGAGTGCATTATAATCACTGTTTTTTATCCATTTAGGCAAACAGGCAGGACTCTCTGCCTGCTTACCTATGCATAGGGACCAGCTGATATGATACTTCTTCACACTCTCACACACACACACAGCTCCGCACCTAGACAGCTACACTCGTCCACACACAAAAGCCACAGATACGCAAATGTAAATCAGGTTTCTAGGTCAAGTGTACTGGCGTATACAACGAATTTGGTCTCTGCATTTATCCCATCCATGAATTAGTGAACACACAGAGCACACAGTGAGGTGAAGCACACACTAACCCAGAGCAGTGAGCTGCCTTGCTACAGCGGCACTCAGGGAGCAGTTAGGGGTTAGGTGCCTTGCTTCAGCTGTTCCTACTGGGCGGGGATTGAACCAGCAACCCTTCGGTTAAAAGCCCGAAGCCCTAACCAGTAGGCCATGACTGCCCTGAATATACAGATACAAGTGTGGCGTATGTAACACTCATCGTCTTAAACGTACACATATTTTATTCTTACTTGTCTCTCCCTCTTTCATACACACACACACAAACACACACACACACACACACACACACAATTGTGTGTTGATTTCTTCACTGCGTCAGTAATAAACTCGTACCAGTAGGGGGAAGTATAGCGTCACTCCCCTTCAAAAGCCGTTTTTTGGTTGACTTCTTGCCCAGCCCCCATACATTTTCATTAATTTATTTAAATGTATTTTCATTTGAAACCACTCTAATGAGCTGTGCTACACACATCTACAGTGCCTCCTTCCTCACACTTCTTCTCCTTCTCTTTATCCTCCATTTTGTCCTCCATTGCTCCATCCCCTTCAACCTCTCATCCCGTTGCCGTGGCAATGCCCGGCCCTGCCAAGTCTACGGCTCAGAGTTGTTGCTGCGCTGCGCAGACTTTTGTGTACCTACTTTTTAACGTCTGATACTCTTTGTACACAAGAAAGAAACATATAAAGACAAAAAACACACACACAAAAAAGCATCAATGTGATTGGCTCACTGGCAGTCAGCCCTGTGATTGTGAAGACTGTTAAGTGTTTCAGTGATGTGATGTCCTCTGTGGCTATACAGCAGATTTTAACTTTTACAGTTTCAGTCCACACATACACACACACACACACACACACACACACACACACACACACACACTCTGACACCCATGCATACACACACACACACGCACCCTTATCATGTACGTAGACATAAGTACCCTATGGATTGTGGTAGGGGCATTTTTGATTTCTCTGTAAATAGCTTTTGATGTGAATATTAAGATGTTCTTTCTTATGATCATCTTTGTTCATTGCAAACTGTGTTGTGTGTGTCTGGGTGTATGGAAATATGTGTGCAAGGAAGACATTTGTTATATCTTCAGTGTCTGTTTCACAACAAATGATCTTTTTAAATATGTATGAGCACACACACACACACACACATATTTTAAATGGAGGGGTCTCTCTTTCTCATTCTCTATCTTTCCCCCCTAATCTTTCTACCTTTTTAAATCCTTCTGTTGTTTTCTTCTTCACTGTCTCTCTATCCCTCTCTCCTCAACCTTCCTGCCTTGTCTGCTCTGCTCCATTCCCTCGACTGCAACTTTTTTTGCCTTGAAAAGCTATACACTTTTAAGGCCACATACATTTACACAAACTGGGGCACACAGATACATACACACCCCTGACTGTGCAGCAATTCCTTACACACGCACACACACACAAACAAATATATTTGCGTGCATATGTCTACAAACTCGTATGTGCCCATGTGCTGTTGCCCACACCCTTCCAGACTCACACACATATGCAGATACACTCACATGTGACCGCATGTGAGAAGACACCCTGTCACGCCCTCTATATGCATGCGAAAACATGCTTGGACGTCCATGCGAGGTATATGTTTCTGTAATTGCTTGTTTAACGTTACTGTCTCAGCTTTAAATCATTAGTCAATGCACTGTATGTACTCTGTCAGTCCTAGCATGGGAGTGTGCGTGTGTGTGTGTGTGTGTGCATGCATGTGTCCTTAGTTGCGTGACTGCAGGTGTGTGTGTGTGTGTGTGTGTGTGTGTGTTTGTGTGTGTGTGTGTGTTCGTATTCTCTCATTCTTTGAGACATAAACAACCACACAGACACAAACACACACACACTGCTCTGGTGTGGATGTCAGATGTGGTGGTTAATAATTGATCGACTGCAGAGGTGAATCACTGTTAATATGATAGTGAAGATTGCATCTGCTTCCCCCATTCACTCCACAAACAGCCCTGCAATGCGAGTAACCTTCACAGTAGCACATTTATCAGTGAAGCATAAATGTCTACACCTTTGCATTTGATGAATACATTGTATCATACATATGAAATGTATTCATTCTGCATCTGAGTGCACCCTGAAAACACATCTCCCAAAGAGAGATGAGACTGGAAGTTACTGGAGAGAGGTGCGAGAGACTGTTGGAGGTTTTTTGGGGATGTTATGGACAGCATGACCAAGAGGCATTTGTTGCTGTGTGTGAATAAAGGCTATAAATGAATGCTTTGGACTCTCATCTGACTTGTGCGTTCTCCATTTAACACAGCCAGCAGACTAACGCCCCTCCCCCCACACACACACATTACTGCTGTTTCCATATCAACTGCACTGTGACATCACCAAGTCACTTTCATTATAGACCCTTTCAAGAGAGTTCCATTATCAGCATCATAGTTGGCCCCACAAAGCTTCCGTTTTAACATTCCATATGTTATCTTCATGCAGAGGAAGTAGATTGGGAACCAAATAGAATGTTCAAGCATTGTTTTTGTTTTTATTGTTGAAAGGGTCTATAAACATGTATACCCACATATACGTACAATGTACCGTATATACTGTATATCCACATTAAAGGCGCTCTAAGCGATGTTATGTGGTTTCTAAGCTAAAACATTTTTTGTGACATACAGCAAACATCACCTCGCCATCCGCTAGCTGCCTGTGCCCTGAATACATGCGGTCTCTGTGGACAGCCCAGGCTCTGAAAACGGCACCAAAAACAACCTGGTCCAACCTGGACCATAAAAACACACTCTCATGCTCTCCCACTATATCATCAAACCATGTCTGGGTATAAATAGCTAAATATTTCATCACCCCAGAAATAGTTCTGTCCATCAGTATACATTCGTTGATAGTAGCCTACACCAGTGGATTCTCTTGCTGTCATACCTGCACAGCCTGTTGCACAGATTAATTATGCATGACCTTCCAAGGTTAATCAGTGTTAATCTCATAGTGAGGGATGCATTTGTCCATTGGCTCTGTCTGAAAAACATTGGAAACACATGGCTGCATAATTGCTCACTGTGCTGTTACAGCTGTTATCACACATTCTTTGTAACTCACAAAATACAGCAATGTGTCCTCTGTGTCAGGACCCGGTCTGCACCAGCCCCACCGCCTTCTATTCGTGTTTGTCTGTCTGTAGCAGCAGGGTGGCTGGGGACCTGATAACCTGATGGGCCGTAGGATAAGAGGGCCTGGGCTCTGCAGTTTTTTCTGGGCTCCTCTCCTTTCTTCCGTCGGCATTTTGTTTGGTTTTACACATACCCTAGACACACAATTTTTGGTTTTACTCCATTGCACTGACTTTTATATTTCACCTTAATAAACATACTGTATTATTCATATTTACATGTAGAACTCCCTTATGGTTCTCATGACTTGAGCATGTGTGACATCTGGGACTAGCTTTGTCTGTCTTACATACTTGGAACAGATTGTTAATGGTCACTTTATCTTGCACAGAAAGGCCTACAGACAGACAGACAGACACACACACACACTCAAATGAAGAAATCCGAGCTACATGGAATTACATAAGCACATCCTCAGGAAGGACTACAGTCAGACCAATCAAGATTATCACCTGATGTCAGATGCGAAACATCTTCTCCCATGCCAGCTCGAGCCTGAGCTGAGGGAACTCACGTAAGTAACAGCCAGGTGTTGTCACCTAAGGGCTTCTACATACTCGACGCAGCCGACCGGTAGCGCGACAACGTGACGTCAAAATGACGTAGATCTTGCTGGCGCGCCAGGATTGAAGCCAGGTAGCGCACCACTCATTTTTTTTTTCAGACGAGCGCGACAAGGCGGAAACAGGAAGATGGACTAGTTCGAGGGCAAGCGAGAGTTGCAGTGTTTTGTTACAGTCGTGAATTTTTAATAGTTTGCTGGATAAGTTAACAAAGTTACCAGTGAGAGTTGTGTGATGTTCTGAACTAGTAATAAATGAGGAGGACAGAGGTACTCATTTCATGAACTTTACTGAAACTGCATCCACAACTGGTCACTTGATGGTAATCTGTAGTCTGATTGTCTCTGTAGCGCCACCTACGGTGTTGGATATGCAACCATACAATTATGAGAACATAACATTTCCCCCTTTCTTAAAAAGGTTACTTCTCCTACGCACAATGGGGTAACATCCAAAATGTATCAAAAGAAAAATCCTGTAAGAAAAGTAATACTTAAACAGTTCTATTTAGAATTGCGTTTCTTCTTTTTCAGTGCTGTAACAAAAAAACATACATATTAACAACAATGCATTCTTTTGAACACTGTTACAGAAACAACCCTTTAATTCTCTATTCTATGGGGCATAATCACTGAGCCAAGGTTGTCTTCTCACACGCTGGCTCCTGTTCTCTCCACTCTCACTAGCAGGCTCTGCAGGCCTCTCCTCTACTACTGGGAAAGTGAATGTCTCGGGCAAGACAGACAAATGTGAAGCATCCCAAGTTTTCCCATCATTAAGGGCATGGTTGCCAACTTTGGGTGTTTGGCTGGAGTGCGATTTTGTGAAGTCATAGTGCGTTTTCCCTAAACCTAATTTTAAAAATGTCTGTCCCCTCACTTTTTTGCTATGTACAGTATAATCCCTGATTTATGTTTTTTTTTTAAAAACCTAATAGAATGGAAAAGTTTCTTCAAAATGTACAATTAAATTATTGATTGCACTTGAAAACAAGACCAGTGTTTTAACCCCGTGGCATGGAAGGATTATGAGCCACTGGGCCCCTGGGCACAGACATGAAAAGGGCCCCCCTGCCCACCTGAAAAAGGTAGTAGCTCAGTAGAAAAAATTTAAAAATAACCCCTTAAATTATGACTTCTGGCGAGTTTTGTGGAAAGAAATTGACAGATTGAGACTTATAAATGTGTGTATGAGTGTACGTATGTATCAGGGATGGAAATAGCCTAAAATATTTTTTTCCACCTACCATTGTGGCTGGTGGATTCCAAAGTCTACCAGCCACTAGAGATACAGTATGAACATTTGATGAAAAATCATGACCAAAATGATCACGGTTATTGGTTGTAATATAATTAAAATGTGCCGACTTTTTTTCTAAACCTACCATCAATGTTGGACAGAACTCATAATTGGCCTGCCCTTCATGCCCAGTAGCAACAAATCTAAAGGTCAACAGAACAGCTATATTGTCATAAAAGTGGTGTGGCTCCTTTAAGACCCAATCCACTGGTGTAAGTTCTGGAGCCATCCAACTTTATCTAACTCTATACTATCCTACATCATCTGATTTTATTATGTCTAGGCTATATTTAACATTTAACATTTATTTTCTATTTGGCCTGTTATGAAATTATGCATTGACCAATATAAGCACTTTTTTAAGACACTTAAATACATGCATGCTTAGCATTTTGTGAAAACAAATCATTATGGCTACATCGACAAACTCTTAGCCATGAGCTGTATATCCTCTGATTTTAATATTTACACATATGTATGTATTTAAGCACAGCTCAGTTTTAAGACACTTAAAGCCCAAAATTGGAGACCATATAGAAATGCTACCATTTCAAAACCGGACTTTGGAATGGCTTATTGTACAGGGGATTGCATTACACCTTTGTGTTCGGTAAGGTCTGCTGTTTATTCTGGTTTATGGTTTGTCATGTGTGGAAAGAATAGTTTGTGAGATATTCCACCTATATTAATTGAAATGAGCGCAGAGCTATAGGCCTAGTAGCCTAATATGATTATTTCTTGAAAGTTAATTTTCGCAGCAAATAGCGGCTATAGCACCTTATAAAAGATAAGAAAAAGTTATTTCATGTGATGTCTGTGAGGCTACTTCGCGAGTAGTTCCTAGAGAAGAATGGGCGGCCACACTTTATGTCGGTCTGCCTCATGTCTAAATAGCAGCGTGTTCCGTGAAGGTGTCGCGGACCGGATTAAAATAGCCTAGTCAGCAAATCAACAATCAGTGAAAACTGCGCTGTTTACCAGCTGTTGGTCTAGACATAAGTATGCCTTAAACTCGTATCCTGTCATTTAGAAACAATGCTGTGGTCTAGTCTAGTCATCAACAAAAAATGAACGGATTGCAAAAAAAAAAGAATGGATTTGGCGTGACATTTCTTGCGTGTGCGTGAGAGCGTGAGATTGGTGCTGAAAGCGTGAGTGTCACGCCAGATGCGTGAGAGTTGGCAACCCTGTTAAGGGTGTAGCTGTGAGGCCCTTTCTGTTTTGTCACTCTTAGGGGCTCGCTAAACTTTGAATGCCCTTTATTAACATGCAACGGGTTTCTCACTCGCACCAGACTTCCTGGTTGCAACTTTGGAGTCTTAGCATGTCTCTTTTCATCTGCGTATGTTTTCATGCAAAGCTGCTTCTTTTCCACCCTATCTCTCATTTCCTTATCCTGAGTAGGTTTGAGTTTTGGCTGAATTGAAAGTTTGGTTCGCATCTTTCTCCCATTCAAGAGTTCGAAGGGTGACTTTCCTGTGGTTGCATGCGGTGTGGCTCTGTAGACTTGAAGGAACTCGGTGATGTGAGCCTTCCATGGAGCCTTTTCTCTTTGTGCAGTAAGGATGCTTTCTTTTATCACCCGGTTCATTCTCTCCACTGCTCCATTTCCTTGTGGATGGTAAATTGTGGTTCTGATATGCTGTATATCTCGTTCTTTCAGGAATGCTGTCATCTCAGAGGAGGTCAGCTGTGGACCGTTATGTCACGACCGCTGTAGGATTTCCATTGCGACAGAACACTGTTTTCATAAAACTAACAACAGTTGCAGTGTTACACTGTGGAGCAAAACAAACCTCTGGCCATTTAGAATAATAGTCCACCATGGTAATGGCAAACCTGCAGTCAGCTGGACCGGTCTCAAATGGGCCTACTATGTCTAAGGCAAGCTTTTGCCAGGGTCCATCCGGCAATGGAACTGGTGTCATGGGTGCAGAGGCAGTACGTGTGGTCTTGTCATTTAGTTGGCAGGACGCACAGGTAGAAATGACAGAATGTACAAGTGCATCTATCTTGGGCCACCAATACAAGTCTCTTATTCTCTGCTTTGTACGGACTATGCCTTGGTGTTGCTCGTGGGCAAGGTGTACCATGTGTGAACGTAAACTAACTGGCACCACAACTCTGTGTGTTCCTCTGATAATAAGTGAATCATGCATGGATAATTCATCTTTTACTCTGTAGTACTGCATCATATCCTCTGGTAAGTCTTTTGGTTTTGCAGTCCAGCCTTTTGTCATGTAGGTGTGTACTTTACCTAACTCTGGGCAGGAAGAGCAGGCGGCTGTGAAGTCATTCATAGGAATGGCTGTAAGCAGTGTAGAGACCTCAGCAACAGTCTCTGGTTCGATGTCAGGGCAACCGTCAGGTTGCTATGGCAGCGGCAAACGAGAAAGGCAGTCGGCTGCAAAGTTCTCAGCACCAGGTCTGTAGACGATGTTGTAGTTGAAGCAGAGTAACCTGGCAGACCAGCGTGCTACTCTGAGACCGGCTCTCCCCATGCCTTTTGTAGCCAGGAGTGTGGTTAAGGCCTGGTGATCCGTTCTCAAGGTAAACTTTGTTCCCCATAAATAAGTTCTCCAGCGTTCTGTTACCCAGACACAGGCAAGTGCCTCTTTTTCCACCACCGAGTATTTCCTCAGCAGCAGCACTCAGAGAACGAGAAGCAAATGCCACTGTCCGTTCTGTATTGTCTGCATGGATCTGAGTAAGTGTACCCCCTATGCCATAGTCTGAGGCATCTGTCCGTTCTGTATTGTCTGCATGGATCTGAGTAAGTGTACCCCCTATGCCATAGTCTGAGGCATCTGTCCGTTCTGTATTGTCTGCATGGATCTGAGTAAGTGTACCCCCTATGCCATAGTCTGAGGCATCTGTCCGTTCTGTATTGTCTGCATGGATCTGAGTAAGTATACCCCCTATGCCATAGTCTGAGGCATCTGTAGACACGATAGTGGGCAGAGATGGGTCGAACAAGGAAAGTGCTCGACTGTCAGTGATAAGTAGTTTTACCTGCTGGAAACTGTTCTGTGCATCAGCAGTCCATGTGTAGGTGGGGTCACGTAGCACCTTTCTCATCGGTTCCACCACGGTTGCATAGTTCTCTATGAACTTGGAGTACCACGACGTCAGGCCCAGAAATGACCGGAGAGATGCGGCGTCTCTGGGGGTAGGAGCATCACGGATAGCCACAATGTGCTCGTCGTTTGGTAGCAGTCCATCCTTGCTGATGGTGTGGCCCAGGTAAGTGAGCCTATCCTGGTAGAAAGAGCATTTCTCTGTATTCAGTTGTAGTCCTGCTTCGTGTAATCTGTAGAGCACCGCTTTCAGATGTTTTTCATGTTCAGCTCGGCTGGAGGCATATACGATGATGTCATCAAGATATGCCTGTACTCCAGATAAATCTTTAAGCACCACCAACATCATCTTTTGAAATGCTGAGGGCACAGATGCAAGCCCATAGCACACTCTCTTGTATCTGAACAGCCCCTCATGGGTTATGAAGGCCGTCAGGTCCCTGCTATCCTCATGCAGAGGAACCTGGTGGTAAGCATTACCAAGGTCAATGGTTGAGAACAAGGTCGCTCCTCTGAATACCCACAGAGAAACTAGAGTCTATATTTTTGTAGTGGGAGGAATAGCCTTTACTGGCATAATTCCCAGCTGTCTTCCAGTCGCTTGTAAAGACATTGCAACAGAGAGTGATGACTGTTAAACGGCCGCAGTGCCACTGATGAAAAGCTGACACGACACCCACAAATCTGACACAAGTGGCACAGTGAGATGATGTGTTGAATGCCTTGATTAGAGGCTCGTTTGTGCTCTCTCTCTCTCTCTCTATGTGTGTGTGTGTGCGTGTGTATTTATGAGAGAGAGCGCTCCTCTTCCATTGTGTGTACGAGATTTGCTCTTACATTCCATTTTATCCATACCAACGTTACCTTGCTTCAGTAGACCTCCATGTTTCTCAGCCCTAATGAGAATGAGTCACGTTTGTGTAGTTGGGACTCTTGCCTTTTATTGGCTGTGGACTGGCTGAGGTCAGAGGTTCAGTGACAGAGGTAGCGGAGGAGAGAGGAGAGAAACAGTAGTGGGGTGGTGGTGGCTGCCAGTGGTTTAGGTGGACGGTGCTGCTGGCAAATGCCACATTAGGAGGATAAAGGTAAGAGGCAGTGGCCTCAGGCGGAGCATTTGATCTTCCCTGCTAGGTCGAATCCTGGTCAATGGGATGGCAATTGAGAAAATGGGCTAATGATTTCAGGTATATCCCACGCTCGGGGGTGGGGGGGGGGTGTATTATGTAAAGAGCTAAAAGAGCATGGAGGTATTACTGGGGTTAATTTCCACCTGTGCATGTACTGCATATGCTTGTGTGTGTGGGGGTGTGGGTGTGAGAGAGAAATGGGGGTAGGGGTACAGTATAAACCCCTCTCTCTCTCTAAGTATTGTAATGTTGAAGATGTGCACTGTATGCAAGGAGGTGATGCTCTTCTCATTGACAGACAGGCACAGACATCCAATTGGTTGGACAGGAGTCTGAACATGTATACCCAGTTGTCTTGACAGTCACTCCAGTGGTGTTATGGTAATAAGAATGACTTATGCCAAAACATGTGACTACGCTATAGTCGATATGGTGAGTGAATGAGTTTGAGTGTGTGCTCAAAAGGTAAGGTGTGTGCATGTGTTTGTGCATGTGTGTGCATGTGTGTGTGTGTCGTCTGTGTGCGTGTGTGTCGTCTGTGTGCGTGTGTGTGTGTGTGCGTAAAGCGATCCTGTCACTATGAATAATGGAATGTGGCGAGGGCAACTCCTCTCCCCAGCTTTCTCCCTGGGTCACATGACGCGGCGGCAGTAATTTTTCATGAGCCCCCTCCTCCTCCCTTCGCCATTGCCTGTCCGCTGTCCCCAAGGCCCAGGGGAGAGGAGGCGCCGCCGCCCGCGCTGGGCCCTGCCTCCGCCCGAGGAGCCCGGGCCGTCCCAGAGTTGCGGCCAGACGCGTCACCCTACACCTCACAGACGGCGAGGAAACACTTAAACCGCACACACACACACAGATGGAATAAATAAAAGATGCCCACAAAAGAGAAAAAACGGCCCAGTTTGGAGGAAACCGAAGAGCCAGGTGACGAATTGAAAGAGAAGGAGACGAAGGCGAAAGGAAAGAGCAAGGCAGTTACCCACACCTCAGACGGGGAGACGGACAGGGGCACGAGCAAGAGCCACCCGGAGAAAAAGAAAAAGAAGGGTGAGAGTGACGAAAAGAAGAAAAAAGCAAAGAAAAAGAAAGAAGAAGAGGAGGATGAAGGGGAAGACGTAGAGCTCGAGGATGAGGAGAACAACAATGAGCCCAAACGAAAAGAAAAGAAAAAGGACAAAACTGTTGAGGAGGACGATGGGAACGAGGGAGTGAGAGAGGAGAAAAAGAAAAAGAAGAAAAGCGCCGGCGCAGGGGAAAAAGAAAGGGAGAAAATGGGCTCAAAGGACAAAAAGAAAAAGAAGAAGGCCTCAGAGGATGAGCCCACCGAAGAACAAGAGGAAGAGGAGGAGGGCAACAAGAAGAAGAAGAAAGGCAAGAAGGGGAAGAAGGGATCAGACAGCGATGAGGACAAAAAGGGAAAGAAGGGAAAGAAAAACAAAGTGAAGCTCCCAGATTATTATGAGACCTACCACAACCAACTTCTCAACTACCAGTCGGAGTCCTCAGATGACTATGAGGATGAGTATTACCGCAAGAAAGGTAAGGAGATGAAGTACAACATGGTGCGGCTGATGCTCCAATGATGTCTGAAAGTGTGTAAGAGTGGCATTTAATTTGTGATTACAGAAACAATCAAAAATCAATTTTACCTTACTGAGAAAAAATATCCCTTTTTTGAATAACTTGCTACCCCAGGAAATCCTATTCAAAAGTCTGGACACTGCTTAACGCATGCTGATTTTGATTGGCTTGTGACCTCTGGGTGGCTACGAATGGCTGAGAATAGCAAGCCTCCCCCTCAATTTGCTGTTAAAATGCTTAAATTAAATGAAACAGAGTAGACTGATCTGCAGTTGCAATCAGATGTGGTTATCTGGAGGGTTAGTATTACTCTGAACGGTATCAGTATTTTAGGCTTGATGTGAGCTGTAGATCAGCTTCACCAAAAGTGGCAGCCATTTTGGAATCCATTCATTTCAGCCACAAACGCATTAAATGATTGATTTAGGGGGCTTAGGCAAAATCCTTCCAGGAAAAAGCCAAAAGCACAGCCATTTGTTAAGATTTTTTTCCACATTATTGAGGGTCTCTTCAACACAGGATAGAACGATAGTAGAAGATTCATTTCACGTGATTACTTCTGGGATTTGATCCAATTGGACAAACCTTATTTAGTGGTCTGCTGTGCCAAAGTTGGGAAGACCGGTCAAGTTCCATAGATGACAATAAGTGTGTAGATGTGGGATGCCAAATTCGGGAGGAACAGCGATATGCATAGATTTAGCTATCGTATTTAGCTATATTTAGCTATTCAGGCCACTTAGTGTAATCTTAAGTGGAGTGGGTGTAGTTGGAATTAATTCACTATACTTAAGTGAATGGAATCCCATAGTGAATTGCACTCTACTAAGGAGGCACTTCTACACAGGGGAAACCCAACCACCACTAAAGCACATGAGAGGGGTCTATTCACCATTCTGGGGGCATACAATTGTCAACCTTCAAAAAAAACATCTGTTATTCAGTAAAGTAGCTGAATGTCTCTGTCCATCTCAGTTGATAGTTTTAGGGTGCGGGATGTTAGCAAAGTAGTGGAAGCCAGTAAGTTGCTAGTTGCTTGCTTCAGTAAAATGTTAGCTGCTTTAGACTGGATGTTTTGCAAAGATTCTCTAACTCTGATTAAATTTAGTTTAAGCACTATACCTACTTAATAACATCTTACTCACAAGGGGGTACTTGATTCAATGTTTTCACATTTCTGTGCATCTTTCAGTTTACCAGGCAGCTGAAACCGCTTATTCATGCTCTCTGACTGGCTCAGTCTTTCTCTCTGTGCCTAGTTTATGAGGTAGTGACAGTAACAGGTGACGTGAAAGGAGCAGGAACTGATGCTAACGTGTTTGTCACCCTCTTTGGAGAATACGGTGTCACTCCCAAAGTTCACCTGGCCAGCAAGTAAGTTTGTTTTTCACACTATCCATCCATAAAAGTCCTTCTTTTTGGCCAATGAGTCCACTGGACGTCTATTCATTGATTCATGTAATAGTGTGAATGAGTATGTTCTTTTGGTAGGCTATTTGGATGATATACTAATGGTTAATCATTAATTGGCAAACACCTAGTTCAATGAATAAATTGTTAAATCACCTAAAGGTGCAATATGGCGTTGACAAACATTCTTCTAGATCAACATAAATATTCAGTCCTTCAGGATATTAGGGTAGGCCTACATTATCTTTTTATGGTGTCTGTAGAGACATATCCTATTTTCATATGATACATATTTCAGCATTTTGATATAGCTCCAGTAATTGATCGGGGGGAAATCAAGAATTGGTGATTCCAGTGAAATGAGCTCATATAGTATATTACCCATATTGTAGGAGTCATTCTAAAATATTCATGCTTTTTCAGACATTCACTATGCCAGGAGTTACTAGTGGTGGTGTGGCAGGTGAGCCCTGTAGCATCAATTTCACCAAACGGTCCAATAATCCCTTTCTTCTATAGATTTTCTACTGGACTTATTAACAACTCTTGGGAAGTGGTTAGGTCATTGAACTACATGGCTGTTCTAAGTTACAACAAATCCATGTACATAAAAATACGGTGGACACACCCAGATAACAGACTGACTCAGGAACATCCTTAGCTCCAATCAGTCTCAGATAACAAGACTGCTTTTGCTGTTATATGAGTTACATGTATATGCTGTTAGGCATTCTAAATTGTGAGAGCTGTCGGGGAATGGTATCACCCATGACATTTATGGTCAAGTTATGAAACTCTAGGATAAAAACAAAATAGGATAAAACCCTAAGAGAACACACACTCAAACAGAGATTGAGGGCAGCCATGGCCCACTGGTTAGCACTCTGGACTTGTAACCGGAGGGTTGCCGGTTCGAGCCCTGACTAGTGGGCCACAGCTGAAGTGCCCTTGAGCAAGGCACCTAACCCCTCACTGCTCCCCGAGCGACGCTGTTAAAGCAGACAGCTCACTGCGCCGGGATTAGTGTGTGCTTCACCTAACTGTGTGTTCACTGTGTGCTGTGTGTGTTTCACTAATTCACGGATTGGGATAAATGCAGATACCAAATTTCCCTCACGGGATCAAAAGAGTATATATACTTATACTATACTTATTCAGTGTTTCCCATACATTGACTAATCTGTGGCGGGGCGCCACGAAATAAAAATCGGACGCCACACATAAATATTCTATGTTTAATTTAATTTAAATTAAATCCTTGCACTGAGCTGCACTTTTTACGCACGCAGCCTTTCCTTGTCCCGCCCCGCTCTCTCTCGTAGCCCCCTGCCCCTCCTCTGCATGTGCATTTAACAAAATATTCACGATTGTTGAAGGATTTTTGTTGCCACATAGAAGCATTGAGAAGACGTCTGGCTAAATTGCTATTAAATCCGCTTAGCATCGTGACCATGCTGCGCAAATTTGTTCAAAACTGCTGTTAACTCTGCTAAGATCTTATCACAACATAGTAGGCTACATTGAAGAGACTAAACTAAGTTAAGTTATGCAATCAAGCAGTATCTCAAAGCTAACGTTAGATGTTTGGATGTCGAATTTAGCATGCTTAGCCTACTTACAGCTGCTTGTCAATTTCGTTGAAGGGCTCATTTTATTGACTCTGACACTGAATGTTTGCAAAATCCCGATGTAAATGGAAAAGTGTTTTCCAAAATGCAAAAGTGCTTGTTCCAAGGAGATGTACGAACCTTTATTTTAACTATGTAGAAAACGTTATGAATTGCATCCATCCACACATCAGCAGTGACAGGCACTCAATTAGACCTATACACTCACCACCCCCCCTGTGGGAAACACTGTTATTGATATACATGTATCTTAAACAAATGCCTAATGTGTTGGCAAATTGCTCACATTGGGGTTATCCTGATTAAGTCAGTCTGCCGAAACGTCAGTTAATAGTTTAAAGAGAAAGGAGTGTATGGCTACTCTTAATTGGTTTAGTCTTATAACGGGATTCAAGCATTTTTCATCAGGCAGGTCTCCTTTTATAAATATCACACAAATGGAGGCTCATTAAGAAAGAAACAAAGTAGGCTCATTAAAAATGGGATGTAATGTGATACATCTTCTTAAGGCCTTGCATATAAAAGAGGAAAATATTGTTTTATATGATTCTACTGAGATAATGACGGATGATGGATATCTAGTGGTTAGGCATCGAAAGCACCATAAATCCAGTACGCAGGTGGCCGTATATTTGTGGCCTATTTGTACTTCTATCTGTGTTGCTATTGTTGTACTCCTCCACAACTAGTTTTTCATCCCTGTGTCTTATGGAGGCGATAAGAGAGAGAAGTGTCAATCAAGAACCATGAATATTTATGAGACATGCTCACACCCACTCCCTCCTGTCCAAAGAGGCCGGGGAGAATTCATCCTGCAGAATAAGAGTGAGACATGTATTAGTTATACTGAAATTTAATACAGACTATTTGGAGCAAATTGATGCATTGGAGAGATGCTTGAAAGCTGATGAATACCAGAGAGCGCGCATATGCACACAGACGCACACACACTCTACTGATTGTCTCTGGAACGAATACTCTGGCATAACAATTGTTGCCATAGTGATGTTAATCTTTGATTTCTACCCCCCTCCCCTTGCCATCTCCTCTCCAGCACTGAAAAGAGGTACCCCACTAAAGTATTACACACACACACAAGCATGTATGTATGCAGGCATACATGAATGTACATTTACATACCAACACACAGACTTTCTCTCTCTCTCTCTCTCTCACACACACACAGACACACACATGAATACACACAAACAATAAACACAAGCTGAAACACTATCCCATAATTTTTCACACACAGACACGTACACAAATCCTGAGACACTCTCATGTCTCTCTGTCTTCCGAGTATGACACTGTATGCAAGGACAGCCACATTTAACCATGGCACTGCTTACATAGGCATAGATGTTTGAATATTGCACACAAACACACACACATACACACACACACCATCCATAACAGGAGAACTGACACAACATGGCGTGAAATGTGACAAACAAAACATCAAGCGTGCCATTTATAAATGCTGTGCTGCATTCTTCCATACAGTCAAATGCTGGACAGCCACTTGGTAGTAAGGATCAAATGTCACATGACATGATTAGCCACCAACAAAGGGCCGTCATGTGATGTTGCCATGATACCTTACACACAGACACATAATGTAGTCACGGTCATATAATAGAATCAATCACAATGATTAGGTAAACCATTATGATTTTATTTGGCCACAGCCAAGAACACAACCATCAATCATCTGAGTTAAGATTCAGATGGAAAAACTGACCGAATCACGGTGCAGGATTCAGTCAGTGATGATGACTCGGACTGAATCAACTCAATGTGATGGTTCAGATGGAGTCAAATGGATCTGAATCTTCTCAGAGGCTCAGGGGCTGTCCTGTATGGAATCATCTCATGTGTTGCATCATGACGGAAGGTGTCAGTGGCCGGGGTCCTGGTGGAGACTGGACAGAGAAGCGGTCAGAATGCAACATTTTGGAAATAGAATGGAATTTGATAGGCAACTGTCTGAATTGCATTCATTTCCAAAGTTTGCTTGTTGGTCAAGTTTTTTGTTTTGGAAATGTGTCAGAATGTTTGTTTGAAACTGTGAATGAACAAGAGATAAGATATATCTGCATAATGTATTTGAGTTTATGTTTTGAAAAAGGATTTTAAAAGGAAGTTTTAAAAGATTTAAGGATTTGAATGACTAATGACTTTTTACATTTTGATTGTGAAGATGCCTTTGTATATGTTGGGTCTAGAGACAGAAAAAGCTGCACTATATGGAATTACAGCATGAAATAGCACACACACATAGAAACAGAAAAGCCACACACATGCATGTGCACGCATGCGTGGACAAGCACAATAAAATATGCATACAAATAGATAGATGACTTGGCTGGGAGTTGTTGATATTGACTAATGATGATGTGACACCATGACACCATGTCTTAATTTAGAACCAGACATGAGAACAGACAGAATATCTGGCTCAGTCTCTCATGTGGGTTTTGTTTCTTCCCTGCAGAAATCGATCGGCATTTGAGAAAAATAAAACCGATGTATTTCGAATAAAGACACACAATGTGGGGACTATACAGAAACTAAGGTACTCTCTCTCTCTCTAACACACAGTCACACACACGCACGCACGCACACACACACACATATGTGGATGCCTGGACACGGCCATACACACAAAAACATCACTAGTGCTTGAAAAACACTATGTATATACTATGATACAATTCACTAGTGTGTGTATATTTTATTATGTAAATGTGAAATGGGCATGTGTATTTTTCGTATCCATGTCTTTGCTTGTGTGTGTGTGTGTGTGTGTGTGTGTGTGTCAGAATTGAGCATGACAACACAGGCATGAATGCGGGCTGGTTCCTGGACCGTGTGGTGCTGACGGATATGAGTCGACCACATCTGCGCTTCTTCTTCTGCTGTAACAACTGGCTGAGCCGGGAGGACGGTGACGGGCTGATCTACAGAGATCTGCTGGGCAGTCTCAACCCTATGGATTTGCCCAAACGTATGCCACAACACAGCATTCACACCACAACACAACCAGCAGTCATAAATACTGTACCTACACCATATATTCTTATGCTATTGTGCATTTACACAGACATGTCTAGATTTCAAATGTCTTCAACACATTCCTTACAAATACACATATTTAACACAACATTCATAAAGCAGATTGCTTTCATACCAAACTTGAGCATTCAGTCATCTTTGAAAGTATAAGATAATGATATGAGTTCATGAATGGGGATAAAGACAAATAGTGTAATCTTACTCCAAAGTTCTTACTGCAAGAGCTAATGGAGGACTGAAAGTGCATAAGCCAACAGCTGCTGGGATAAGTTTACCTGTCTTCCCATTTCCACACACATGCATGGCCACTATACCTTAGGACACAAAAGCTTCGTTAATCCCTGTGGTTGCAGGTTACAGGGACATCCCTGCAGTCACTCAATGTGACTTGACTTGCACGTGCACAGCTTATAAATGTCTTGTTTTGGTGAGATAAACATTTTGCAAGGAAATGGCAGTGTACAGACTGTGTGTGCAGGCTTTATGTCTATGTTTCAGTTTATCAGTGTCAGTTTATCTTTTGTTGTTTTTACTTTGTCTTCATTTAAGATTTGGATGTGCATTTACTTCACTTCATCCAACTACATGTCACCCCTGGAGGATATCTAAATATGTTTTACGTCCACATAATACGATATTGAGTTTGGATGTGTTGTATGTAGGCCCATAATGACCGGCGTTCTATACATTATCCCTTATGTGTTGTATGTAGGCTATACATTATTATGACCGCCACTACTTCCTAAATTTCTGGTCAACGATACCCGGGACACCGAAACACATGAAATTTGGTGGGCATATAGCCCCACTAGACTTTTACGGGAAAATTTAGTTTGGTCCCCGGGGGCCAAACAAGTATTGGCGTTACGTAGTTTGTCCACCAGATGGCGCAGCAAGACAGAGCCGTATTATGGCTGCTTGCTTGATGTTAGATCCATAGCTAAAATAATGTTAACGTTTGCATAAGTTGAGTGATGGAGGCTAGTTTGTTGGTGTAGTTGTGAAACATAAATGCAGTTATACCGAGCAAATTGATAACAGCACTCTTTCGTCATCCCATTATGTTCTGACCATATTGACACAAGCTAGTTAGCCACAACACTAATGTTCGCGATGGTTTGCTAATGTCTACGATGCACCCTAAACATCAGGCTAGGATATTTCTGCTTGCTAATTAGGGTTTTTGGCTGTTGACTCGCTCACAGTCCTTGGTGGCCCTGTCAGCTGCTTTGTAAAATATTTTATTAAGACCACAAAAAGTCTACACGAAATAAATGTGACACTCACTAGACTACGTGCAGTGCCAACTTTGACGTTGTTTGGATTAGTAGGCCTAATGCATGTATGTTAAATATATCAGTAAAAGCAGCACACATCGGTTTTCTCTGCTCTACTACCCCTCTTACACAGCACAGCGCAAGACCAGGGTTTTAGCAGGACTGAATCAATCATCACGGTCAAAATGCAAGATGTTTGGATGATTATCATGTCCGACATCAACAATTAAGGCTCCCTATATGCAGTTTGCTTGCATAAAATGATACTGCGGCAACAAACACAGGTATGCAGTGTCTATTGAAAACAACGAAAAAATGATGGGTAAGGCTATTTGCACCCCTGGTACAATTAGAAGTGTATGCTATTCGTACCCTGGTGCAATTAGAAGTGAATTCTATTCGTACCCCGGTGCACACAGCAATGTGTTCTATTAATACCCCGTCTGGTACAAATATCAATGTATGCTATTTGTACCCTGGTGCACACAGCAATGTTTTCTGTTAATACCCTGTCTAGTACAGATATCAGTGTATGCTATTTGCACCCCCAGTTCAGCTGCTAGCTCAGGCTATTTTGGACTTGAGACTTTCAATAAACAAACGTTTATTGACTGAAGGTCCCAAATTAAAACGAGCAATATGCTAATGGTCCCGAATTTAAAGGACCAGTATGTAGGAAATATGTAAGGGATAGTGTATAGAACGCCAGTCATTATTGGGAAAATAAGTCCCGACGGGGCGAACCGGCGCGTCTGAGTCTTGCTTCGCCCTGAAGGGACTTATTTTCCCAATAATGTCTGAGCAGCTGGCCATATTTCTCCTCGACAGGTAGGCTAAACTTCATCTGCATCGCTAACTTCAGCTAAATATGTTACGTTGGTTAGAGAGATATTTTTTGTTTTCACTGTTTCCGTAATGTGTAGCTGGGTCATGGTTGGAGAAACGTTAAAGCAGCTGCAGGTCAACTAACGTTAGCTAAAGGGTACTACATACTCACCGCTCCCGACCAGTAGCGGGACAATGTGAAGTCAAAATTGCATAATTTCCTCTGTCGCACGAGAAATTTCAGCCTCGCGCAGGCAGGTTGTGCACAGGAGATTTTTTTCAGATGCGCGCGACAAGCAGGATGAGCTTGAAGCCAAGATCAGGGAGCATGCATGCCTCTATACAGACATCAACCACATTCAGGCATTTTTGCCTAGCCCACATCTTGAATAAACATGATGTTTGAATTGTCAGTTTGAGAAGAGAGGGAAATTAACCTGGCTAGGTTACCAGCGAGAGTTTGTGATTCTTAAATAGTTTGCTGGATAAGTTAATGAAGCTACCAGAGAGAGATGCAACACATGGAATTAAGAGGAAAGAATAGAAACGATTTAAACGATCTACTAAGACCTGAACAAAATCTCTTTCCACTTTAGGAAATTACTCAAACTCAGCCAGCTGCTAGCCAGCTAACTAAAAATTTTTAATTATTAAAATTTCCCTCGGGATGATTAAAGTATCTATCTATATATCCATCTATTTATCTACCTGCGGGGTCATCCCTATGTTCCCCGGGTCCTATGTTCCCCGCTCAGGGTTAGGGTTATGGTTAGGGTTTTAAAAAAGGGTCCTATGTTCCCCGGTCCCATACAAAGCGGGGAACATAGGACCTGGGGAACATAGGTACGCTCCCCTACCTGCACACACCTTGGAAAGTTTGGAAAGATGTTAATGATGATGGTAGTTGTGAATAACAGCAATCAAAGTCTGAAGTACCATCACAGTACCAAAGATAATTAATGCGTAGCAAGACGGGTCGTCCTAGTTCATGTCTATGAGGGCAAAGTGGAGTTCAGTCAGAGACGAGCTCTGGTTCAGTCCCCGCCTGCACAGGGGCGTGTCACTGACCTCAATGTTAAAAAGGGAGCCTGATCACTTCATAAATGGGGGATAGTGGCCCCCCCTCGTGCGGAGCGTGTACTACTGCTACCCTATTTGCATACATTTCCAGGGACAGGAAATGGCCTCTCAGGAAGTATCTTCGTAATCAACCATCTTTGACAGTACTGCAATTAGGCGACTTCGACTTCAACTGAGTCTGACTTGGTCTGGCTTTCTACGTAAACGTGATCTTCAGAGGCTAGCCGGGAGGAGCTACAACAGAGGGCAGCTCATCCCGGACAGACAGGCTACAGTCTGCCTGATGTGACTCGCGGGAGATATCGCGGAATGTTGTTTGCAATAAACACAGCAGAACTTTCATTCGTACTCATTAAAATGAGCATGATGACTGACGAAATAAATTCTTATGATGTAGTTTAAATAAACCACTGTTGTCATACCGTTAACAGGCCTGCATTGTAGCACATAAATTCAATATCAAGTGTTTCCCCTATATGTGTGTCTATCTATTTAGCCAACAGCAGAAAATAACAGAATATCCAAACGTTTTCAGTAGGCTAGCCTACCATTGTTGCAGAAATCACGTATAATAAGGTATCCCTTCGATTTCTGTTTATTTTCGCATATTCCAACATAAGGAAGCAGCATGAGCCTCCCGTCATAATCGTCATGAGGACATTCCTCCCAAATGGCCCTATCACGTCTTTGAACTGACGTCATGAGGGCGTGTTTCAGCTCGTGCAGCTTGTGGAAGGCAACTGCAAGATCTGTCTGCAGGCTAAGACTCCCGCGATATTTTAAGGCCATGTGACATGGTGTCACGGTGGTAAGTCCCTCCCCGGCTGACAGAAGTCGGACAGAATTTCTAACCAGCAAGCATTGCGTCCATCCCAGTATGCATTGTGTTCAACCCAGCATGCATCACATCAAGTCAGATCTGCACAGATCTGCCGCAAGTCGAACTCGCCTATCGACACCAATGCTTCTGACAGCTTCTTCTACTGTGTAACGTAGTTAGCGTTAGCCTTTTCACAACAGCGACACCTCTGTTCAGGAGAATATTGCAACTAGTGTCGCGACCACCAAGGGCGAGTATAAATGGTTACAGCGCTCCCGTGACGTCACATTCTAGCACTACAAGTCGGGAACGGCGAGTATGTAGGACGCTTAAGTCTTCATTACAACTGACAACCCATATGAGCATCGTGTCTAGGTAGTCTTGAGAACGTTCACCAGTGTTTTGATTTTGGCCTACAGAACGTTCGGTAACAATACTACAAACCGCTCCTTTAAAGCTGCAGTTGGCAAGTCTGACAGATTGAGGGGACCTAGCCACAATTTTGAATGTTTTCAACTCTCATGCCCCTCCCCCACTACCACCGAGCACCCTCTCATCGAGTTTGTGCTCGTCAGTGCGCACCAGATGTGATTGACAGTCAGATCTCAAACAGCCCTGCTCTGATTGGACCAGAAGAACCGGGAGCTGTGGATTTTTGCAAAACAAATAACAGGCTCTAGGTGGAGGTAGAAGTGTAGGTTTTTTTCTAAAACCGGCTGATTTATGTTATTGGAGCATAGTGTCGGTTTCAGTGAATATGATCAAACAAATATTGCCAACTGCAGCTTTAAGGACATTTCAGAATGCCACAAAGCTACAGACAACGATTGGCAGACTGAGCGAGATGTGATGTCACTTATGCTGCCTACCAGAGACTGTTTTTAAGTCACATCGTTGCAAATTTCAATTTCATATGATGATGCATTATTCCACAAAATGGTTTGTCTTCTCTATCATAGTTATTCAATAAGCTTAACAATAAACATGTAGCCTTAACTCAAAATTGCTAGGCTTATCATTTTGATCTGTGAAAAATGTCACATGCAGCCATGCCTAAATTCTGCTCACCGCACATTTATTAAAGGCTAATGTATTATTATATAATATTCAATATTCATTATTAAATGCTTAATGAATTAAATGCTGGAATGATGCTTTTCCATATCATCTTATTTTTAACGCATGCCTACTTACAGGCTATGGGTTTTCTACAGGAATAGCATGTTTGAACGGGCACTTTAAGTGTAAACTGCTCACAATGTAGTTTATGGCAATGTGGTTATCACAGAACAAAGACCTATTTTATTCTTATTCCTTCTATTTTATACAATCTTTTATTTCTTAAACAAATTACTGTATATGAAGAGCCTTTCATTATGAATCTAGATAGTTCGGCCTATTCAAATACATAATGCCCCACCTTGATTACAACCTTGTCATGGGAGAACATTTTTACATGTTAAAATTTTTATTAAAAATGACTAATCGGCCGATATATCGGTTATGAGTTTTTGAATAACTCAAATATCGAAATCGGTAGGTTATCAGCCTTCAAAATCCCATATTGGTCAGGCTCAATAGGAGATTGAGACAAATTGACATACACACACCAAATGCGCGCACACACATATCCACACAATTAGCGCGCGCAAGCACATAGGAGCACACACACACGGGTACACACACACCGGCACGCACATACAAACGTACGCAAAAGTTGCAAGAGTAGGGGGAATCTAGACGCACCCTAGCGGCAACAAATTACATTTGCTGCCAGGGCTAGTCTAGCAACTCTCCGTTGGCTTGTGAGCTCGAAAAATTGAACTTCTATCAGGCCAATCAAATCGTGTATAGAGTTGTTAGGCGGGCTTAACATAATGATTGATGGCAGAGTTGCAACGGTTTGGCTTGAATTCCCTGCTACTTGAAAACAAATAAGATAATGTTGCTGTTGGCGAACAGTGTGACACGAGTTAAGCTTTTATTAAGTTGGCAAAAGTTTGAACTAGCCAACTAGCTCCGCTGGTGGGAAACCATGGGACTCATAGCGCTGTCCTATTGCGTGTAGAAGAAATTTGAAAGACAACCGATTATCCCGCCCCTCGGACTGAGTGAGTTCCCAGACCCTACATTTTAATGTGGGTCTGGCTCATCAGGCTAGGGTGGAGTAGGAGATGGAAACAAATTGTCAAGCGTGACTAGCGGGAGAGGATGAACAGGACCGAGTGGCGGTCATATTTTGTACCGCTATGCAGTACATCTAGTTTGTGTTTGAGTGCAAATGTGTTCTTTCTTGCAGTGAACAAATACATGTTGAGTGTATTTACAGCGGATGTTAAGGGCAGCGGAACAGATGCTGATGTGTTTCTTAACATCTTTGGAGCGAAAGGAGACTTAGGTGTGTGTGTGTGTGTGTGTGTGTTTTTTCAAATAATGCAACCTATTGTATTTTCTACAGAGTATTTATTTTCAGCATGTGTGTATGATGTACAGTGTGTAAGTATGTCATGTATATGTATGTATGTATGTATGTATGTAATTTATGTATGTACTGTAGCAATATTTGTGCATGTTTATACGTTTAGGTGATCGTAGGCTGGACAGTAAAGATAAAGATAACTTTGAGAGGGCAGCTGAAGACAAGTTCATTGTTGAGGCTCCAAATCTGGGTCGTATACAGAAGATCACCATTGGACACAACAACAAGGGAGGCTCAGCTGGGTGGTGCTGTGATAAGGTATGCACGCACGCACACTATTACATCAGACACATGGCATATGTGTAGTAGAGAGGGAGAGGGGAGCACAATGACAAACAGGAGTGCAACATTCTCGAAAAACAATAAGCAGAGTGGACTGCCATAACATCCGTGAAAAACATTACTGCAGGCTTCAACGGCTGCGTTTACAATTAGAAATGTCAAACAAATTTCGCCTACGTAGAACTAACGACTGCACAGTTTGCATACCGCTTTGTCCTTCACCATAGTTTGATATACCCAAACCCCGAAGTGCTTTCATATCGAACTCCTCAAGTTATTAGGGCCTATCACTCGTATCTCTCATGTCGCACAGGTTGATCGCGTTGTCCTCAATTTTTTGGCAAAACACCAGCAGCACAGCAGCCGATTGAAACAGCTGTTTCCGGTGCGTAAAATTGGTGGGAATTTTCTTTTTAGCTTTCGCAATGCTTACTGCACTTCGGAATTCTTTGTTATTTTTCTGCTTGTTCCTGAAAGTTGTTCCACACTCATGGAAAGTTTCAAGTCAACCAAAGATTGGCTGAAGTCACTTCCTGTTTGGCAGCTTCGTCACCAATTTCGATTGGCTGTGCCGGGCGAATGTTTTTTTTAAATACACTCATACACACTATATATACTATAAATCAATCATGGCTCACAAACAGTATATGTTCAGTACTGAAATGAGCTACTGAGAGGAAATGGCGTAAATCCAGAGATGCCAATTATGCCAAGTAACTACCAGTCTTTGCTATCTTCTTTTGCATCCACACTTGCAAAAAAGAGCAAGATCGACGGTAGAAAACTTTTTTCTACTTTCAAGTCTGCTCAATTCTACACTACTGCCACCATCTACTTCACTGTCTACTCTGCTCAATCCTACACTACCGTCATCATCTACTTCACTACTACACTAAGTTGCTTAAATAAGTTCCCAGGTTGATGAGGCTTTAAAGAGGGCTTTGCCTTGTGTTGACATGGTGGCATCATTGGACTATTTCTCTCGTCTTGATGAAGAAGAGGTTTCTCTACTGCTTCAGCGAAGTCGTCCAGCAACATGCCCTTCAGATCCTGTCCCATCTACTCTTCTGCAGTCTATCTGCTGTTCTGCTGGCGGTCACACATGTGTTTAATACTTCACCCAGTTCTGGAATAGTTCTTTCCTTTTTAAAAGGATATTCCACCATTTGGGGAATTAAACTCATTTTCCACCTCCCCTTGAGTTAAACAATTGATTTTTACCTTTCTCCAGTTCATCTAGCCGTTCTCTGTGTCTGGCGATACCACTTTTAGCTCCAGCCTAGCATAGATCATTGAATCTGACCATTAGCGTCTCACCTGCTAGCATCACGTTTAAAAATGACTAAGATTTCTGGTAATTTTCCTATTTAAAACTTGTCTCCTCTCAAGTTAGAAAGTGTAATAAGACAAACGAGAAATTAAACGTGGAGATTTTCTAGGCTGATTTGACATGGAACTATCTCTCTCTACTACTCTCATTCCAGCGTATTAATCAAGGAACACCATGGGCGCAGCAGCACAATGAAAATAGTCCCCGTAGGCTAAAGGCCCATTCACACCAAGAACGATAATGATAACTATAAAAAAATATTGTTCTCGTTAATATGAATGACGATGTTCACACATAAACTATAACGATAACGACATGAAGAACGATATCGTTGGGGATCACTTTCAGATAGATTTTCAGAACGATAAAAAGCTAATAGCCCATCAGAACCCATCGAATTTTAACCGTCACATTCATTAACACATGGAGAGACTTTGTTTATTGTTGTTCAGTGTGAACGCTTTTATCGTTATGGTTATAGTTAACGTTATCGTGCTTGGTGTGAATAGGCCTTTACTTCCAGCAACAAGGTTGAGCTGCAGCAGACAAATAGAGCATCACAGTCCTGCCCACAGCCGAAAAGCGGTTAGGTGCCAGAAGTAAGTTTCCCATTAATTTGTCCGATTGACGTTTTGGAAAAATCTGTATCTAAAGAGTTTTAGAGCATGTCTTAGGCTAACCAGCTACAGCGTAACTCATAAGCATAAAACATATCATTTCGAGTGAAAAAACGAAGAGAAAATCAGAAAAAAGTCAAAGGTACAAGACTGTGTACATATTTTCATTTTCGAGCGAAGGAACTACTCATCCCATAAACCACCACGGCTCACTGAATAATATATAAGCAAGGCACGAACCGGCGCGAAATGCCATTTGAATAATTTCCAACCGGCGACAGCACACAAACCCTTTCCTCCAAACAGTGATTTTTATATAGTGAATGTGCAGTTAATAGCAGTTATTTCAGGAGTAATTGTGTAAATAATAGTGTTTTGATATTGAATTTTATATTTATCATTGTGTATTTTATATCGTGTGTGTGTGTGAAAGCGGTTAACGTTAACGTTAGGAACATGGTGCAGTGCTTTGTACCTGACTGTCATCACCGCTCAGTCGGGCTGATGCATGGACCGGTGCATGGTCTGCTTTTGGACCACCATATTCAGTTTTTTTTAACTTGCTTTGAATTATTACACAAAATGTTCATTAAATGCACGAAGAAGTATTCCTAGGTTAATGATTGATATGAATCATACAGTATGAAGGCTACAGTAGCCTAGCTAATGTTAACTAGCAGCATTAACGTTACCAACCTCCATGCGAAACTCACCACAACTTTGTAGGTCTTGTCCCTCATGCTGGCCCTTACAAAACCCACAAGCTGACTCTCGGACACACAACAGTCAATAATGTGACCCGATTTAAAGTGGCTTTCATCCCTTTGGACACTCACTAATGTTGCAGCATTGCATGTAATGACATGCAATGTCGGAAATGCTAAAGGTTAGCCTGTCGTCTACCTGAAAAGTTTGAGTGTTTTAACTAACATTTACAGTGGTCTATTTAATAGTGTATTGGCCCTGACTAAGTTCGTGTGATGTATAAACCACAATCCTTGTTGATACAAGTACCTAGCCTGACGTAGTCATATTCAATTCTAGTCAGAATATGAGTCTGATACTGCTCCATTGGGACGTAATTGTGGGGCGTGTTTCAACTGATACAGACGGGGAATGCCTCTGCACTCAATTGGATAGACCTAACCAATCAGAGCAACGAAATAGCTTACCGTGAGGTGTAGGAAGAAAACACACAAACCATCCTTCTCCACAAATGCCTTAACATTGTTTTCTGGTCTTTTGTAAAAGTTAGTGTCAATAACTCCTACAACACTCATTAACGAAATCTAAGAGATAGGCCTATAGTAGGGTAGGCTATTAGGAAAAAACTGATAGCCTATATCCCCTCCGTTTTTAAAAATAATTCTGTTGAACACTGATATGCTACAAACATTTTAAACAAGCTGGGAAAAGCTGTCGCAAATCCCTCGAACAGGTGGTCAATCAGAGATTTCAAACGAACAAGGGAACATGTCGCAATGCAACAGCGCTGTTTTCCCTTGATGAAAGTGAAACCACGAGTTTTCCCACATCTCAACTTTGGCCAAAGTTTTCAGAAATAATTATTTTCCTTGATAAAACCTCATTAAATAATATGCATTTTCCATATGGGGTCTTAAAAGCCATGTATCTTTCTAGCCACAGCGTTTTTGTTTCAAACATAAGCCTAATCTAAGCGTGCTCAGATGACGTGATAGACCAGGCACCTGTCCATCATCGTAAAGCCCGATTTGATTGGTCCGCCTGATCTAGGGCGAGCATACTTGCTCTACAATGGAGCAATGCCAGACCGAACTTCCCGACCTCAAATGTTGTGGGCGGGACTAAGGTCGGAATAGCACCCAGGCTAACGAGTACCAATATTCGTCAAGAAAGTTTTTAATCACATTAAGATTTTCGCCATAGGCAGTAAAAGATTACACCATCTTTGTCAATAATTTTCGCTGAGAAAGTTTCAAACTATGACCATAACGGCCTTTCCACCAATCAGAGGCATCACTGTGGGATTGTTCAGGATTGTGGGTAATGAAGTACTTATCCAAGACATCGTATAAAAGACATTTATCTCAAAACAAGGTTAGTGCCCCATGAACTTTTGGCGTCTATATGAGCATATACAATCGCTTAGTACAGCCGTAGCTGGTTTTAAATCTACCAAGTGCAGTTACGTTTTTATGGCTTATACCCCAATTGTCAATGGAGAAATTGTATTGAATTCTTACTTCCGGCATCGGCTGTGGGCGGGACTGTGATGCTCTATTGGTTAGAGACTGGATTATTATGCCTGAATGAGAGTATAGTTCCATGTCAAATCAGCCAGTGACGTTTGATTTTCCGTTGGTCTTTCTAACTTGAGAGGAGACAAGTTTTAAATAGGAAAATTACCGGAACTTTTAAACGTGATGCTAGCAGGCGAGATGCTAATGATCTAATCCGATTCAATGATCTATACTAGGCTAGAGCTAAAAGTGGTATTAAACAGGCAAGGATTACGCCTTTGCTCAAGAAAAGTAAACTTAATCCAACTGATGTGAAGAACTACAGACCTGTCTCCCTTCTTCCGTTCTTGTTCTTAATGTAGTCTTACCAACTTTTTAAAACTGTTTACTCTTCATTTTAATCATTGTATTGTTATATTTTGTAAGTCCACAAAAGCGTCTGCAAAATTCCTAGCCTGGCGGGCCATCCTATATCATTGAAATGTATAGTCTGGAATCGACCCATTCACCTCGCTTAATCCAAGGGGCGGGCAGAGAATTGTTTTTCAAACTGCTTAGGCATGCAATAGGCCAGCGCTACGACCATATCCGTATCCGGTCGGCAAAACGGCAAATACATCCTTCTTCGAAAGTAATGATTTAAGTGCATTGTGTTGCTCAACTTTCAAAGAAAAGCACAAGTCCAACTCCTCCAAAGTTGACGCCAACGGCGATTCAAACAACCGCTCTTCGTTCGCCATAGCCACCTTCCTTGTTGTTCACCGTCGTAGGACTGTCATCATCCTGTTAAGCTCGCCTTAAGACTCTAACAAAATAGAGCGCTGTGATTGGATGACGTCCACGGCATCAGCCAATAGAAATTCTTATGGTTTGATACTAGACGTACAGGCTGAGCAAATTAATTTGCCGCCGCTAGGGTGTGTCTAGATTTCTAGGCTACAAAATTCCATGAACATAAACCTAAACTGTTAGGCTGGTTGCCAGACGAATTTAGGTCGGGAAGTTCGGTCTGGCATAGAGCATCACAGTCCTGCCCCTCCTCCGAAAGAGCTTAGTTTCCGGAAGTAAGTTTCCCATTCATTTCTCCCATTGACGTTTTGGAAAAATCTGTATCTAGAGTTTTAGAGTATGTCTTAGGCTAACCAGCTACGGCGTAACTCATAAACATACAACATATCATTTCGAGTGAAAAAACAAAGAGAAAATCCAAAAAAAGTCAAAGGTACATTAAGACTCATTTTCATTTCCGAGCAAAGGAACTACTCATCCCATAAACCACCGCTCCTCACTGAATAATTATAAGTATAAGTATATATACTCTTTTGATCCCGTGAGGGAAATTTGGTCTCTACATTTATCCCAATCCATGAATTAGTGAAACACACTCAGCACACAGTGAGGTGAAGCACACACTAATCCCGGCGCAGTGAGCTGCCTGCAACAACAGCGGCGCTCGGGGAGCAGTGAGGGGTTAGGTGCCTTACTCAAGGGCATTTCAGCCGTGCCTACTGGTCGGGGCTCGAACCGGCAACTCTCTGGTTACAAGTCCAAAGCGCTAACCAGTAGGCCACGGCTACCCCAATTTTTCTATTGCAAGGCACAACCGGCGCGAATTTTCCATTTGAACAACTTCCAACCGATGACAGCACGCAAACCTTCTCCTCCAAAGATTTTTATATAGTGAATGTGCAGTTATTTAGGAGTAATTGTGTAAATAATAGTGTTTTGATATTGAATTTTATATTTACCATTGTGTATTTTATATTGTGTGTGTGTGTGTGTGTGAGTGTGTGAAAGCGGTTAACAATAACGTTAGCAACATGGTGCAGTGCTTTGTATCTGACTGCCATCACTGCTCAGTCGGGCTAATGCATGGACCGGTGCATGGTCTGCTTTTGGACCACCATATTCAGTTTATTAACTTGCTTTGAATTATTACACAAAATGTTCATTAAATGTACAAAGAAGTATTTCTAGGTTAATGATTGATATGACTCATACAGTATGAAGGCTACAGTAGCCTAATGTTAACTAGCATTACCAACCTCACTGCAAAACTCACCACTACTTTGTAGGTCTTGTTCCTCATGCTGGCCCTTACAAGCTGCCCCTCGGACACACAACAGTCAATAATGTGACCCAATTTAAAGTGGTTTTCACCCCTTTGGGCACTCTTGTTCTCGTCCTTGAAACAGCGAAATATTGCCACGGGACCGCTAACCATTTTACTGCAGTGTCTAGCCGGTAGTAGCATTGAGCTTGGGCTATCAGCTAGTTCAAAAGTTTAAGTACTTAATGAGGATATACAGGGCTCTTTATGCCTCGACTAAGTTGATGTTGTCTATAAACAACAATTCATGTTCATAGAAACAACTAGGTCACTAAAACATAATACATTTCATACCTGTGTTGCAGCATGTAGGCTAATGTTAGCAGCATTATAATGACATTCTAATGAAAGGCTAATGATTAGCCTATTGGCTACCTGAAAAGGTGTTCTATTTCAGTGTTTCTCAAACTTTTTCAGACCAAGGACCACTTAACCAAAAAATAGAAACCTCACGGACCACCTACTGTAATAGGTATAGCTAAAAAAAAACAGTAGACCTACTTCAACAGTATATTACACAATAGGCATACTCACTGAACAACCTTGCTTATTGTCTTGGCACCTTGCTTATTGTGTCAGATGATTCATATGATTTAAACTGGCATAGGTTACATAGAGTGTTGCAGAACTGTTTGGATTTACATAGGCTACAAGTTGGTTCAATATTCCAAACAACTAGGCTAATTTATATTTTACCACGTCTGCCCACGGACCACTTGGGATAGCTTGCGGACCACCAGTGGTCCCCGGACCACACTTTGAGAAACACTGTTCTATTTGATGGTGTATAGACCTCTCCAGAATAAGTCCCGCCTGCTAACTTCCGTATCCATCCAACTTCTGGGCGTGGATTGTCTATGGGAAATAACATGGCGTTTTGAAAGACCGTACCTGTCAAACTCTGTAGGTGACAAAGTAGAAAAAGCTGCTGGGCAGATTAGCCTACACACTTCTGCCATCTAGTTTCCACTGGATTTTTTGATTGTAGGTGCCGTTTAAGTACTAAAAGACTCCGCCATCTTGGTCAGGGATTTTCGCTGAGAAAGTTTCAAACTTTACCATGGGATTGTTCAGGATTATGATATATGAGCATATACAATCGCTTAGTACAGCGGTAGGTGGTTTTAAGTTTACCATGATTAAATTTTTATGGCTTATACCCCAATTGTCAATGGAGAAATTCTATTGAATTCTTACTTCCGGAATCGGCTGTGGGCGGGACTGTGATGGTCTATTGCTCCGTTGTGGAGCAACTACGAACCAGAGTTGTTCGGACCAATCAAATCAGGCTTTACGATGATAGACAGGTGAGCAACAGCGCCTCGTCTGTCATGTCATCTGAGCACGCTTTTGATTTTGTGTGCAACAAAAACGCTGTGGCTAGAAGGAGACAAGTGGCTTCTAAGACCCCATATGGAAAAATGCATATTATTCCAATGAGGTTTTATCACTGAAAACGATTATTTCTAAAAATTTGCGACAGCCTTCCCCAGCTGTTTATAACATGTTTGTAGCATATCGGTGTTCAACTGAATTTAATTTTTAAAACGAAGGGGAAATATCCGTTTTTCCTAATAGCCTGCTACGTATCTCTTAGATTTCACTAACGAGTGTTGTAGGAGATATTGACGGCACAATAACTTTTACAAAAGACCAAACAATGTTAAGGCATTTGTGGAGAAGAAGGATGGTTTGTGTGTTCTTCCTCCATCCCCTGTATCGGTTGAAACACGCCCCATAATTACATCCCAATGAATGGAGCAGTATCAGACTCATATTCTGACTAGAATTAGAGTATGACAACGTCAGGCTAGTAAACTGTGGGTTCAGACAAAGATTATATAGACAAGAAGGAGATGTCCTGCTCACTCACGCATCACTTTTAAGAGAAGCCTAAATATCATATTGAACATGGACTATTCTCACTTATTGACCCTGATAATGGGGTATTTTGATAGTTCTTGAGACATGAATACATACTTATTATACAATGCCTGAACAAACCTCCCTCCATTGAGAGATGCTTACTCCATGCCAATTGTGAGATATGGTGAAGGGTATGTGATGATGTGAGGCTATTTTAATTCCAAAGGCCAAGGGAACTTTATCAGGATGCATATCCTGAATCCATGAAATGACTGGTCTTTAAAAAAGAATGCAGCTTCGCTGCTTGGCCTCCATATACTATAGCCTAACCATAGCTATAACCATGTAAAAAGAACATTTTGTATCAGTTATGTTTTGTTTGTTTGTGTGTGTTTAGGTGGTGATAGACGACATAGGAAATAAAGAGGTGTATGAGTTCCCCTTCGATAATGCCTGGTTTTCCCTCGACGACGGTGACGGCAAAATACAGAGGGACGCACTGGTGGGAGCAACAGGCCCGTCTACCGGTAAAACCATACACAAAAAACAATTAACAACAACAGTCCATTAAAATTGTAATTGTTTAAATTTTGATGCTTTATAGTAACTAGTGCTGTCAGTTAAACGCGTTATTAACGGCGTTAAAGGACACCTATTTTAACGGCGTCAATTTTTTTATCGTGAGATTAACGTTCATTTTGGTGTAACAAACTTTGTAGTTTTTTCACATGTTGTTGCAACAACTAGTAACGTTAGAACAACTACAACACCACACCGATCTAGCCAGACCGGAAACTAAACCATACGCGCTGACGAATGGAATGGAACAGAACGTTGTATGTGCTGCATACACGCCCCCTTTTAGGGGGAAGATGACTGATATAATGGAAATCTATGCTGCATCAAAGTGGAGAGCGAAACGTGCTTATAGTAAATAACAAACATGAATAAAAGGCACAACATAAGGTTGGTGTAAGTTATCTGTGTGTTTATGGGATTAATGTGACCATGTTCCTATGTTTTGCTCTCCCCAGTTTACTAACAGGAGTGTCACGAATGTATCGATAGGCACAGTCAAACTGCCCGTGGCTGACTAATTAAGTTCAGCAAGCTTAACTTTACATGTCATAACATCAACTAAACATAAGTCACACAATTCATTCTATCACTTGTAATATGAACGTAGCTATTTCCTACAACTAGGTGAGATAATTGGCTATGTTATACTGAAGTTCCACAGTTAGCTAGCTAGCAAAGTCGCCACAATATTCCGTACAGTCTGCCGCCTCTGGTTTGGCAAGCTAACCGTTTTGCATGGGATATTAGGCCTATGGTAAGTGTACATGCTAAATTTGTATAATACATGGGGTATTGCAAACGAATAAGGTTGGTAATGTACATCGTTTCGACATGAGTAAGTTACATAAACACAATTCTTCATAACTGCCGTGTTAGTAAAATGATTGAATGTCCTGTGAATTAATAACTAGATGTAACGTCAACGTGTGATTACTAGCTGTCTTTCAGTGGTATAATGTTAATGTGTTTTCCGCTAAAATGGGGCGTGATGCAGATCAAATGTATCTTTATGATGATGCGCCGTTAGTAGGCTACGTAAAGGCATGCTGCACACACTTGGTTGGGCCAGAGAATGTCTAATAAGGGGAGAACCTTCACTCTCGGAACTCTTCCGGTGTGGTACTGCATCTAGGGGCGATCGCGGGCGAGTCCAGAATGAATGGAGGTATATGGAGCTGTACCCCTCAAAATCCACTTTTCCCGGGATATAATTTTTTTTCAAGTAATTTGAATATTGTATTCGAAAGGGGAGACAAAGACAATACACTTGGTTGAGTATTATATTTTTTAAAGTCACTTAATTGTTCTAAAAAGCCTTTCAAACGTGTCAATGATGTCATTCATTAGCATGATCATAGCATAGCATAGCATCAATGCTAGCGTGTTATGGGCAACAACGACCCAACCTGTAAGAAAACGAAAGGACATGACTCCCGGATTATTTCACTTTTGATTGATAATCCATATCCATTTTGCGAAAAATAAAATAAAATCTGAGGGTTTCAGTTGTTAAATAGGTGAAAACAATATATGTAGCCATGTAGCTCCATAGGACCCCATGTGTTTTGGACTCGCCCGCGATCGCCATCTAGGTGAACTCTATAGGAACAAAATTCCTCTTTGGCTGCTACTATTTGCGATGCACTCTGCTTTTGACATTCATTTACATTAGATTCCATTCTTTTCAATACAACTCACACCAGCATCGCACTTTGCAGCCGTGCAAATCACGATTCAGTTATATTTGGTCGCTGCTCCATAAAATCCATTCATCCAGTGTTTGCCTGTTAAAAATTTCGGTGTTGATGTGTGTGGCAAGTGACAGTGCACCATAGACTGTAGGCCTATAAAATGGCAATGCACTCATGTTGAAAAGTTCCTTATTTTCAACTGAACTCAAAGATAATGAATATAGTATGAATATAATATTTTCTGTTTGTTATGCCGTTTATAATGTGTGTAGGCCTACATTTTGTGCATGCACTTCTGCAGTAGCATTTATTTCAGTTTATATCAGCTATATTTCTGAAGAATATATTGTGTTGCCTCAGGTCTGCTGCACATCTTTTGAAATTTGATTTGAAATAATCAAATAGACCTATGTCTTAAAGTTCAGTTAATAAAGTAACTTGCTTTGCTTTCATTTGAATCCCAATCAAGATAAACAATAATTGCTTTATTGTTAATATGGACTCCTGGAAAGTTCAGAAATGCAAAATAATAGAATTTTAATCATATGATAAAATATGTGATTAATCGTGATTAACTATAGCGATTAATTGTGATTAAAAAAAATTACATAGTCCTAATTCGCAAGTCCCTCCACTCGGCAGCCATATTGTAATGCGTTTTTGGCACTTATCTACTGTATAGCGTGGGAGTGATGGCAAAAACCTCCCTTCCTATCAACCGCCGTATCCATCAAACGTCATGTCAAACGCCTACCAGCACGTTTATTGATTTGTCATGCAACGACAAATTTATAGACTACCCTGGAGGTTTTGTATGTATGTGGTGCATTTTGTGTGTTTGTTTGTCTTTAATCATAATTTTCTATTATCTTAGATTTTAGTTTCACATTATGTTGCAAGCAACGCTTAACATGATAGGGCAAACTCTAGGGCCTCATCACCTGACAAAACACAGAGTAGCCCTTCTGCCACCATTCAGCCACGCCCTCCAGCTTTAGATACCTAAAATAAAAATATATAAATTAAAAAGAAAAAAAAAATCTGCACATCAGCATATTATATCAGATGAAAATGCAAGGTAACAAGGGTCCATTTGGTCAAGAATACATCTGCTTTCAGTTTTAATAATGCAGTCATATATTCCATATTCCATAAACATCTTGAATTTTTTTCCTCCATTGTGTTATTGTGGGAGGGTGTGGCTCCAGCCAAGAGGCTGTTATTACTTTATTTGCTATCAGAAGGAGGACTCCTACCCCTGATATAGAGTATGATGGTTCTAACGGAACATCCACAGACAAAGCCTGCATTTTTTAAATACTGTAACTTTACCATCGCAAGAGCAATTACTCACCTTTTTGTAGAACACTATCAATGAATTTCCCCTAGGGATCAATAAAGTATCTATCTATCTATCTATCAAGAGACCTGAACTGCCTAAAACGTGTTGGCTGGTTAATGGCCCTATTGGCCTCCAACAAAACGGATTACACACTCCCTGAGATGTTTTTATTTCAGTTATCAATATAACTAGAGAGAGAAAGAGACAGGAGGCACCTGAGAGATGCATACATGGCTTGGTTATAAAAAATGACATTATAATGCAAAATGAACCCCTTCAACTGACCAAAGTAACTGTATTTTGAATACCACCCTTATATTAGCTTGGGTGAACCTGCAGGTCTATCTGGAGACCATCCCGTTGAAGCTGAGTTCCGAATTCCCAAAAAGTCAGGAACCAATCCCAACTGCTTGTTCGGCAGGGCGCAAGTACAGTTAGCAGTGATGTTCAACCCAACCAATGGCTGAGCAGTGTTATGTGTAATATGGTCATGTAGGCTATTTCCTTTGGAATTGAGTAAACTGCATTTGAAGCCTTTGTTTATGAGAAAGATGTTAGAGTTTAATTTATGGGTTTATGTTTGATTTCATTGTGATAGTTATGCCCCTTGGAAATCGGAAGTAAACCAGGGCTCCTCCGACCCATTCTTAATCTCAACTGAGTGTTGGTGTTAGCACGGTTACATTTAAATTGGAGCTGTACCTAAATACAGTTACTCATATTTTATATTCTAAATAACTATTTCCATTACATGTACTACATTACTCCCAACACAGACTGTATTAGTAGGCCTTCTTATCTTCCACAGCTACAAATACTGTAGTGGTGTTAGTTTTATGACATTGGTTATGATGGCACAAAGTAAAAAGAAAAGATAATCTACTGTATGTCATCATGATTACTTGTAATCACAAAGCCAAACTACTGACTTTAGTATGAATTCAGCTGTATAAAGTAATTTGTGATTACTACCTTGTTTTCTGTTGTCATGACAGACAGATCCTTTGATACGAATCAGATTTTTTTATACTGTATGTGTACAATGTGTTTACATACACTTTGTAAATAATCAGACCATAACAAGTAAGTTGGTTGTGTGTCACTTTATTGTAAATGCACTGAGAATATGCCGCTGATCCTTTCAAGATCCACGGCTCTTGCTCCTAAACCATGGCGAGAGCATTGCCTCCAGCATCTGCCTGTCCTGTTCATCCTCCTCAGTCTCGTCCTCATACGCTCTAAATCCAAACGTGCTCTGGCTCCTTGGTCGGGTCAGCCTGTTATTTGGCCGTCTTGGTGGGCGGGGTCCAGCTGGAGGGCGTGGCTGAATGGTGGCAGAAAAGCTACTCTCTGTTTTGGCAGGTGATGAGGCCTTAGAGTTTGAGGGCGAGCACTCGTCCACCTCTGTGATGAACAGCAGAGTGGGGGACTGGGACACCCGCCTGCTGCCCGGCAGCTTTGCCTTGAACCTACTGCGCTGCAGCAGAAGGGACCTCTCGCTGTGCTTTCCTGCCCTTCTGCGCTCCCGGATCTCCTCCGGCTTGCTGCGGGATGTGGCTCTGGGTACCATCCTGGTCGCCACCGAGTCACCAAAACTGCACGTAGCCGCTTCAACCATTTTCTTGGTCAGTGTGTGTTGACCAATGGTCTTTCTAACTGGTATTTTGGAGGGAGGCTGGGGCTTCCTGGTGCCGACATCCTGGTTTGAGGCAGGTGGGAATGGAGTCTTTTTGGTCTGAGCTTCCTTCCCGTTGTTAATCAGCTCAGTGGACGGCTCGACTGCCTTCTGGGACCCTTTTACCAGAGGGACATCTTTCTTCTTGAGGTCTTTCTTCACACAAGTAGCCACAATGCCAAGATCCTCAGCAATCTTTGCATCTGGTGTCTTGCCATCAGCAGAGACATCAGCAATGACCTCTACATTTAGGACCTGTAGTGCATTGGCGGAAACTTCAGCCATTTTTTTGTTCAGTGTGCGTTGACCAATTGTTTTTCTAACCGGCAGTTTGGAGGGAGGCTGGGGCTTCCTGGTGCCGACATCCTGGCTTGAGGGAGGTGGGAATGGAGTCTTTTTGGTCTGAGCTTCCTTCTCGTTGTTAATCAGGTCAGTGGACTGCTGGACCGCCTTCTGGGACCCTTTTACCAGTGGGACATCTTTCTTCTTGAGGTCTTTAAGAGGAGTCACCTCCCTGCTGCTCACCGTGGAGGCTGTCTTAATGGATTCTTCCACAAGCAGGGGAGACAGTGTTTGGAGATGTCCATCAGAAACGTCTTCAATATCGTTGTTAAGCAGGGGCAGCTTGCAGCAGTGGACAGCTGCATCGGCTTTCTTGTCATTGTTAATCAGCTCAGTGGTGGACTGCTGGACCGCCTTCCGGGACCCTTTCACCGGAGGTACATCTTTCTTCTTGATATTCTTCAGAGAGGATGCTGCCATGTTGGATTCTTCCACAAGAAGGGGAAACACCTTTTGGCGATGTCCATCAGAAGCAACCCCCATATTGTAGTTATTTGTAACAGCAGACACCATCTTGATGTTCTCATCAGCGTGAGTCGCAGGATATTCAGGGCTGAGGAAGTTGAGGGTATGGGGAAGTGGGGGCAGTTTGCAGCAGTGGACAGCTGCATTGGTCTTCCGTGGAAGAGCATTGGTCAGCATTGGTCCAGGCTGTCTGCGCGTTGGCAACAGGGGGCACCTGGTGGGCTCTTCCAGGCCAGCCACATGTGAGCGCCCAGCAGATTCTTGCATCACTACCCTGTGACTGAACTTTTTGTCACTTAAGACCTTCATCTCAGGGATGGAGGATCTTCTCTTTTGCCGGGGCAAGAGCCTACCTCCAGTCGGTCTGCCAGTAGGTGGCCTACCGTTATTCATATTGTAGAAGGCCTAAAAAGCAGGAATTCCACAGAAATAATTAATGTAGGCCTGTAGGGCACATGGAATCAGGACATATTCAAATTAGCTTACCTAACTGCTACTTCAGTAATGCTTTTTTTTCCATAAGGACTTACCTTTTTTCTCTGTGAAGAGTTGCTTTGGGAAAAGTGTTTAACAAGATCAAAGACCATTCAGTCTTTGGCTTTGAAATCTGACCAAATATCTCCTGCGCATTTAAAATCATGTGTTCCCCAATGATTATAGAAGTTTGTGTTTACTGTCAATCAGGTATGGCAATTTATACTCACAAGTCCATTGTGACGTAATAGCTTGGCCACCTAGCTACGACGCCATTACGTCATAATTTCATTCACGAAGAGGGTTTCAACGATGTTGATAAACTGAGAAAATACCCATGATAATATGATAGCAATGTCATATGAAATTGAAACAATAAAACGAAATGTCCACTCTGTGGCGCTGCAGACCTAAAAAATCTAAAGAAAAAAACCTTCTAAAAACAGATCTATGAAAAGTCGTGAAAATTAGGAATCAAGATCACAGCTAGCCTACTTCCAAGAGGTTGCAGCCCTCTTGAGGTCATCCGGATGGTTATCTATTCGTAGCACTTTGTTCCCTTCACACTAATTCCCCTTATTTGTACAGAAATTCAATCTTGGACATTCGTTTCTCCAAATGGTCTATCGTTTTGGATTTGTGCAATCCCCCATTTTATTATTCAGTAGCCTACCTCCAGGAATGCGATTTTGCTCGCAACAATTAACACAAATTCAGCAAATCCCCGCGAATTCTGGGCGACCTCGCAATTTTGTCCAACACAACTTTTTCGCAAATTTGACCAATCATTGTAGTTTCCCCGTGAAATTTCACCTACCACAACAGTCCCTCGCGCAGAATATTGAGCCAGATGCCACACTTACTTCTGCAGACATCAAAGACATGCCCTATAACTTGTTCGTTCCTCTGCAGTTTTGATTATTATAGAAGGCTAACGTTAATGATCTGCTTACTTGCATCTCTCAACCTGGTGTTGCTAACCTACAGGCTATGAAAGTAAGTTAATTAAGGCCTACTTGGTTTACTGACATTTGAGTAGCCTAGGCTATGCAACCCATTGGCAAACGTTTAACGTTACATCTGGAGATGTCCTTTTAGCTTGTGTCATGTTTGCTAGCTTGTGGGCTTAGTTTGAGTAGCCTAGTGCTACCAAAATCATAGAAATTAATAAAATTGCAAGACATTTACCTCTTCTATGATCCAATAATGATTTCATTCGAGTTTGAACATTTATTTTAACTAATGACATAGAAGACATCCCCAATTGCAACCACATAACGTAATACACTATGCAAAAAGTTGTTTACACTTCTAGCCGAACACATTGAGATACAAGCCTACCCCACTCAGAAATGTAATTAGGCTACTCTCACGTCCTTAAAGTGGCAGGCATTTACACACCACCAATGTAATGACATTAAAGAGAAGTGTAGATAAATAGTTTAAATCAATATGAAATTACTAGATACTTACTTAGCTATTAGTAATGATGCAGGTCACAGACTATGAATTATTCAAAAGATATGAACTTAATATGAATTACAAAATATATGAATGTATTGAAATATATGACATGATGCCAACTCTTTAGGGGACTGTCTTTTTCGGACAGTTCTACGAAAGGTTATACTACTTTGTGAATTACCCCAGTCAAAGCATTTACACAAGTGGGCCTACTTTGATTTTCTGTAATCCTTACTATTTACCTTTACTTATCCTTTTTTAATAAGCATCAAGATGATCAGTGTGATTTTGGTCTTACTAACCTTAATTGCCCTCAATTTTTTTAAAAATCTATTTTTATATAAAAAAAAACTATTTTTGCAATTTTCACTTCCTCCCGCAATTTCTCAGCCACAAACAGCTAAAGATACCGCAACTTCCATCGCAATTTTTTAGAGAAGGTGTCGCAAAATCAGGCATTTTAGGTCGCAACAATCTCAAAAAATATTTAAAAAATCCTGGAGGGAAGGATTATTGTGCAGTCACCACAGCTTATTCCTAGACTGTGTAGGCTACCACCTGTAGCCTTCTCAATATGTCTAACTGTTCAGAAAATTACTTAACATTTTATATATAGGTAGGTAGGTAACCTGTAGGCTAGGTTACGTGAGTGTCATGCATATTATGTCCAAAATACAGCATTTCTGCAGTAGGCTAAAGTGAAGTAGGCTACTACTGCAATGCAGTTTTTTCACATCCAAACATTGCATTTCCAGCATATGAATAGCAAACAATGGGCCTCCAAAACTGCAGTGTTGGCAACTGAAGTATTACAGTTATTAGTTGTAAATGCACATCAAGCACTATTCTGACTAGGCCTACTGCTTGGAGAGGTTTGTTAAGCAAGGGCTTCTAGTGTAAGACAGGTAAAGCACCCTTTTAGCCTATAGGCCTACCTTAGTAAATACACCTATGTGGATAAAAGTATTGGGACATTTACATTAAGTATAGATACTCTTTTGATCCCGTGAGGGAAATTTGGTCTCTGCATTTATCCCAATCCGTGAATTAGTGAAACACACACAGCACACACTAATCCCGGTGCAGTGAGCTGCCTGCATCAACAGCGGCGCTCGGGGAGCAGTGAGGGGTTAGGTGCCTTACTCAAGGGCACTTCAGCCGTGCCTACTGATTGGGGTTCGAACCGGCAACCCTCCGGTTACAGGTCCGAAGTGCTAACCAGTAGGCCACGGCTACTAAGGATTGATTGATAGGTTATTGGTTATATGGTTAAATGTCAAATTGGATGGATACCTCTCCTTCCCACCGGTGGAGGATGCTGTAGCGGGCTACCTGTCCCCATCGTCACCCACTGTACCCCGTTGGGAAGACACCAAGCCGCCCTGGCAGAGATGGGCTACCTGGCGGCTGGGCAAGCAGCATGCTCCATCAACACAGCGGCACTGCTGCAGAGATACCAGGCAAAACTGCTCACTGAGCTGTCATCTGCCCTGGGCGACGACAGTGAAGTGGTGGTGGAGCTGCGCAGGGCAACGGACCTCTCTCTCCGCCTCACCCGCTCCTCCTCACAGGCTGTGGGGCGCGCAATGGCAGCATCAGTGGCGACACAGCGCTTGCTGTGGCTCTCACTGGCTCAGCTCTCAGGGCGGGAGAAGACCCCACTCCCTGATGACCCAGTGAGTGTGGATGGGGTGTTTGGGGACACAGTCGGGATGATGACCCAGTGAGTGTGGATGGGGTGTTTGGGGACACAGTCGGGATGATGACCCAGTGAGTGTGGATGGGGTGTTTGGGGACACAGTCGGGATGATGACTGCGAAGTTTGAGGCAGAACAGAAAAGCTGTGTGGCTTTTCAAACCTGGATGCCACGCAGCAGCAAGGCCGAACCCCGTGGCTCAGCAACAGGGCCGACAGCGACAGGGGGCATGAAAAGGGGAAGTGGATTTCGCTCTCCAACCCCACCAGCGAAGTTCCATGCACGCAGGGGGTGGCAGATGCATCCCTTCAGACCGCCTGCACTGCCGCACTATGAATAGGCCTGAAGAGAGGGGCGGGGAGGAGGAATCCCCACCGCGAAAAAAGACAGCTTGTTGCTCACATGCAAAAAACCATGTCAAGCACGTTGTGCCAGTCTTCACAAGCACTACACACTCATGTTCAAAACACTGTCCCTGTTGGCGCAGAAATAAACCATGTTTGTGCAATGTCCCCCTGTAGTAGTAGTAGTTCAGCATCCAGTCACACATGTTTATCTAAACAATGTGAGGAGCTGCCCTCTGATCACAACCCCCTCCCCCCAAACTGGGGTGGGGATGAGGTTGAAAACAGACATATTGGCCATGAGCGGGGTAGCCCCCGACCAAATATTCAGTGCAAAGCCCAACCTAGCTAACCTGACTCTCGCCAGAAGAATTTCGTTCCGCCTAGCTTCACTCACATCCGTCTGGGATCGCTTCCGTTGAGAGTGATTTGGGTACCAGTTTTATGGTAGAGCCAATCAGGACGCAGGGCGGGAGTTTCATAGATGTGACGTAGCGGAGAAGCGACTGTGAGACTCTTTGGTGAGACTGTTTTGATTCAGACAACAATGGCGGCTTGCATCATCGTCACGGGTTGGCTTCGATGTGAGTTGTCGAGTGTAGCACGTCAATAAAGATGACGGACAAGTGGCTTATCCAATCATATGCAAGGATTTTTGATAAGGCCCAGCCTTCTGAAACACCTCTCCAATGAAGTGATCCCAGATGGATGAGGTAGACTCCCTCTTGCTAAAAGATGCGATTCAAGTAGTCCCACAGGGGGAAGAGAATGCAGGTTTTTACAGCTTTTACAGGCTTTCGGCCAATCTTAGACTTAAGAGTGCTGAATAAATCCCTCATGAAAAGAAAATTCTGCATGCTGACCAACCGCCAACTCTTTCAATTCATAAAGCCAAACGATTGGTTTGTGACACTAGACCTGTTGGAGGCCTACAGTGGATACTACAATCAATTGGCCGGCTTCACACGTGATTCTAACCTGACCTCACGTGTGAATCACGCAGCTTTTATTTATATTTCCTCAGTGAAGCTGCAATGACCCAAACAACCATCAGCCTAATTTTGAGTCAGGTTGGAGCTGCTCCAAACAACACGCAGTCTGGCGATAAAACTTGTTATTGTTTATGAAGGTGTCTTTTTTTATTTTATGAAGAGGCATCTGGCTGTTTTGTTTATGTTTGTTTTGCTTAAAAGGGTTTAGCTCATGAGGTCACGACAGGGACGTTGGAAGTATTTTCTGAGAGGGGGTGCGGATGATGTGAGCGGGTCCAGGGGTTTCTCCCCAGGAAAAAATAAATACATTTTGACTGCTAAAAACACCATTTTAACACAGTTTTCGGAGGGACAGAAATGCCAACAGAGAAAGCAGTGCCCGTCTTCTGTCTGAACATTGCCTACCTGCAATATCATTTCACTGCTTGACACTACCCCACATGGAGAAATGTCGCAGGTTAACAATGGAGAGAACCTTTCAGAAATTTTTTTATTGTGTATTGGCAGAACACCCACTGTCAGCTGTGGTTTTCTCTAGGGGGCGACGATCCCCCGCTGGGCGTGGACGCATTAGGTCACCCATGGCCAGACATGCGTCTTAATGCCTTCCCACCAGTGCCTCTCGTTCCACATGTGCTGAACAAGGTTGTGGAGGAGAGGAGAGACCTGTTGCTGATAGCACCCTTCTGGCCCAGCAAGCCGTGGGTTGCAGATTTGAACAGGATGTCTCTTATTCCACATGTGCTGAACAAGGTTGTGGAGGAGAGGAGAGAACTGTTGCTGATAGCACCCTTCTGGCCCAGCAAGCCGTGGGTTGCAGATTTGAACAGGATGTCGGTGCAGCCGCCCTGAGAGCTGCCTCTCAGGAGGGACCTCCTGTCACAGGCGAACGGGACTGTGTGGCACCCCCGTCCAGAACTGTGGCAGCTCAGAGCCTGGCACCTGAACGGGGCAGGTTGCTAGCCTCAGGTCTGTCAGACGCAGTGGTCAATACACAAAAGTGTGAGAGCACCTTCAACCCGCTCTCTTTATACTGTAAAGTGGCGTTTATTTGAGCGGTGGTGTGCCCCACGGGGGCATGACCCCACCACATCGGCATTGGGTGTCATATTAGAATTTTTACAGCAGATGTTCAATGAGGGCAAAGCCGCTTCGACCCTTAAGGTTTATCTGGCGGCCATTTCCGCATGTCACATGGGCATTGATGGAAAAACTCCGGGGAGCCATCCGTTAGCATCACGCTTTATGGCTGGTGTGAGGCGCCTTAGGTTGCCTCATGAATCTCTGGTGCCCATGTGGGATCTGTTGGTGGTCTTGTGTGCGCTTACAGGGCCTCCCTTTGAGCCCCTGGGAGAAGTGGACATAAAATGTGTTTCATTAAAAGCAGCGCTCCTACTGGCGCTGGTGTCAGCAAAGCGTGTGAGTGACATGCAAACTTTAACTTTGTCTTTCAGCCCTTCATGTCTTCAGTTCTCTGTGGATGGAGATAGGGTGATTTTGCGCCCCAATGCTGCTTATACACTCAAGGTGATCACGACTCCTTTCTGTAATCAGGGGATTGAGCTTTCAGCTTTCTTACCGCCCCCCTTTGCAACAGCAGAAGATGAGCAGATGAATAAACCCAGTGCGTGCCATCCGGTTTTATATGGAGCGCACAAAGAGGTTCAAACCAGGGAGTCAGGATTTGGAGGGTTAGCATCAGCCAATTAGCATGGCATTTGGCCGTCGACATTTTTGAAAAAATGGTGGTACATGGTTGCAATTTCCGGCACCAGTTTTTACATGCTGATTGGTAGATGATAGGCTCATGCACGAGTGTAGTGTTGGGCACGAGCGTCCTCGCGCGTCCATGTTGGTTAAGCATATTTCTGGAAGACGACAAATAAAACGACTGCCTACTTGGATTAAGCTACTGATACTTGACTTAATGCCTACATGGTTTAGGCTGTATTATACCAGACTTAAACTAGAAATGCAATGCCAGAGGAATTACACTAGTGGATGGAAAGCTGCTGAGTTAATGTTGGTGGGGAGATTCCTGAAAAAACATTGAATCACTTAATCTTTGAGTTCATAAATCCTTGTACCAAAAAACCTTGTGTGTCAGGCGTTCTTGAGATATCACACTCAAGGTGGGTTTGACCATGACATTTGACTTCATCATTGAGTCCATACAAATGTTCACACCAAATTTGAAGCATACATCAAGCTGTTCTGAAGTATGATATTAACCTAGCAACCAGCATAGCAACCACCATAACTACCCTAGCAACAGCCTAGCAACCACCTCAAGTACCCTAGCAACAACCTAGCAACCACTTCCACAATGACAACCTAGCAACCAACATAGCAACCAACATGACTACTCTAGCAACTTTCTAGCAACCACATCAAGTACCCTAGCAACAGCCTAGCAACCTAGCTAAGTAACATGGTTAACATAGTTATTGTTAACATAGTTAGCATTGTTAACATAACTGCTAGCAAACATTAGCTGAGTTAGCTAAGTAACATGGTAAGCATAGTTAGCATTGTTAGCATAACTGCTGATAAACATTATTTAAGTTAGCTAAGTAACATGGTTAACATTGTTAGCATGCTAGCAAACAGTAGCTAAGTTAGCTAAGTAACATGGTTAATATATTTAACATTGCTAACATTGTTAACATTGTTAATATAAGTAGTAGCAAACATTAGCTAAGTTATCTGTTTTGCATTTTAATGCACTGGTAATTCCTTGGATTTCTAGTTCTTAGTTATTATTGAAATCTCTCTTAAAGTGATCCCCAAATATATTGTCCTTCATGTTGGTATTGTTATAGAGTGCAATAAAGATGTTGCCAATCATTATAAGTAGAACAATCCTTAAAACTGTTTTTGTTATAGTTATAGTGTTAAAGCCTTTACTCTTTCTATGTTCACATATATCTCTATGTAGGGGTCATCTATAACGTGCAGGTGATGACAGGTGACGTTCGTGGGGCAGGGACCAACTCCAAAATCCACCTGGTGATGTATGGGAAAAAGGGATTGACTAATAGTGGCAAAGTGTTCTTGGAGGGGGGCACATTTGAGCGTTCTCAGATCGACATCTTCAATGTGGAGATTTGTACGCTGCTCAGCCCCCTCAGCAGGGTGACCATCGGACACGACAACGTCGGGGTCAGCTGTGGCTGGCACTGCGAAAAGGTGTGTGAATATGAATTTGATTGTGTGTGTGTGTGTGTGTGTTTGAGGTTGGCAGGGTATTGTTGTTTCTGCGAGTGACTCTCAAACAGTTTATATGGGTTTGAAGTAGTGATAGAAGAAAGGAAAGACATGCAGTAGCTCATATGTTTTGTGTGCTTGTGGTTAATAAGAGAGAGAGAGAGAGAGAGAGAGAGAGAGAGAGAGAGAGAATGAGTTCAATGGTCAGCTTATTTTTTCTGACCTTTTTTTCTATTTCTGACTGGTGGTGTATGTATATGTGTGTGTGTTTGTGTGTGTGTGTGTGTGTGTGTGTGTTGGGGTGTGTGTGTGTGTGTGTGTGTAGGTGACAGTGTACTGTCCTTTCACTGGGATAGAGCAGGTTTTCCCTTGCAGTAGATGGTTTGATGAGGATGAGGGGGATGGCATGGTGGAAAGAGAGCTCTATGAGATGGTCTCACTCAGACAGAAAAGACTGAAGAGTGAGTCACACACACACACACACACACATGACACAAGCGTGGGCACACACACATACACACATGACACAAGCGTGGGCACACACACACACACAAACACATGACACAAGCGTGGGGGCACACACACACACATACACACATGACACAAGCGTGGACACACACACACACATGACACAAGCGTGGGCACACAAACAGACACACACATGACACAAGCGTGGGGGCACACACACACATACACACATGATACAAGCATGGGCACAGACACACACACACACATGACACAAGCGTGGGGACACACACATACACACACATGACACAAGCATGGGCACGCAAACATACACACACATGACACCAGCGTGGGCACACACACATACACACACACAACACAAGTGTGGGCACACAAACATACACACACATGACACAAGCGTGGGGACACACACATACACACACACACACGACACAAGCGTAGGCACACAAACATACACACATGACACAAGCGTGGGGACACACACATACACACACACACACGACACAAGCGTGGGCACGCAAACATACACATGACACATGACACAAGCATGGGCACGCAAACATACACACACATGACACAAGCATGGGCACGCAAACATACACACACATGACACAAGCGTGGGCACACACACATACACACACACACACGACACAAGCGTGGGCACACACACATACACACACACGGCACAAGCGTGGGCACGCAAACCTACACACACATGACACAAGTGTGGGGACACACACATACACACACATGCCCTGTAGATACATACACAAACATAAAATATACTGTATACAGATGTGTGGTAATACTCTTGTCTATCTATATATCTGTCTGCCTGTCTGTATTTAGAGTACCCATGGTCACTATGGGTCTGGACGTCGGATGTGAAGGGTTCAGGCACTGATGCCCAGGTGTTTGTGCAGATCTACGGAGAGAAGGGCAAGAGTGATGAGTACAAGCTCCAGAACAAATCAGACAACTTTGAACAGGGACAAATCGACAAATTTGTGGTGAGAGTCTGTGTGTGTGTGTGTGTTTGTGAGCAAGTATTTGTGTGTGTGTGTGTGTGTGTGTGTGTGAGAGATTGAAGAACAAGAAAGGGAATCCCAGCATGCTTTGTGCTTCATCCCTGCCTTGCTGCCGTAGGTGGAGATGCCAGACCTTGGGCGAGTGCGAAAACTCCGCATCTGGCATGAAAAAAGAAACCCCTTCTCAGGCTGGCACCTCAACAGGGTCTGTCTGAAGCACATGTCCTAACACACACACTGCACACACACACAGGAACACACTCATTTACATGCACTTGTTACAAAACATAGACATCGTACAAATATCATACTCATATATACGTTTTTTCTGAAATATGTATTTATGTAAGAGGTTTGTGGTAGTTCATTAATAAACTGTTAAAGCTGCAGTTGGCAAGTCTGACAGATTGAGGGGACTTAGTCAAAATTTTGAATGTTTACAACTCTCATGCCCCTCCCCCACTACCACCGAGCACCTTCTCATCGAGTTTGTGCTCGTCAGTGCGCACCATACTGTGATTGACAGTCAGATCTCAAACAGCCTTGCTCTGATTGGACCAGAAGAACCGGGAGCTGTGGATTTTTGCAAAACAAATAACAGGCAATAGGTGGGGGTAGAAGTGCATTTTTTTTCTAAATCCGGCTGATTTATGTTGTTCTGTCGGAGCATAGTGTCGGTTTCAGTGATTATGATAAAAAAAGTTGCCAACTGCAGCTTTAAGTTTGTGGTGCCTCAAATTACATAAAGATGGACACAGTTTATTACATCCCCATAATTTCTTCTCTGTTCCTCTAAAGTATATATTAAAAAAAAATCCCCTAATGGGCTTAAAATGGCTTCAAACTTTGCACCTTCTTCTTCATTTTGGGAAATGGGATTGATCTGACCCTGCCCCACTCTCTACAAACTGTTCACCTGCTGCTGAGTGCTGCAGCTCACATGTTTGCTAACTTTGTGAATAACTGTTCCACCCCAGGATTGGTTCTGTGCCTTTATGATACACTGGACTATGAGCCCACCTGGGCTTTGATTGATCAAAACGTAGATCCAAAGCAGAAAACCTCAGTCATGACTTTGACTACTTTCACTCACTTTCACTCATATTTCTTGTAAACAAGGTTAAAAACTTGACTTTCTCCAGAATTGGCCTTTAATATGATTAAACTGGGCCAAGTAGCACAAGTTTGTGTATACATCTGTGCTTGTCTGTGTGTAGGTATCACTGTTGAATACACTAACTAAAGAGAAGTACAAGTTTGCCTGTGGCCGTTGGCTGGACATCAACGAGGATGATCAGGAAATCATCAGAGAGCTTCCGGCAACTGGACCCCTTGTCCCAGAGCCATTGCCACGTAAGACCACACACACACACACACACACACACACACACAAACACAGAGAGAGAGAGAGACCCTGCATTGAGATAAACCAAGTAATTGGAAAGTAATTGAAAAAGGGTATATCATAGCAAGTAATTCAATTGTGAATTTTCCCAAGCTGATCAACTACCTGATTTCCCAAGCTGATTTCCCACCTGATTTAGTTTGTGTTGTTTTTCTTTTGGGTGTATTTATTTCACCAGTCATCAAGTACCGGGTGACAATCTGCACGGGGAGAGTGAATGGGAGCGGCACGGATGCGAGTGTGTACATGACTATGTTTGGAGACCTGGGCGACACGGGGGAGAGACTCATGTTCCAGAGCCAGAACAACGTCAACAAGTTTGAGAAAGGCAATGTGAGTACTCCCGCCTAATCTACAGACATTAGGCTTTCAGTCATCAGGTCCAGTGAAGGAACTCAGATTGTAAACACAGTAGCCTCGCATAAGTCTATTGATGAGAAGAGGATGAGAGCAGTCGGTAGAGTAGACATACAGTAGAGGATCTTTGATCGGTTCGGTAGAGACTGACTTATAAACTAGATTTAGATTTGATCACTTAACTCTACCTGTACCTTTATAAACATGTTAGAAATGCATTAGCGTATGTGGACACACACATATACCCACACACACACAGACACACACACACACGCACCCCCACACACACACACACATCCCAAAAAGCAGAGATGTGTTTTTCTACACCGTATATGGTGTGCTCTGTGTGCAGGCGGACGAGTTTATGGTTGAAGCGGTGTCGTTAGGCCAGATTCGGCGGATCCGGATCGGCCATGATGGGAGGGGCGGAGGCTGCGGTTGGTTCGTGGATAAAGTGTTGGTCCGTGAGGAGGGCCAACCAGAATCGTCCGCTGTGGAATTCCCCTGTAACAGGCAGGACAGCCAGCCAATTACATGCTGTTTCTCACTATATCATTGCTTCCCCAGACTGAGCTTCTGTCATTCACTCAGTATTCAGGAAATACTATTGCGTTTTTTCACTCATACTGACTTGTAGGGATCTTCAGCTAACACTGGGGAGCCGCGGAATGTTCTCTGGGCTTCTCACACATAGCAGCACACACCCTCACACACTTCTCTGATAGCCTGTTTAACTCAGTGGCTAATGAAGTAGCGTTAGGTTACCACGGTTGCTAATGGAGCCTAAAGGGAAACATGAGCTAAACTGCCAAACCACACAGACTCACTCTCTCGCTCTCTCCCTCTTGTTCTTGCTCTATCTGTCTCTCACACACTCACTCTATACCAATTAAACGATTGTGACTCATTCTTGCTGTCTCACACATTCTTTTTTCACACACACATACACATTCTCCCTAAGCTTCTCAGGGCCAGATGTACGTACATTTGCGAACGTAGCGTTATCAGCAATTTACGAACGTCCACAACTGAATGGCAGAGCCTACATACAAGTGCAGTTGAATGAAGTTAACTGATGCCAACATTAAAAAGAATTAAACGTTTAGCTATCATGAAATAATACCATACATGATAATATGTCAACAAGCAGAGAGATAATGAAGATCAGTAGTTTTACTCAAACTACTTGTGCACGTAGGCTATGGAAAATTGGTCAAATCTAGCAAGTAGGAAAGTTTAAGTGAATGACGTGAAAGCTCTTTACTCTTCCCCTCCCATCTTTTTACGCTAAACTCCCACTTTCCCCTGGATCCTCCCATGAATGCATATGTATGACATGAACAACGCAATCTGCCACTTTCAGCTCCCACGTCAGGCAGTTTTCGCTTTTACATCATTGCGGCCTGTTTGTACATACCTCGCAATGATTTTACACGCACGTTGCGAAACAAATACGGCTGAAGTGGACGCAAACGCGTTCATCTGGCCCTCAGCCTCTTTCTCTCTTTTAACCCCCCCCAAACACACACGCTTCTCTCTCTCACTCACACACACACACACACACACTCACACACACACACACACAAACAAACAAATGCACTCATCTCCTGTTCTACTGTCTCTCAGATGGTTAGATCGTAATGAGGACGATGGCCAAATTGTGAGAGAGCTGGTCCCCACAGCAGATGGCCAGCGTCTATTCAGTGAGTTTAAAAACATATACTCACTGACACACACACACTTACAAATACAAACAATACAGATCACACAGACTCATTGTACAAGTAATGACCCATAAAGTCCCACATTGCACATTTCATGCTGGTTCTCTTAGCTCCTGCTGTTGCCATGAGTGGTGGTTTAGTTAACATATATTCACCAAACTGGCCAAACATCAGGTCTGAGGTACATGCCCTTGTCCGTTACAGATGTGAATTACCACATTGCCATCAGGACGGGCAGTATAAACGGAGCCAGCTCCGACTCCAAGGTGTTTGTGAAGCTCTATGGAGAAAAGGGACACACAGTTAAAGCTCTGTTGCTTGTGTCTGAGAACGACCTGGGGAACTACTTTGAGACGGGACAGGTGGACACCTTTAGACTGGAGACATATGACATTGGGAAGGTGAGGGGGTTTATGAATCTAGTCCTGTACCTACAACTTTACTTACTTACTTTGAACTTAATTTAAAAAAGAGCTTATTTAGTTATTAGCTTACTTATCTTGAGAAAATACATTTGGAATTATATTCTACAACAGTGCAAACTCACACTTTTGCCAATTCTGCCTATAGAAACAGGTAGAAAAACAGTAAAAAATAAATGACTTACAATGAAAAAAATAAATAAAATATATATATATATATATATATATATATATTTGCTGTTATCATATTTATATCTGTTCATATCTGCCTTTCAGAATGTATTTTGGTTCTACCATGTAAAATGTGTGTGTGTGTGCGTGTACGTGTGTGTGTATATGTGAGACAGATAAACCGTATGCTGATAGGCCACACGAATGAGGGTCTGAAGGCTGGCTGGTTTCTTGACAGCGTGCTGCTCAGTGTTCCAGTTCATGGCCAGCAGTACATGTTCCCATCACACAGGTGTGTGTGTGTGTGTGTGGGAGAGAGAGAGAGAGAGAGAGAGAGAGAGAGAGAGAGAGAGAGAGAAAGAGAGAGGTCAATGGGAGCATCTGAATTGTGTGTTTGTATGAAAAACCTCCTTCTGATGTTCTGAGTGATTGTTGCTATTGCTGTGTGTATGAATATGCACATTTGTTTGTGCATTTACTGTATGTATGTATGAGTAAAGAGTATAAGGATGATATTGTAGATAACTCTGTGTGTGTGTGTGTGTTTGTGCGCGCAGGTGGCTCTGCAGAGATGAGGCAGATGGGAAAGTGGAGGTGGAGATCTATCCCAGTGAAGTCCTTGAAATCGAGAAATGTAATCAGCCCCTTCTCTCTTTCTCTCTCTTTTTCTCTGTGTGTGTATGTGTATGGGGATAGGTCTAGCATCTCAGCTCTGTGTGTGTATGGGGATAGGTCTAGCATCTCAGCTAGTAGGGCAAGGCTCTAACAAAAGTTCATGTTCCTAGGATCACAAACGCTGATAAAAAATGCATACCCTGCACTGAAAGTCACCCGGGATAAAAGGGGCTGCTAAAAGACTAGATGTAAACTGGTCCCTCTCTCTGTGTGTGTGTGTGTGTGTTTGTGTGTGTGTGTGTGTGTGTGAGAGAGAATGAGTCAGTTTGTTTGTGTGTGTGGTGTGTATACAATCTTCAAAGGGAGCACCTAAATTGGGTCATGGTGCATGTAACATTTCTTGATATACAGGGGTACAAAGAAAAGATGTTGGAAAAATCAAGGTTGATAAAATGAGTCCTACCCCAAGATGCCCTACGTAAAACACAACATACAAAGTAAAAAAAAAACAGATTATGTCTTAAGCTATCAAGCTGTCGGACTTATCCAACCTGGAGAAAAAGCACATAGTGGGGACAACAGGCATGTTCATTTCTCCTTCATTTGACTATATATTATCAAAATGATTTCAAGGATGTAATTAATAGTGAAAATCGTGTTAGCCCTGTGGGCCCTGTGGGCCCTGTGAAGGATTAATGCAGCCCTGGTCTCCTTTACTAGTCTCTTTGTTTGCTTACTAAAGGTCCTGACCAGGAATCAAATGTGTGACACTAGATCCTGAACAGGATCATGCCCCTGCTGATAAAGGAGGAAACGTGTTAAACGAAATCAGAGCCTGGCATGATAGCAAAAGTCATGCAGTCCCCATGGAAACTTGAGAGGAAATGGTGTCTCCTGAAGCCATGTTGCCTGGGAGAGAGAGCCTCCTTAATCTGCCCGCGTCTCTGTGCACCAGTTAATCACACCATCTGTCCATCCCAATTGAGAAAAACAAAAACAACACTTGCCCCTTCGGTGACGATGCCAATTCCAATTGGCTTTGTGTGTCTTTAAAGTCTAACAATATGTTTCATGATGTTACGACCTGTGAAATGGCTCCTGACCTATGGTCAAAACATGCTATCAGTTCAGAATGTCTATGAATTGAATGTGTCTCTGAGGTTTATGGCTTTTTTTTACCAGTTGAACACTTGAAGTAAGTTTCAAATATAACAATGGTAGTTTTTAAAGATCCTGTCAATTTCCCTAATAACACTTTTGAGTGTTAATAAATGACAGTTGCACCACTCTCCTGTAGTTTTGATGGTTGTCATTATCTGGTTGATCGATTATTGGTTTACTAACCTTTGCAGTGATCAACTATGAGGTGACAGTGGTGACAGGAAAGGTGTTTGCAGCTGGGACGAACGCACGTGTCTTTCTGCAAATCTATGGCACCGAAGGCAAAACGGAACTGCTCAGACTTGAGAACAGGTCAAACAATTTTGAAAAAGGAACTACAGAGATATTTAAGGTATTTTTGAGTGTCCATATTTAAGGTGGTTATGTGTATTTAAACTTAAGTAATGATATGTACAGTAAATGCATGTTTTGGGTGACTTCTATAATGATAATTGAAGTGTATCTGTTTGTATAGGTTAAATGTATGTGAATGGGGTGCAGGCTGTGTGGTAAGGTGTTTTTAAGGTGTTCAGATGTGTGTCTGTGTAAAGTTGAGAGCCTTGCGATCTGGTGTGTACGAAAGAGGAGTCAAAGGATCCTTACAGATCTTTACCTTGTCTGAAATGGAAACCTTTGAGCTTCAAGATTAATAGCATTGATAGCGTGTGTGTGTGTGTGTGTGTGTGTTTGTGTGGTGTGTGTATGTTTAAGTGTGTGTGTGTGTGTGTGTGTGTGTGTGCGTGTGTGTGTATGTTTAAGTGTGTGTGTGTGTGTGTGTGTGTGTGTGTGTGTGTGTGTGTAACTGTGTCATGTGAAAGTGAAACCTTATGGACAAACAGTCCCCATGTACAGAAATAATATACAAGGCAGGGGATAAAACCTCCCAATGCAGAGATACCTTAAATGCAATTAAAGACAAATTATTTTTATTATGTGTAGTATAGTGTAGTTAGTATTTCCTACTGTTATAGTATGGTGTTACCATTTTTTATGGTTTCCATTGTCTGGTTGAATTGATTATTGAGTGTTGAACTGAGTAGGCTACTGAATTCAACATGTGTTCTCTACAAATTCACCGCAAGCTTACAGTTGACAGGTGTGGTGTTATAGGAACGTGTTATATGTGGGATAAATCTCTGTCATTCTTAATCTCTGAAATCGACATTCATGTACATGTTTTTGTTTTATTGACTACACCAGATCGAGGCTCTGGATGTAGGCCGGGTCTATAAGATCCGTATTGGGCATGATGGCTCGGGCGTGGCCGACGGCTGGTTCCTGGATACCGTCCACGTCAAGCGACTCATCATGGCGCTAGTGCCAAAGGAGGAGAAGAAGGAGGACAAGAAAGAGGATAAGAAGGACAAGAAGAAGAAGAAGAAGAAGAAGGATGAAGAGGAGGGTCCAGGAGAGGAATGGAAGGAGGTGGTGAAGACTTTCACCTTCACGTGTGAACGCTGGCTCGCCCGAGATGAGAATGATGGAGAGCTCGTAGTAGAGCTGCTGGCGGATGACTACGATGAGCTTGAGGGTATGACGATAAACAGAGAAAGAGAGAGAGAAGCAAGGACAGAGAGAGAGAATCAGAGACTTTTTGTTATTTTGTTTGTATGGATTTTTGTTAAATTTCAGTGATCTATTTCAACCATACAACCAATATTTGTATGTACAGAAACTGTTATCTAAACCTATGTGAGCAGGTACAGGGAATCACTCATTCATAGTTGTGAATGTGTGTGTGTGTGTGTGTGTGTGTGTGTGTGTGTGTCTACTCAGAGAATACATATGAAGTGCATGTGTTTACGGGGACTTCATGGGGTGCTGGAACCGATGCCAAAGTTTTTGTCAACATCTACGGGGAGAGTGGAGACACAGGAGAGAGACACCTACGCAAGTCCAACCACCTCAACAAGTTTGAGCGTAACCAGGTGCTCTGTTCACACACACACAGACACACACACACACGCACACACACACACACACATGGTTTCTAACCTTTGCCCTCCAAATATGCTTTTCTAAGGAGGATACGTTTGTGATTAGTGCGATTGACCTTGGGCCATTAAAGAAGCTGCGCATTCGGCATGACAACAGCAACGCAAATGCTGCTTGGTTCCTTGATCGTGTTGAAATCATTGATTCAAAGGATGAAACAACGTGAGTTTCCATTAAAAAAATACACACACAAACATAAACTGTGTTGTCCTGTAAGGATGACAAGAGAGGACATATTGGGGAAAAACACACAACGATGAAATTTATTTTCTGCAACAGAGCTTTTTTTTGTATCTACCTGAGATTGGCTCTGGTAGAAAACTTGGGGACTATTTATGAAAACATTCTTTAGTCTTTGTCACTGCCGAATAAGATAAAGTTAACCTTTTGTAAACTTTATACTTTTTCAGATATTAACGAAAAACAAGCTTATTTTTCCCCATAGACTTTGTATTTGTATTATGACATCATAGAGCCAATTAAACTGAGTTGCACCTGTTCCAACTGCCATCTGCTCAACTGTTTCTAGGCCCTCTTCCTCTCTGTGTCTAAAACTGAGTTGCACCTGTTCCAACTGCTATCTGCTCAACTGTTTCTAGCCCCCCCTTTCTCTCTGTGTCTCTCTCAATTCAACAAGGACACAGGGCACCTTCCATCCAATTTTCTCTCCATTCATCTACTTCAAACCGCTTTATTTAGCATGGCAACCACAATATCTACCCTAGCAATCATCTCAATTACCCTAGCAACAATCTAGCAACCACTTTCATATTGATAATTTAACATGACTACCCTGGCAACCATCATAGCAACCACTTAGCATAGCAGCCACCATATCTACCCTAGCAACACCGTAGCAAGCAACCATCTCAATTACCCTAGCAACAACTTAGCAACCACCACTATATGTGGTTGATATGCTGGTTGCTTGGGTAATTGAGATGGTTGCTAGGGTGTTGCTAGGGTAGATATGGCTTGTGGATATAGCTTGGCAGTTCTGTTTGTAATTAAAAGATAACATTGGCCTGGTAGCCACCTAGCTATCTGAGTGGAATGCGCTTCAATCGGCATATCATGTGCTTCATTTGGGAAACATGGTTTACAAGATTGCTGCGCTTCTGAGTTTAATGCACCAATTTAAGTTTAATTTCTCTGCTAGTTACGCCCCTGCTGGAAGTTGTAAGTCAATAAACCTTTTCCAGACCCACTCTAAATCCTAATTGAGAAGGTATGCGTGCTAACCAGGCTGGGATAAAGTACTTCACATTTAATATATTTATCTATACAGTATCTCACAAAAGAGTACACCCCTCACATTTCTGCAAATATTTTATTATATATTTTCATGGGACAACACTGAAGAAATGACATTTTGATACAATGTAAAGTAGTGAGTGTACAGCTTATATAACAGTGTAAATTTGCTGTCCCCTCAAAATAACTCATCATACAGTCATTAATGTCTAAACCGCTGGCAATAAAAGTGAGTACACCCCTAAGTGAAAATATCTCATAAATTGTGCCCAAAGTGTCAATATTTTGTGTGGCCACCATTATTTTCCAGCACTGCCTTAACCCTCTTGGGCGTGGAGTTCACCAGAGCTTCACAGGTTGCCACTGGAATCCTCTTCCACTCCTCCAGTCCATCACCTTTACCCTCAGCTTCTTTAGCAAGGCAGTGGTCGTCTTGGAGGTGTGTTTGGGGTCGTTATCATGTTGGAATACTGCTCTGTGGCCCAGTTTCCGAAGGAAGGGGATCATGCTCTGCTTCAGTATGTCACAGTGCATTATGGGAATTCATGGTTCTCTCATTGACCTGTAGCTCCCCAGTGCCGGCAGCACTCCTGCAGCCCCACACCATGACACTCCCACCACCATGCTTGACTGTAGGCAAGATACACTTGTCCTTGTACTCCTCACCTGGTTGCCGCTTCCACGCTTGACAAATAATTTCATCTTGGTCTCATCAGACCACAGGACATGGTTCCAGTAAACTGTCTTCAGCAAACTGTTTGCGGGATTTCTTGTGCATCATCTTTAGAAGAGGCTTCCTTCTGGGACGACAGCGATGCAGACTAATTTGATGTGAAGTGTGTGGCGTATGGTCTGAGGCTGACCCCCACCCCTTCAACCTCCTGCAGCAAAGCTGGTAGCGCTGTTAGCAATCTTCTCATAGCTTAGGCCATCTTGATGAAGAGCAACAATTCTTTTTTCAGATCCTCAGAGTTCTTTGCCATGAGGGGCCATGTTGAACTTCCAGTGACCAGTATGAGAGAGTGTGAAAGTGATGATACCAAATTTAACACACCTGCTCCCCATTCACACCTGAGACCTTGTAACACTTTCGAGTCACATGACACCGGCGAGGGAAAATGGCTAATTGGGCTCAACTGGGACATTTTTGCTTAGGGGTGTACTCACTTTTGTTGCCAGCTGTTTAGACATTAATGGCTGTGTGTTGAGTTATTTTGAGGGGGCAGTAAATGTACACTGTTATACAAGCTGTACACTGACTACCTTACATTGTAGCAAAGTGTCATTTCTTCAGTGTTGTCTCATGAAAAGATATAATAAAATATTTACAAAAACTTTCGGGAGATACTGTATGTGTGTGTGTGTGTGTGTGTGTGTGTGTGTGTGTGTGTGTGTGTGTGTGTGTACTGGTATGTGTGTGTGTGTGTGTGTGTGTGTGTGTCAGGTATTACTTCCCCTGCATGAGATGGCTGGCCGTAGATGAGGATGATGGTCAGATTGCTCGTGAGCTGGTGCCAGTGGACGAGGCCTTCATGCACAGAGAGGAGGAGGATGATGATGAGGAGGAGGAGGGGGGCTCTTCACCCACTCTGGGCCTCGAGCAGAAAGGTCCGACAGACACACACAGTGGGGACTCAATGACACAATCATCCAATACCTATCCATACAAAATATGTATACAGTCAACACATAGATGCTGACTTTATTTCCTTTGGTACCAGTGATGTGTGTATAGGATTTTCAAGTAATTCATATTTGTGTATGTCCATGTTTATAGCTATGTCTACCACATTTACTCTGAGAGTGAAGACAGGTGAAAAAAAGTATGCTGGGACTGATGCTAATGTCTACGCCATCCTGTATGGCACCAAAGATGACACAGGTAGAGACTGTACACTGGTACACATCCAGGTCTCTTGTCTCATTCTTTCCCTATTTAACTTGTACATTAGCATATATGTGCAATACATGCAAATATGTCATCAATGACAATGCTAATTTTAAATGTTCAAATGTGGCCTCATATGCTTATATGTTCTTATAAAATGTGAATGTACATATTAGTGTGATTTTCCTCATTGGCAGGGATAATCAACCTGAAGGCCTCTAAGACCCATAAGAATAAGTTTGAGGCAGGGATGATTGATGAGTTTACAGTGGAGGCAGTGGACTTGGGTAGACTTAAGCGGCTTCGTATTGGTCATGACAACTCAGGTACATGAACATTATCTCATAAATACAGATAAACAAGCGATGCAACATTTATCATTCATTTGACATTTAACTTTCTGTTATTCTAACCAGATTTTTCATCCTTGCATGTGTCCCCATTTCGTGTATTCTGTTTGATTAATTGTGATGTGATCAGTGTGTATTTCTGTGTGTTTATAAACATGTGTGTCTTTGAGTGTTTCAGGTGGCTCTCCAGGCTGGTTTCTGGACTGGGTTGAGATTGACGCTCCGTCGCTGGGGGAACGCTTGGTCTTCCCATGTGGCCTCTGGCTGGACCGTGGGGAGGAGGATGGGGCCATTCAGAGAGATCTCTACCCAGCCCACCTCCAGACACAACACTACACACCATGTGAGGAATCTGTCTGTCTGTGTGTGTGTGTGTTCAGTAAGAGAGTGTGAGAGAGTAAGATGTAATACTAGCCTCTGCTGGTTAGACATAGAGTGTAAGCACAATTAGAAACTAGCAGTACTTAACAGTAGTTAGCTACAAATAGCTCTAGGACAGTGGTTCTCAAAGTGGGGTCCGCGATCCAGAGGGCAGTGGTCCGCAAAATAATTTGCTATAAATGATAAAGTTGCGGTTTATCATTTAAAAGAATTATATCTACAAATGGCGACCCTTTTCACCAATAAAACAAGTAAATTGTGTCTATTTGATCCCACCCACATTAACGATTATGAGGGGGTCCTCAGAAAATTTCCTTTGAAACCTCCCTGGAACCAAAACATTTGAGAACCCCTGTGGATAATGCTGTGTACATGTTTATAGGCCCCCTCCTATCTGTTTTTACATGTGCTCATATGTGTTTGTGTGTTTGTTCTAGTTGTTCCGTATGAGATCAAGGTTTTCACTACTGACATCTTCGCTGCGGGGACGGATGCAGATGTGTTTATTGTTCTGTATGGTTGTAATGGCGTGTGCACCACCCAGAAGTCTCTATGTGTCAATAAAAGAGAGAGGAAAATGTACTTCAAAAGAGCCGCAGAGGACATGTTCATTGTAGAGGTGCTGTTCTGCACACATTTACACACACACACACACACACACACACACACACACACACACACACACACACACACACACACACACACACACACACACGCACGCAAACACGCACACAGTCACTTTAATAACAATTCACACTGCTCTGTGAGGATTTTTTGTTTGTGCATATATCATACTTGATGGATTGTGTATTTCACATTAGTCACATGATCCATTGCTTGATATAAATGACTTGAATTGTCAATGCTGTGTCAGTAATGGCTGCTTAAATGTCCACAGTTGGAGGATATTGGTGATATTATAGAGAAGATTCGTGTTGGTCATGACAACCGTGGAGTGAATCCAGGCTGGCACCTGGATCGGATTGAGATTAGACGACTGCTGAGAAAGGGAAAGGCATGTAAACATACTATGCATGCTGACTGTACAAACAAACAAACAAACACACACCAACACACAGACAACACAAATGTGTGAAAAGAAATGCTGTTGCTTGATTGATTTTCATAGATATCATGTCCTTGTTAAGGTTTTCACAAAGTGATGTGTGTGTGTGTGTGTGTGTGTGTGTAGGGTTCAGAGACAGTGATATTTCCATGTGAGAGATGGCTGGCCACCTCAGAGGAGGATGGGGAAACAATCTGTGAGCTGGTGCCCTCTGACATCATCACAGAGAAACTCGCACGAGATGGAACTCTCAGAGTCTCAGAGATTGAGGTGGACGACGCTCTAGAGAGTAGGTGTTTCTGCATGTGCAGGCCTTACACATATATTTATATATATTTATATTTTCATTTGTTTGTTTGTAAATACCTTAGCTTAGCAATGTAAGCTAATGTAGTTTGAGAATGTTGACTTGGGCCAGATATATTATGATGATAAGAAATGCTATTGACTCATAAACACATGCACACATTGCAGACATACTGTATGTTTGTGTATTAACCTGAACTTGTGTATGATTGTGTTTGGTGGTTGTAGTTCACACCTACAAAGTTGTCGTAAGAACGGGTGACATGTATGGGTCAGGGACAGACGCAAATGTGTTCATCACCATCTACGGAGATCTGGGAGACACAGGGGAGAGGCAACTCAGCAAATCAGCAACCAACAGCAACAAGTTTGAGAGAGGAGCGGTAAGACAAGAAAGACACTTATACATGTGCAAAGTGCAAAAAAGTCACACACAGTGATATGAACTGCATGTACAAATGGGAATAAACAGACAACTACAAAGGCCCTCTAACCCAAAGCTTAGATGTGATGATGATGTGTTTTTGGGGTGTTTTTTTATTTGCAGGTGGATGAGTTCAATTTAGAGGCTGTAGACCTTGGACAGGTGTTCAAGATCCGTATTCGTCATGACAACAGCTTGCTGAGTCCTGACTGGTACTTGGAGGAGGTGGAAGTGATGGACCTGGACACAGAGGAGGATTTCCTCTTCCTGTGTGAACGCTGGCTGTCCAGGAAGAGAGAGGACATGAGAATCTGCCGAGTGTTCTACGTAAAGGTGTGTGTGAGTGTATGTTTGTATGAAAGTGTGTATACTGTGTGTGAGAGTGTTTATGTCTCTGAGTGAGACAGGGAGAGAGAGATGATACTGGACAGACAAGGATATGTCTGCTTTAGTGTGTATAAGTGTGTGTGTGTGTGTGTGAGAGTGTGTGTGTGTGTGTGTGTGTGAAAGAGAGAGAGAGAGAGAGAGATATTTTGCTCTAATGTTCAATCTATGTGCTTTTGTAGGGTTATGAGGGTCCCAGGGATGGCAGTGGCTTACGGGGACTGGACAGCAACATGAACCAGAGAGACAAAGACAGCAGAGACGAGGAGGACAGTTTATGTGAGCAAAGACACCCAAGCCCAGATATAATCTGCACACACACACACACACACACACACACACACACATATATATATATATACCCAAGTCCAGATATAATCTGCACACACACACACACACACACACACACACACACACACACACATATATATATATATATACCCAAGTCCAGATATAATCTGCACACACACACACACACACACACACACACACACACACACACATATATATATATATATACCCAAGTCCAGATATAATCTGCACACACACACACACACACACACACACACACATATATATATATATATATATACCCAAGTCCAGATATAATCTGCACACACACACACACACACACACACACACACACACACACACACATATATATATATATATACCCAAGCCCATATATAATCTGCATAATGTAGAAACAATAGAACTGCCCTGACAAACTAAATATTCACATTCCAAACAGCCTGCAGATGGCTTAATATCAATACATTTATAGAATTGACATAGGATTAACCCTGATGAATATTCTGAATCAGTAAATGTGTGCCATATTGTCATCTCTCTGGGACTATCATATCTCGCTCTACGTATGTTACCACCAAGTAGGTATTTATTACCTGATTAGTTTTGTTTCTCCCCATGGGACAACACAGGTCCAGAGGGCACTTTACTAAATTGCATTGGATGATAGGAATCAAGTTCCTGCTACATATTAAGATAGTCATTAGAACCCTACCTGGAGCTATGCTTCATGCATGCATTTAAAACAAAATGGAAACTGGAGACCAGAGCAAAGGGCATTATTTATGCACAGTTGGACGAATGATACCACAGATGAGAATTAATGGAAATTATAAACAGTGGTGTGTGTTAAAATGAATGTAGGCAGTGCAGAATGATTCTGCATTATTCACCATCACAGATGACACCATCTAGGGGCAATTCCATGGAACATTACATTTTTTGTAACATCCATAATGCCAATAAAATGTAATGATATGGTATGATGTGAATGATTACATGAAATTTGAGCATTTGCTATTTTTGACTGAAGAATGTAAATGAGAAAAAATGCACAAAAAATGAATGTTATCATTAAAATCATACAAATGCCAAGGCATTTCACTGGCGTTATGGATGTGACAAAAAGTCAATTTTCCGTGGAATTGCGCCTAGACAAAGACAATTTGTAATACAATCACACTCTGAGTGGGTGCATGATGATAATCAAAAGTGTCAACAGCTCACTAATATCTGCTTGGAAACACCAAGATTTTGGGTTCTATAAGAACATGGGACTTGGATCAAACCAGAGAACATTGCCACCCCGGCTGCACTCTCCACTAACTTTACCCTCTCCCATCTGGACGAGGAGGTGGGACAGGCCTGCTAATCTCCAACAAATGGAAATTCACCCCGCTGCTGCCTTCAAACAAATATGTCTCATTCGAATTCCATGCCATCAAGGTGATCGCCCCAGCAAAACTCTACGTGCTGGTCATCTACCGCCCTCCAGGCCAACTAGGTGACTTTATGGACGAACTTGACACTCTGCTGTCCTCCATCCCTGAGCATGACTGTCCGCTTCTCGTCCTCGGCGATATGAACATCCACTTAGACGCCCCAGGCTCAGCGGACTTTTTGGCCCTGATCCACTCTTTTGACCTCAAACTGGTTCAAAGCCCACCTACTCACAAAGCTGGCAAAGAGCTTGACTTGATCCTCACTCGGAACTGCAGCACAGACATCCTCATGGTGACGCCTCTCCATCTTTCTGACCACTTCTTCATCCAGTTCAACGTCAGCCTGACAGAACAGCCTCCGGCTCCTCAGCCGATGGTCACGTTCCGCCGCAACATCCAGAACCTGTCTCCAACCCACTTTTCCTCAGTGGTTGCCTCCGCTCTTCCTCCGCTCAACACCTTCTCCTCTCTAGAGGTTAATGAGGCCACAGACTCGCTTTGCTCCACACTGAGCTCGTGTCTAGACGAGCTGTGCCCTCTTACCACAAGGCCAGCTCGATCCAAACACACTCATCCATGGCTAAATGATACCCTCCGATCGCAGCGCACCAAACTCAGAGCCGCGGAGAGGAGATGGCACAAATCCAAACTAACTGATGACCTCAAAAACTACCAGACACTCCTAACCTCCTTCTCAGCCAGCATCACTGCTGCTAAGACGGCTTTCTACAATGACAAAATCAACAGCGCTACAGACACTCGAAAACTTTTCTCAACCTTCAAATCGCTACTCAACCCTCAGCTGCCTCCTCCTCCATCCAGCCTTACTGCGGATACCCTTGCCTCATTTTTTACAAACAAAGTGGCGGCAATCAGCAGTCAATTCTCTACATGGCCACACAACGCATCAGACTCAGATACCACACTCCTACAACCTCTAGGGGCTGCTGGAACATCTTTTTCAGCATTCGCGCCTCTCTCCGAGAGTGAAGTATCGGTCTTACCACATGCTCGCTGGACCCTATACCTACGAACCTACTTCAGTCCATCAGCCTGACCATCGCACCAGCTATCACACATGTGATCAATGCCTCGCTAACCTCCGGCACATTTCCAACAGCGTTCAAAATGGCCCAGGTAACACCGTTACTTAAGAAAACTTCTCTCAACCCTGCTCAAGTCGAGAACTACCGCCCTGTCTCACTCCTGATTTCCTATTGAAAGGCATTGAACGAGCAGTCTCCAAACAGGTCTCTGACTTCCTTTCACAGAACAACCTTCTGGATCCAAATCAGTCTGGGTTCAAAAGCGGCCACTCTACCGAAACGGCTCCGCTGTCTGTAACAGAAGCCTTAAAAGAAGCCAGGGCGACCGCTCGGTCATCAGTACTCATTCTGCTTGACTTATCGGCTGCCTTTGATCACCGCATCCTCTTTGCCTCTCAGACATAGCTACATGGATGAAGGCACACCACCTCCAGCTGAACCTCTCAAAGACTGAACTGCTGGTCCTCCCAGCTAAACCTACCATACACTACAACATCAACATCAAATTTGACTCCCTGTCTGTTTCAACTACCAGGACTGCAAGAAATCTAGGAGTTGTTCTCGACAACCAACTAACCTTCTCAGATCATGTTGCCTCAGTCTCCCGGTCATGCCGTTTCACACTCTACAACATACGGAAAATCAGGACTTACTTGACTCAAGATGCTACCCAACTTCTGGTTCAGGCAATAGTCATCTCACGACTCGACTACTGCAACGCCCTCCTGACAGGTCTCCCAGCCTGCGCAGTGAAACCCCTTCAGATGATCCAGAACGCGGTGGCGCGCCTGGTCTACAACCAACCCAAAAGGACACATGTTACCCTGCTGCTCATCCAGCTACACTGGCTACCTATGGCGGCCCGCATCAAATTCAAGGCTCTAACCCTTGCCTACAAAGTAGTCTCCGGTTCTGCTCCCACCTACTTGAATGCCCTCATACAGACATACGCTACCTCCAGACCGCTGCGCTCCTCAGACGAATGACGTCTAGCTCTACCACCGGTATGCTCAGGCCAATCCAAACTTTTCTCATCTTTTGTTTCTCCCTGGTGGAACACACTGCCAGTTCCTACAAGGGCAGGGACATCCCTCTCCATTTTCAAAAAACTCCTGAAGACCCAGCTCTTTAGAGAACATCTTCTCTCATAGCACCACTTACAACAAGTCTTGCTGATGCTAGCACTTACCAGCCGTCTTGAACTTGCACTTATTCTTACTGTACTCTGCCGTTTTTAAATTGTCCTAAAATTGTTGAAAGAATTGCTTTAAAACTTTTTTACAACTGTTACCATGTTGTTAGTCGCTTTGATTAAAAATGCGTCAGCCAAATGTAATGTAATGTAACATGGGAACCCATAATTGAAGACTTCCAGAATGTGTGGGCGTGCGTGTGTGTGTGTGGGCTGGCTAAGCTTCTATGGTGATGTTGTGTTGTGCCCAGTGATCCCCTATCACTTCACTGTGACGACAAGTGATGAGGATGATGCGGGGACCACCAGCCGTGCATACGTCATCATCCATGGACGAGAGGGAGCCACAGACCGTATGTGGCTGAAAATGCCCCAAGAAAAAAGCTGCTTCTTGCCTGGAGCTCTGGACAGCTTCCATTGCCAAGGCAGTGATGTGGGAGATATCAAACGAGTGGAGGCAAGATGCATAATTCACCATACAATATCACTTTTGTCATTAAAACTGTATTGTTTAGATCAGTGGTGCAGTCTTCTCCTGGTTCGGCTAGAGGTTTCCACTTCAACTGAGCTTGATCATATTATCATATTCCCTTTACAGAAGATAGTTATCCAAATTTTTTAGGTTTATAATTATACAATCTCTGCATTTTAAAGAACAAATAATTACAATACTAATGTAATTTCCATCCATGTGTTAATAGCTGGGTCATGATGGAGCAACTCCCGAGAGTTGCTGGATGGTGCATGAGTTGTCAGTTGCCGTGCCAACGAAAGGAATGAAGTTTGTGTTCCAGTGTAAGTGCTGGTTGGCCAAAGACCGTGGTGACGGTCTCACTACCCGTGTGCTCCACATCATGGATGCTGTTGTCATCTCCATTGCACAAAAGGTAGTAAACACACATTCACACATGAATTCTGCGAACTGACACAAGAATATACAATAGATCCATTTTTCGTGAACACAGATTCTGATTCACTTACTTTATCTGCTTTTTTCCCCTGGCTCAGATCATCTATGAGGTAACTGTGGTTACAGGTGATGTGCAGAATGCAGGAACAGACACACAAATTTACTTGACTATATTTGGGGCCAACGGAAGCTCAGATGAGAAGCTGCTGCCAAAGAATGAAGACAGGTTCTCACCCCACACTCTCATTCTCACACACAGGGTTTATTATTATTAATAGTGGTATAGTAAAAGTGTGAATTTGTGTGTGTGTTTGTGTGTGTGTAGATTTGAGCGTGGACAGGAGGACACGTTCACTCTCGAGGTTGAAGACATTGCACCGCTGAAAAAGATGCGGGTCCGAGTTGACGCCTCTGGCAGCCGACCCGACTGGTTCCTGGAAAGGGTGAGTGTATGTTGATGTATAGGCGTATGTTGCATGCGTTGGATGTTGCAGTTGTTGGTGTGTTGATGTATAGGCGAAGGTTGCATGTGGAGGTTTGGTTTCTAATGAATGTGTTTGCATTTTATTTATTTTTTTGGCTAGCTACCAACACTCCTGAAGTGTAACTGAAACAGCTTCACACCTTTGTGGGCACATTCTTGGCCTGCTCCCCCCTCTCTTCTATATTATAATCTGACCCGCATCACTTTAGAGGGAGTGTGAAGCATCAAGTAGCCTAAGACATATTTGGCTTTATGTGTGTGTAGGTTGCCCTGCGTAACGTACAAACTGATGAAGTGGCAGAGTTTACGTACTCTGAGTGGCTGTCGACCACCCTTGGCTCCAAAAAGACATTGAGCGCTGAGATGCCTGCTGTCATAGATGAGGAAGAAATGATGGAGCTGACCAACTACATTGTAAATGTCAAGACAGGCGAAGCCATGGGTACGCACAGATACACACACTACCTATCATACACAACACACACACACACTACCTGTATCATACAACATTAAACTGTTGACTCTAAAATGAGCACACACACACACACATACACACACAAAATGTGTATAGGTTAATGTGGGTTATTCCCTCACTATGATGTGACTGGCTGCTGTCGTTATATGTATGGCTTGCTGCTTATCTTGTCGATTTGTCATGTTTAGGTGCAGGGACAGATGCCAATGTGTGGTTAATGATCTTCGGTGAGAATGGGGACACAGGACCGCTGGCACTCAAACACTCCAACAACAATAACAAGTTTGAACGCAAACAGATGGACACCTTCAAATTCCCAGACATGCTCAGCTTGGGCGACCTGTCCAAAGTTCGGCTATGGCACGACAATGCAGGTGCGTCCATGCAGGGGCAGCAAAGTAATATACAGCTCTGGAAAAACCTAAGAGACCACTGCACATTTTTCTGATGTCATCCTTTGGTTGCTGAGTTGACATTCATATTCAAAATTGCACATTTGAATATAACCGTCAACTCAGTCAAATGCCACACAGCAACCATAAGATGACAGCAGGAAAATGTATAGTGGTCTCTTAATTTTTTAGAGCTGTATACTCCAGTCAATTTGAACACAGTTTGAACCAGATCACATCAGATTACCCAACTAACATGTGCGAGTGGATCTTATGGTAATTCACCTTTGTCATGACTGACTGTAAATATGAATATGGTTAAAAAATAGGTCTGTGTGTGTGTCTAGGCCCAGCTGCTGGTTGGTATGTTGACTACGTGGATGTACGAGATGACATCCTGGATCAAACTTTCCGTTTCCCATGCAAAAGGTGGCTTGCCAAGAATGAGGATGATGGACAGCTGATACGAGAGCTGGGCTGTGCCAACAACGACATTCTGGACCTCAATGAGAAAACCAGTAAGTGTGTCTTAAGGGGGTACCACTGAACATCAAACGATATCTTTTGTAAGACCATTAATGTACATCCATGCTTAGAAATTTCTTATAAAACTTATATATATATTCTATTGACCATAAATAGTCAAAATAATCCCCTCAGGTTAATGGATAGTAAGCACAAAAGCATACGTAGACAGTGAACACATATGTTCAGCTAATGAAGTTTGTACATTGTCAAATTAGTCTAGTGTAATACATACATCATATGTCTCTTGGTGAGGTGTTTCTTATGCACTGATGAACTGTTATATGAACTGAAATGTTTTTTTATGTCTGATAGAGTATGAAATCATCACAGTAACCGCAGATACAGATGAGGCAGAGACGCGAGAGAATGTGTGGATGATCTTGGAGGGAAGGAAGGGACGTTCCAAAGAGCTTGTTCTAGAAAATTCAGGGAAGAAAAGGCGATTCCTACGGTAATGTGTAGGCCTAATGTGCCTTTGCTAAGTCATTTTGAATGTGTACTGTATATTGTATTTAATACATGTGAAGTTCTTTCATGTCTATCAAATTGTATGTGTATTGATGTGGTCATTTATATTTAATAATATTTCATTTTTGTGCCCACACAGCGGGAGCACAGACAGATTTGAGTTCTCCTCTAAGGTTGTGGGTGACATTGCGGGTATCTGTGTTGGCCACATACCCAAAGATGGGAAGAAGACCAAAATTGAAGCCTCTTGGCATGTGTTAGAAGTCACTGTCAGAGAAAAAGAGCTCGGAAACAAGTAGGTGGACTTTGAATGGATAAGAGTGATGGCACAGAAACAAGTACTGTACAGCAACACCAGGTTATGTTGCTCCGTAAAGCCAGATTGACGATATTTGTATGCACAAGATTAACGAGATTATGAGAAATAGCCTCAGGCATAAACTGTGTATTCATTTTGAGAGATTCCATGTAGTAGAAGATGTACTTGAATATAGACCCTTTCAAGAGAGTTCCATTATCAGCATCATAGTTGGCCCCACAAGGCTTCAGTTTTAACATTCCATAGTTATCTTAATGCAGAGGAAGTAGATTGGGAACCAAATAGAATGTTCAAGCATTGTTTTTGTTTTTATTGTTGAAAGGTCTATACTGAGTTATTGCTTAACTCTCTGTCTCCCTCAGGTACATATTCAACTGTAACGCTCAGATTCCCCTCTCCTCCAAACGTGACGACCCTGTGACGTTCGAGTGCAGCAAGATCGTGGAGAGCTTTGCCTCCAAGGCCCGCAGCCTGCGCCCAGTCAGGTACGAGATCATCGTGGTCACGGGTGATGAGAAAGGGGCAGGCACCGACGCCAACGTCTTCATCACACTCTTCGGCACAAACGGGGATTCGGGCCGACGGGCCTTGCGGCAGCGCCTGCGAAACTTGTTTGAGCGCAACCGGACCGAGCGCTTCACGATGGAGATGCTGGACATGGGCGATCTGACGCACGTGATCGTGGAGCACGACAGCAAGGGCTTCAACCCCAGCTGGCTGCTGGAGCGTGTGGAGGTCACCAACACCGCCAACGGAGTCACCACCATCTTCCTGTGTGGGAAGTGGTTGGACAAGAATCGGGCGGACGGGCAGACGCGCCGCGTGATCTACCCCAAATACTGACGTACTGTAGGCTTACCCATGCACTGTGACTCGGAATTTGACAATAGGAGCACTGGCAGACACAAATGTGTGAGCTTAACATCCTGAAACAGGGTGCAGTTGAACTCCTTAAAGTGCCTTAGACTCACTTTACAGCCTTCATGGCTATGTTTGCCACTGCTTTAGTGGACTACTTTTGTTTCTGTGCTTCAGAAGCTTATTTGGTATACTATGGGCCAATGACTAAACTGTTCACTAAAATGCTTTGACTTGGTGTCTGCTAATTGTAAAGTTTAAATTTCCTCCATCTGTCTTCAAACTGCCCCGAGTTGCCATTTGCAATTTTCAATTGTTTTATTGCACTACTCTTGACTAGGCCACGTTCACATTACCAGGCCAAATCCAAATGCTTCAGTTAATGTGACTCATATGGGTTTGTGAACAACACAAGTCACATGGAATCTTACTTTTTCAGCTCTGATTTTGGGCAACTTCAATATGTGGTACTAAATCAGATACAGCTCCCATTTTTGCAATGTGGCCTCAGTGTGAACGGTCATTGACATTCGTTATCACCTGCTTTTGAATTTGCTGGCTATCAATTTACAAATGACACTCCCGGTTCAGCCTCCGTGTGCACTTCTGGAAGGTAGCGTGCTGTGTTGTTGATAGCGTTTCCACATACAGGTCAGTTTAGGACTTCCACACTAGTCCACACTGGAGTTTGGAGTTGGAGTCTGGTACTGGCCCCATAACATTTTTCAAATAAAAAAGAAAGAAAGAAAAAAGAAGAAAAATCTGAATTGAGCATGTAAACATATAGTCAGCATCATGTTTTCTCTCTAGAGGAGTTACCCCTGATGAAATCGACTCAGTGGAGACCTCTGTGAATCCTCTAAGGCAGCACTGTGTCACTGCCTTCACTACTACATAACTCAGGCACATGCAGATACCACAATCTCCCTGACCTATGAACCCTACTGAGGTGAGGGTTACCAGACCTTGCCAGATATGACCTGGCAGTGCCAGGCAAAGCAGACAGACACAGCAGTTCCAATCTGATGTGCGTGGAGAGAAATTGAGGCCCGTGATTAACTGAATGTTGTGACAACACGTCTGCATGAAAGGGTGTGGAGGAATAAAGGTGTGACCCATGTTTACCTGGGGTCATTTAATTACATCAATTTATGACATTGTCTTTTCTGTCCTCGAACAGCTGGACGAATACAGAAACCATAGAAGCAAATGCTGTTATTAAGTACATGGGACAATGTGTGCATAGGAAACAGGTTACCTTAGAGTTAATAAAGCCTAGGTTACTTATAATTCACAGAAAAAAGCCATGTGCATTTCCACTAAACTACAGTATTTAGAATGAAGCTGCCTATGTAAAACTGCTGAAAGACTATGTAAGCCACATCATACACATGGACACACACAAATAGATTAGAATCCAGTCTTTAAATAACTATTAATTTATTTTAAAATATCATCTGAAGGAAGTCTGGCTTATTATAAACAAAGAATATTATAAACATTCCTCCTAAATACTGATGAAGGAAAAGGAGCAGAGGGAACAGGGCGAGAGGGGGGAGGGGGCACAGGGAGAGACGCTCCATAAGAATCAGTGATGGATGTCAGATGTGTGTGTGTGTGAGAGACTCAATGCTGTAACACACATGTAATGAATGTTAGATGTACGTTCATATAGGATGGGATGCAGTAGAGCTTAGAGTCATCATCAGATGCAGAAGTGTATGAGGACATAGTTTCGCACACATAAGATGTCCCCACATTTATATTGACCAGTCTTAATGTGTCAACCCCATCTCACCAATATTACATGAAATATGACTTCACTTCAGAATAGCATTTACCATCGCATATATATTGCTGACCTGTGGGGAAATGCTGCTGCAGTGTAGCCTAAGTGTATTTAGGTATATGTATGTACAGTATTTGGGGCTCATTTAATGCCGTAGCCTAGCAGTGTTCCTCCTTTAGAGGTTCATCTTTCCTCCTCTTCCTGCTTTTGTACTCCGAACTCTGGTGTTGTGCATCAAGGTGAGAGACATCAATTATTAGTCAATAATCAGGCCAGTAGGCTGAGACTCTGTGATCTAAGGGTGAAGACGACAGTGAGAGACGGAACAGCAGAGAGATCCTTCCTGTGGATGAACAGGAGGACTGAATGCTCTTACACGTGTGTATTGGTGAGGAAAAGTACTGTAAGATCAGCAAGAGCATGGACATGCAGGGGAAGGTGTGTTTTTGGTTATTAAACTCACTGTAAATATTATGATGATTTAGAATTCACAGACGTTCATGTGCATTCTTTGAGTCTTGTATCTTTGTTCTGTAACCCACAGGGAAAATAAATATTAGGATATTAAGTTAAATAGATAAATAGATAAGTTAAATCAGAAATATGCTGATACTTAAATAGGTAAAACTACAGTCAAAGAGTTTATTTGTAGGCACTCTAACCATAGAACATTAAGACTGCCTTACAGCCAATCACAGTTCATACAGGGGTCCCCGGGTTTTTGAATAGAGGTGCACAAGCGTTGGGAAAACTAGATGTACCGCAGAGCGGTACAAAATATGAACGCCGCCCAGTCCAGCACATTTTTTCCAGAAAAATAAGTCACGCTTGTCAAATTGTGTTCATTTCCTACTTTGTTCCTTTTTTGTGTGTTTTTTTGTGTGTGAGTGTGTGTGCAGAGTGTGTGGTTGTTTTTGTGTATATGTGTTTTGTGTGTGTTTTTTTTGTGTGTGAGTGTGTGTGCGTGTGTTTGTGTATGTAGGTGTGTTTGTATGTGTGGGTGCATGTGTGTGTGTGTGTGTTTATGTGTTTGTGTGCATGTTTGTGCGTGTCGTGTGTGTGCATGTATGTGTGTGTGCATGTGTAGTGTGTTTTTGTGTGTGTGCGCGCATGTGTGTGTGTCTTTATGTATGTGTACATAAATAAAGCAAATCAGGGAACCACCTACTCTTTGCGATAAGTGCCATGGGATCTTTAACAACCATGGTGAGTCAGGACCTCAATTTAACATTCATGCAAAGGAAAACGACTGCTGTACAGTGTCCCTGTCACTGCAATAGGACATTGGGATTGATATTTGTTTGGTGGCTTTTGGCCACAGGGAAGAGTGCCACCTACTGGCCAGCCACCAACACCGCTTCCAGCAGGAACCTACTCTCCCAAGGAGGTTTCTTATCCAAGTACTAACTAAGCCTGCTTAGCTTTAGTAATTCAGCAAAGTTAGGGTATCTGCTGGTCTGGCTGCTGGCTAAAAACAAAAGGTGAAAGGCATATAGGATTCTAACTGGCTCACTGAATTGCATAATGCACACTCAATTCTCACTGGTATCTGCTAGACAACAAGTACCAAAACATGATTAGTTAATAGATCACATGTAAAATACATTTTATACAACCCCACCCCCATCTTGCCTGTTCATAATTCTGAGAAATTCTTGAACTGTGTGCATGTGTGCGTGTAAGTGTTTATGCTTGTGTGTGTGTGTGTGCATGCATGTGCTTGTGGGTGTGCCTGTGTATGTGCATGTAGGCTATGTATACATATGTCTACTGTGTGTATATGTCATACGTATGTAAGCACCTGTAAAAGCTGACAATTTAATAACATGTACTGTATTTACTCCATGTACCAGAATGCTTTGTAACTTACTTACTACTGTGATTTACTACATTCTGTGTGTGAACCAATCAAATGTCTTTGTCTGTTTTGCTTTTATTTGAAATTTATACTCCGCCAATGATTATTTGTTATTTGTTTATACCCGCGAAATCGCGGGTAATGTGAAGGTTCCATCTCCTCAGAGAGGAGGAGAAGGCTCATCAGTCCCAGTTTGTCCTGAGAAGAGAGAGGTCACTGTTTTCTCCTGCTCCGCCTGTCAGTGCTGTTCGGTGGAGACTTAACGTTAGCGGTGCTTTTATGTACCCCGGCCCACGAACGGTGAACTGTGCGAGTGGGTCACGTTCATTGTGATCGGTTTGGAGTGGACTGACTTCGTGTCTCTCGTCGGGTTGTTCAACTTGAGCTTACTGTTTTGCTAGTGCTAGCAGCTACAGGTCGTTAGCTACTAGCTACTCTAGCTCTTGTTACAGTTTTCCTTCAGAGACGAACTCGTTTATACCTCCGGTGCTGGACCCACCGGAGCTACCCGACGTTCTTCAACGACTGTTACGTCCGGTGCTGGGCCCACCGGAGCTACACCTCCCCGAGGACGACTGCTTCTCCGCCGGTGCTGAGCCCACCGGAGGACCAACCGCCCTGCTATTGCTGGTGTCGCTGCCAAGTTGGCTAGCTCAAGGCAGCTGCTTGCCTCCCGTCTGCGCCTGGACAACGGTCGTCGGTTTGGCTGAGTGGAGTTAAACTGTTCGTTCGTGAGTACACCTACACTGACACCAACACACACTCGGTCTTCGTAGCGGTCGCTACCCTGCCTTCAGCTCATAGAGCTGACTTCAGTGCACCAACGAGCTCCAACGGCCAGCGCTTGGGTTGGGTTATTGCCTTAATGTTATATGATGTGATACTATTTTGTGAGTTGTGTATTCGTGTGATTGAATGAGATATGTATTGTATTTGTTGTCTGTCTTTCACACTGGTGTCTGTTTTGCTTAAGCTAACATAGCATTATATGTTAATCTTTAACATTACCCTTCGTTAGCGTTTGTTTTATCCTGTTAACGTTAAGTTACCCTTGAGTGAATTGTTGCTCCCTGACATTTGTCAGCTTTTGGGTTGTCACGTTCACGACGTGGATATTATTAAATAAATATTTAATTATTGTATTTCTTTATATCCAGGGTGTATTGGCAATTCATTTAACTACATTCACTAGTCTGATTATTATTTTCACATTGTTATTTAAATTCTGTAGAAGTGCATAATACACTAGCCTAAGGTAAGGATACAAGGAAGTTTATTGTCACATGCATATAGTTTCTGGAAGTAAGAAATTATGTCTGGTGTCAGCCTATTTGTGCATTAATGGGGGGGGGGGGGTAAAAAGTGCAGTAGAAGAGGGGTTTAGTAGATTAAGTGGCAAGGGCTGCATAAGAAAGGTGGGGGAGGATTGGGATGGGGGGGGGGGGGGCACCAACAAGGAGCACCCAAGAGCAACAGGGGCAAGGAAAAACTCCCTTACCAAGGAAGAAACCTTGGGCAGATCCACGGCTCAAGGGGCTAACCCAACTGCAAGGGGTCTTGATGTGTGTGTTGGGGGGATGACAGGGGAGATGGGATAGTGTGCTGTGTATGTGGGGAGAGGGCAAGTCAAGTCAAGTTTATTTATATAGCGCATTTCATACACAGAGGTCATTCAATGTGCTTTACATAAACAAAACCAAACAATAATAACAAATAAAAGCATAGAAGGGCAATATAGTCAAAGAATAGTTAAAAGGTAAAGATCATAATAAAAAGAAAGGCAAAAGTAGTAAAAAAAGTAATAAAAGACAAAGTAGAATAATTATCAAGGCAGATTCAGAATTTGTAAATCGGCACAGTTAGCAGAAAGCATCTGAGAACAGTTTGGTCTTAAAGGAACACGCCACCCAAAATCAGTAGTAATATATGTTCTTACCTTAACTTTCACGAGTTGAGTCATACCTCTCCCGCGCCGGTAGGTGCACTCAAACGCTCTGTCGCGTGTGTTAGCATGTTGCTATGCTAGCGGGCTCTGCCGTGGCCGTAGAGAGAGGAACATAGCAGTAATTAAACACCTCCACATTTTCCCTACTTAAATACAGTTGCACGAGTAGTTGATAAAAATGTGTACGTCACACAACATGAAACGTGGCGATTTTCCAAGCGAATAAACAGGAGAACTACAATGTGTGGTGCAATAGCACTTGGGAGTAGTAATATTATTAACACCTAATTGTAGATCCTATCCACCACAGAGTTTAGAATCCATGCTGGATCGACCCTCAGCCTCTCCCTCCCCTCTGAGCGAGAGAGAGGCACACACACTAGAGATGCGCTGATGGGCTATTATTTCAACCATAACTGCATAGCAAAACTTATCATCCATCAGCCATCCATTAGATTTTTGCTATGCAGTTATGGTTGAAATAATAGCCCATCAGCGCATCTCTAGTGTGTGTGCCTCTCTCTCGCTCAGAGGGGAGGGAGAGGCTGAGGGTCGATCCAGCATGGATTCTAAACTCTGTGGTGGATAGGATCTACAATTAGGTGTTAATAATATTACCACGCTAGGTCGAAGTACTCCCAAGTGCTATTGCGCCACACATTGTAGTTCTCCTGTTTATTCGCTTGGAAAATCGCCACGTTTCATGTTGTGTGACGTACATATTTTTATCAACTACTCGTGCAACTGTATTTAAGTAGGGAAAATGTGGAGGTGTTTGATTACTGCTATGTTCCTCTCTCTACGGCCACGGCAGAGCCCGCTAGCATAGCAACATGCTAACACATTCGCGCCGCGCGACAGAGCCTTTGAGTGCACCTACCGGCGCGGGAGAGGTATGACTCAACTCGTGAAAGTTAAGGTAAGAACATATATTACTACTGATTTTGGGTGGCGTGTTCCTTTAAGTCTAGATTTAAAACTGGCTACAGTTGGGGCCTTTTTGATGTCATCCGAAAGTTGGTTCCACAGCTGAGCCGCATAGCAGCTAAAAGCTGCTTCACCATGTTTAGTTCTAACTGTAGGTTTTACTAGCAGGTTTTTCACCTGGGACCTGAGAGGACGAGAAGGTGTGTACTGCTGAAGCATGTATGACAAGTATTTAGACAAGTATTTGACACCACTGTAGCCTGGTGTTACCATCCTACGTACTTCCGGCCAAAATTTGATTTCAGCCTCGCACGTAGTCTGGCCCAACAGACAGTATGCGGTTCGCGTACAACCAGCGAATCAGCGAACCAATCAGCGAACAGTTGAGTGATGACGCGGAACTTGCCTGCCGAGTTGTTTGTTGTAGTCCAGCGAAGCTTGTAGTTCAACATTATAGCAACAATGGCGACGGAGGAAGAGACGCTAGAAGCTATCCGCGAAGTTGTCTCAACTCTCGAGGGCATCACGCAATTAAAGCAGGAACAATAGGCTTGTCTTGTCAATTTTATAAATGGCAAGGACGTCGTAAAACTCTCCTTCCAACTGGCTTTGGAAAAAAAGTTTGATTTATCAGATGGTGATTACTAAACCTAAACGCACAAGTGTACTACATGCATCACTACTTTTCATGTTTTCAAATAAACGTTTGCTGCTCGTTATTCTCCCCCCTACTCTCAAATTACCTTTACAAAATCAATGCGGCCTACTTAAGGAATGGAATGTTAGCTACTAGCCTACCGAGCGGGGCTCAAGGCGAGGCTGTGTGTCTTGACTTGAGCTAGCCGGTTACCAAGCGGGGCTCAAGGAAAGGCTGCTGTGATTGTGCTTGACTGGGACTAGCGGTTACCGAGCTGGGCTCAAGGTAAACCACTCCGTGTTTGTGTTTGACAGAGGCCTGTGGCTGAGCTGGGCTCCAGGCGAGGCTACCGTGCTTGTGGACAGTAACGTTAGCCAGTCACGGAGCATGGCTCAAGGTGAGGCTGCGTTGTTTTATGCCGAACAACTGTTAGTTTAACTGAGCAAGCTCCAGGTTAAATAACACGTATGTCATCAGTACAATCCAACTTATCCAAGAGTGTAGTCTGAACAGCCCGTGTAGGACGAAGTAAAAGCTCCGTAGCTCCGACGAAGTCACCGGGCTGCGTAGAACAACAATCGTCTGATAAGCGGCGAGAAGAGATAAGAGGAAAACTGGCGTGTGACAAGAGCTGATATAATCTCGGTGACATGACGCTTTTGGTATACAACTCTCGGTCTGTGGCTGGTAGTGATGTTACGGTTGATACCGAGGCTCCGAAGCGTGTGTCGAGAACGTCAAGCCATTCCCAGCAAAGCCCCGTATCGAGGCTTGAGTTGTATTGGTAATTTGACGTCAGGCGTGACGTTCGAGGCCTCGTTTGGCTCCACTGCTTCGAGTTGTGGTTCACTTTAGGCAGGACGCTTTGACTATTAAGCAGAGTTCGTCTTGAACATCTCCCAGTCAACGTTGCTAAGGGCGTCCTGTAGCCTGGCTTCTGATTGGTCAGTCCAGCGCTTGACCTCCTTCGTCACTGGGGGGTCCGTCCGACTTCTCTGTTTGTACATAGGCAGTAGGAAAACAGCGGCATGATCTGATTTTCCGAAAGCTGGTAGAGACTTCGCTTTGTAACTGTTCTTGAACTGTGTGTAGCAGTGATCCAGTGTGTTGTCACCACGTGTAGGGAAGTGAATGTGTTGAATAAATTCAGGCATGGACCGGTTCAGATGTACTTGATTGAAATCACCGGCCACAATAAGCGCAGCTTCAGGGTGCGTGTGTTGTTGTCTATTTAACACTTCTTGCAATTCTGAAACCGCAGCATCTGTGTTGGCTTGTGGAGGAATGTAGACAGCGTTGAATATTACCGAAGTAAACTCACGGGGCAGGTAGAAGGGTCGACAGACGATCGCTAGATGTTCTAGATGAGGCGAGCAGGACTTTGAGAGAACGGTGACATTTCTAGGATCACACCACTTGCTGTTCGTCATGATGCAAACACCGCCACCTTTCGATTTTCCAGATTCCTCAGTCCTGTCAGAGCGAGCAGCAGAGAAAAACTCCACCGGAGTGATGGCACAGTCCGGTACAAGTTCAGTTAGCCATGTCTCAGTAAAGCATAGAATGTTACAGTCCCTGATGTCTCTTTGAAACTGTATCCTCGCTCTTAATTCATCCATCTTGTTCACAAGAGACTGGACATTGGCTAGGAGAATGCTAGGCAGTGGAGGCCTATGAGCTCTATTCCTCAATCTGTTACGGGCCCCGGCTCGTTTTCCTCTGTGTTTTTTCCTTCTGCGCCGAGATGCGTCTCCATGGTTCCCTGATGCATCTCGGAGAATCTCAGTCGGCCAGGTAGAATCGTCGATTAAAACATCCTGAAACAAAAAAGGCAATTCATTTCCGATGTTTCTGAGTGTAACGCCATCATACGTAATCAGTGCAGTGGAAAAGTGCAAAAAATTAGGGGTTAATAAAAGGTAAAAGAGTAAATATAAGCACAAATTAGGCGGAGCAACCAAAAAGGCGTCTGAACGCGGCAGCGCCATGTAGTATTTTTACAGTGTAGGCACCGCGCTACTAAATTTGTATTTATAATTATTCATATTCATATTTACCATTTATAATCCTACTACACAGCTATACATTTATATTTATGGTATCAGGAATCTCAGCCAATTCACTATTCCACCGCTGAGAATTCAGGATCCTGTCGCGCCATTATTTAGTGTAAGTTAAGCTTTACTGTGCTGAGTGTCTAGCACTCGTTAGAAAGGGGTTACACGTATGATTACTGTGAATGTATGTGTGTGTGTGTGAATATCTGTTTATGCACATGTGTGCATATGGAATGGGTCAACATGACCCCTGGAGGCAAACTGACGCAAAAAATTGGTCATCCTTAGCCCTACGGTTCTCAAGATGTTCACAGAAAACTCTGGTGTACGATCACTAAATGTAAACATAAATTAATTTATTGTATGGCCCCCCATGGACGAAAGTTAATGAAATTTAACTAGGTGGAGCTGTATGAAATAAGTGGTAATGGGATGGGTTGACATGGCCCATTAAGACCAACATACAAAAAAGGTATTCAGAGATATTCACAGAAAACTGTGTCCGGCCACCTACAGGCCAGTTGGTGTACAGTAACATAAATTAATTTATTGTATGGCCCCCTCATGAACGGAATTTCACGAAACTTGGCGTGCATTCAGACAGTGTCATAATGATCCTACACTTCTAATTTCGTGCAGTTTTGACCATGTTAGGTCACAGATACCTGCGATTACAACACCTCATTTTTACTTTTTTGTTTTTAACTAGGTGGTGCTATACATGAAATGAGTGGTTATGGAATGGGTTGACATGGCCCCTTAAGATCAACATACAAAAAAAAGGTGGTCCTCCTAAACCCTACGGTTCTCGAGATATTCACAGAAAACTGTGTCTGCCTAACCCTCCTTTCGGGGGTCCAGTCCAGCGGGGGGGCTACAGATCAAAACGATGGTTCCATGCTATCCATGTGGGGCTACATGCCCACCAAGTTTCGTGTACCCCGGTCTTTTAGTGTCACGAGAATCCTTGACGGAAAATTGGTCATGCGAAAAGCTTCGCTGCGCAGCGGTCATAATAAGCCCTGACTAGTCAGGCTGACAACAGGTGAAAGGATAAGTTAAGTGCCATAGAACTAGTTGTGTGTAAACTGTGGCGTCGCTAGCAAGCTAAGCAAGCTAGCCAGCTAACTAAGCTAACGAGTTCAGTTAACCCTTTAAATGGCACCGTGACTGAGTTCAGGCGTGAGCTGGTATGCTTAAGATTTGAAAATAGTAGAGGTTCGCTTGTCTCGGTTCGGGGCATGTGTGCATCGTATGTTTTGGACGGTTCATGTCATGTGTAATGTCATGCCCATATGTGACCCCAGACAGCTTTTTCCCTTTCGCGTGAAAGTGGAGGTGTGAAATGCTGTGGATTATGTGCAAGGGGGCAGGCGAATTCCCGGAAGTAGAAGAATCAATGGAGGCTGGAGGGACCACTTCTCTGCTAACCCCCATAGAAGCCCATTCATTTTAGGATTTTTTTGAAATACCATAACTTCATATAGCATATATCCTGTGCCAATCCTGTGTTATCTACATAAACAATAAAAGGCAAAACAAGACTCGACTACCTCGTACGTAGGGTTAGGTTCCCGTAAGAAGAATGTTTAGCATGTAGGGAAGCTAACGCACTGCACCATAGGGAGATAACCGTATTGTTTGGATAAGAAGCTCAGTCCAGCCATCACGGAAACTCATGAACAAAGCTATGTAGCCTACAATAGCATTGTATGTTAAGGTAAAGCATTGCATAGAGGCAAGTAAACCTAATGAAAAACGGCACTAACGATAATTATTTCAGAGGTTTTCGATGGATTGACCGTAGGTCAGAATAGTGGAAAGAGGATTAGCTTTAAGGCTATAACTTTTTTGTTTTGTTTTACCATAACTGGTTTTGAAGATGATGTGTGGTAGTTTCATCATTAACACGACTTGATATCACTTGTAAGGATGATATTAATAATAATAAATAAATGTTTAACTTTGATGACTTTGAAAGCGAAGGAAATGTGAGAATTTCTGTGTATCTATTATATGAGTTACAAGATTCAGTTAGATGGCTAACGTCACGAAGCTAAGTGCGAGTCTGCGCAGTACTGGGGGGACCAACTGAAAAATCGTTCAATTTGACTCAGTGCCCTCCCATTGAAAACGACGGCATCCATTTCTTTTACTGTCTATGATTATGCGTAGAAATGGCAGTGGAATAGACCTCTCCAGAATAAGTCCCGCCTCCGTAACTTCCGTATCCATCCAACTTCCGGGCGTCGAATGTCTATTGACCTCTCCAGAATAAGTCCCGCCTCCGTAACTTCCGTATCCATCCAACTTCCGGGCGTGGATTGTCTATGGGAAATAACATGGCGTTTCGAAATATCATACCGGTAAAACATCTGTAGGTAGCGAAGTTGAAAAAGCTGGTGGGCAGATTGGCCTACACACTTCTGCCATATAGTTTCCACTGGATTTTTTGATTGTCGGTGCCGTTTAAGTAGTATACTATAGACTATACTACTTAAACGGCACCGAAAATCAAAAAATCCAGTGGAAACTAGATGGCAGAAGTGTGTAGGCCAATCTGCCCAGCAGCTTTTTCTACTTTGTCACCTACAGAGTTTGACAGGTACGATCTTTCAAAACGCCATGTTATTTCCTATAGACAATCCACGCCCGGAAGTTGGATGGATACGGAAGTTAGGAGGCGGGATATATTCTGGAGAGGTCTATGGGAAATAACATGGCGTTTCGAAATATCATACCGGTAAAACATCTGTAGGTGGCAAAGTAGAAAAAAATGGTGGGCCGATTGGCCTACACACTTCTGCCATCTAGATTGTCGGTGCTGTTAAAGTAGAAATATATCAGTAAGAAGCACTAAGCTAACGCACGCTTCAGACGCCGCGACTCCCCCAGTCAAGGTTGCATAGCAACGGCAATGTTTCATAGTTTATCTTCACCGAAATGGAGTTCGTGACACCAGAGCCTGTCTACGGAGGTGGCACTAACCTGCGTGAAATCGTCATGTTTGATAGGTTGTTAATACATTCTGAAAACGTTACTATTCTGATCAATGTCATGCAAAATAAACCTATCGACTCAATACGATTCAGCCTCTGATTCCTAGTCTGCTTATCATTATCTGTTATTCGTGAAAAAAAATCTCATCTCGTCATGTCTTTAGTGTCTTTGTCGGCAATTTCTTTCTTTTTCAAAATATCTCAATAACAGCCAACAAACTCGCACAGTTAAACCAAAGTTAAGTCATGTTGAAAAGAGGCTGAACCTTGCAAACGATTTACATTTATAGACCACTGAAACCACGCATGAATCACACGTGAAAATGACCATCACGTTAGGTTGTGACTGGTTGGTTGTGAGCAAGATCTAACGCCCTCCTCCGCCCGAGTACATTGGAACTAGCTCCCGGTTAGCATTAATAATCGTTTACTACTTAAATGGCACCAACTATCAAAAAATCCAGTAGAAACTACATGGCAGAAGTGTGTAGGCCAATCGGCCCACCAGCTTTTTCTACTTTGTCACCTACAGAGTTTGACAGGTACGATCTTTCAAAACGCCATGTTATTTCCCATAGACATTTGACTACCGGAAGTTGGATGGATACGGAAGTTACGGAGGCGGGACTTATTCTGGAGAGGTCTATAACAAAGGCAGCCCAGAGTTTGAGGATGCACCAGCCTGTAGTTGGAGAAACACCAGTGGGTGAATAAACAAACAAGCAAATGCACAAATACATTGTAATTATGAAGTTCATGTTCCAACATCCTAGTAACCACCAAATCATGCCCCGGTTTTCTTTTAAAAATGCTTTTTCAAGGCTGTTTATTAGCAGATTTTGCAGTTTTATGCTTGTCTCCAACCCAGACTGGCCCTCTTTGAATGTTAAAAAAATATATTAAAGGATAAATTTAAAAATATGTTTTAATATGTTTGTCTTAAGGACAAATAAAATAATATCATACCATCAAAATTCCATATGTATATCACCATTTTAAACTATTTTTGGAATAAAATAAGTCTGTCTCCAGGTTTCCCTTCATTTCCACCACCCTCAACAAAATCCACCTTAATAGACCCACTTCAAATATTTTATTTATTTGGTAACCATGGAAATAATAGTTAAAAGGAAGTATTAGTTGAAGGTGAAACTTCAGGCACATGTGCTCTTCAGATCAAGAAAATAGATCAAGGTAACTCAAGCTTTTACATAGAGTATTTTCATTCAGCGTCATTTCCCCCTCGGCTGTAGTTCGGCTGAATTATGTACAACAAATATGAAAATAATGTATTTATGTTTATTATGAGTAAACAATATGCTAAGTCCAAAAGTAGCTAAGCCTGAGGGTGTGCTAATATTGCAGAAAAACTGCTAAAATGTAATTTCCACCTCCGTCATTTCCAACTCTGAGAAATTACAGGTAGCTTTGGACATGATATATGTGCCGTTTTTGTGCGATATTGCATGTTCTCATGACGTATTTGTGCTTTTGGACTGAGAACTTTATACATCACCATTCCAGTACACTCTATATTTATTTTTATTTGTCTATATTTATATTTAAGATGCTGAAATCGATGGCCCAGAAGTCACAGAATACAGAGACAGAACAAAAGCAGATCCAGTTAAATATCAACAGAAACTAGAAAAGGACAGAGAAAGATATCGCAGGAAAAAAGAAAAAGGGATAGTGAAACCAATTTCAGAGCTCTCCAGTAAGGAGAAGGAAAGAAAAAGAAAACAGTAGAAGGTCAATCAACAAAACCGGCGACGACAAATAGCCACTGCAAATGCTGTGTTGGCCACTACGCCACCAAACACACCCCCAGACACTCCGCCCGTAGTGGAAAGATCTACATCCAGGGGTAAGAAGAAAGTGAGGAGAGATAGATCAAAGCTTTTCAGAGATTTGTCTGGGGTTAATATAAAGCTGGCTGATGCCTTGAGAAAAGTCGAAAAATATAAGAAAAGGTTCGCTAGACTACAGAAAAAAATCAGTCATAATGACTCACCACGGAATAAAGTGGCAAGACAAATGGCGGAGGGACTAAAAAAACTAAGGAGGACTCTAACCTTTCAAAACACCATCATTGCTCAGTTGAGGGACAAATATAGGAAAGAAACCTCTGCCAAAAAACAGCAGATGATAGCCAAAATTGTGTCTTCTAAAATTCTCCAGAAGTACAGGCTAATGAAATTTGCACAGAGAGAATTGGGTATCTCAGCAAAGGTCTTGAAGATGACTGCAAAAGGGGCACAAAGTATGAGCGAGGTTTGCATAAACAAGATTAGTACTACCACTGAGGAGAAAATCATAAACTTCCTCTCACGGGATGAAAATTCAAGGGCCACAACAGGAAAAAAAGAAACGCTGACAAGCAATAAAAATAAAATGCAGAAGCGCTTCTTGAATGAATCTATGCAACGTCTTCATGAGAAGTTCCTAAAAGAATTTCCTGAGGAAAAGATTTCTTATTCACAGTTCTCCAAGAGGCGTCCCTTTTGGGTGGTTAGACCGAGAGTGCAGGACAGAGACACATGTCTCTGTAAAAGACATGCCAATACACAATTCATGGCAAATAAGTTGATGCAGTGTAAAGTGATTAACACAAACAACGTTGATGACCTCATGGTCACGCTCTGTTATGAGAATAGCACAAAAGAATGCATGTACCGTGATTGTGTTAATTGCAAAAACAAAGAGCTGCAAACAACCTCTTTTGATGGTGGTGAGAATGTTTGGTGACATGAGTGGAAGTCCATTACTGAGGAGAGAAAGAAAAGAACAAAAATGGGCCAAATGTAAAGTTTCAAGCGCATTTGACAGTCAAGACCAAAGCTTGTGACACACTGGAATCTTTACTGGACAAATTCTCATCTGTGCTGAAAAATAAATTTGGGAGACATGAATCACCAGTACACAGCAATCCGCCATTTCAAGGATAAGATGGGAAAGGGAGACTTAATTTTACATCTGGATTTCTCCGAGAACTATTTTTGCAAATACACGGGTTTCCCGTTTACCAACAAAACTAGATGCGCGCGCAGCCGAGAGGCAGAAGACGCTTGGTGGCCGTCCACAACGTTATAAACTTAACCTAAATAGTCGGCTGATGTAAGCTACAATCGGATTTTTTTGTATACCCCTGTTGTCTCAATGATAATAACATCTCATTTCAGACTATATTTCAAAGTTTGACGTTCATTTGGATTATTAATATAACATCGTATTTTGTCATTTTTGGCGAAGACATGCATTCCGTTAGGGATATTGAACATATTTAACATTCTCTAGCCATCGTGATTTCGAATTGGTGCAGTTTTCAGCACAAAAACTCATTTTATTCTTTTGCTCTTTTGCATTGCTCTATGCTGTTCTGTGGTGCTTTCTGCCTCTTGGTTGCGCACGCATGTTTTCGTGACGTTCCATAGAAATCCATGTATATGGGAATGAAATCCAGTCAGTGCAGTATGGTGACTCTCACCAGCAGGCCACATTGCACACGGTTGTGGCCTATACGACACAGGGAGTGACGTCCATATGTTCCCTGAGCGCCTCCATGAGGCATGATCCTGCAGCCATTTGGGCCCACACCAACAAAGTGTTGCAGTTTCTAAAAGAGCAAAACCCAGAACTGACAACTCTTCCAAACCATGTCTGAGTATAAATTGCTAAATATTTCATCACCCCAGAAATAGTTCTGTCCATCAGTATACATTCGTTGATAGTAGCCTATATCAGTGGATACTCTTGCTGCCATACCTGCACAGCCTGTTGCACAGATTAATTATGCATGACCTTCCAACGTTAATCAGTGTTAATCTCATAGTGAGGGATGCATTTGTCCATTGGCTCTCTCTGAAAAACATTGGAAACACATGGCTGCATAATTGCTCACTGTGCTGTTACAGCTGTTATCACACATTCTTTGTAACTCACAAAATACAGCAATGTGTCCTCTGTGTCAAGAGCCGGTCTGCACCAGCCCCACCGCCTTCTATTCGTGTTTGTCTGTCTGTAGCAGCAGGGTGGCTGGGGACCTGATAACCTGATGGGCCGTAGGATAAGAGGGCCTGGGCTCTGCAGTTTTTTCTGGACTCTTCTCTTTTCTTCCGTCGGCATTTTGTTTGGTTTTACACATACCCGAGACACACAATTTTTGGTTTTACTCCATTGCACTGACTTTTATATTTCACCTTAATAAACATACTGTATTATTCATATTTACGTGTAGAACTCCCTTATGGTTCTCATGACTTGAGCATGTGTGACATCTGGGACTAGCTTTGTCTATGTCTTACATACTTGGAACAGATTGTTAATGGTCACTTTCTCTTGCACAGAAAGGCATACAGACAGACTCACACAGACACACACACACTCAAATGAAGAAATCCGAGCTACATGGGATTAAATAAGCACATACTCCGGAAGCACTGCAGTCAGACCAATCAAGATTAGCCCCTGATCTCAGAGTGAGACGTCTTCTCCCATGCCAGCTCGAGCCTGAGCTAAGGGAACTCACGTAAGTAACAGCCAGGTGTTGTCACCTAACAAACATCTCCACAGTTTCAACAACACTGAACGCAATTATTTTATTGAAAATAGTAGATGCAACTTGCAAGTACCAACTAAAAGTACATGATATACTGTACATGTTTTCCATTTACATTTTTGTATTGTTACAATCAGATCAATGGGTTATGGTTAGTGTTAGTGCTAATGTGTGTGTGTGTGTGATCATCATGTACAAAGCTGTTTCAACATATTCTCAGTGTTCATTGTCACCAATGCAGCTATTACATATAACGTTTTTATAATATCTTACAAACTCATAAAAGTCTCTCTTAAACTCCATCATCCACCTCTGTGACAACTAAAGACATAGGGGTTGATAGCTCAGAGAAACTGCACACAGCCCAGATATGTGCCATGGGAATGGGCACATGGGCGTCTCTAAAACTGGCACAGTGCCCACACAGAGCTGCTGTGCCATGTCTGATGTTTCAGCCAAACGGGCACCAGGGAGCCGAGATGAAACCACACATAAATACCCACAGAGAAACGTTCAGCAATCTTCCCAAAAAAGTCTATATTTTTGAAGTGGGAGGAATAGCATTAACTGGCATAATTCCCAGCTGTCTTCCAGTCGCTTGTAAAGACATTGCAACAGAGAGTGATGACTGCTAAACGGCCGCAGTGCCACTGATGGAAAGCTGACACGACACCCACAAATCTGACAAAAGTGGCACAGTGAGATGATGTGTTGAATGCCTTGATTAGAGGCTCGTTTGTGCTCTCTCTCTCTCTATGTGTGTGTGTGAGCGTGTGTATCTATGAGAGAGAGCGCTCCTCTTCCATTGTGTGTGAGAGATTTGCTCTTACATTCCATTTTATCCATACCAACGGTACCTTGCTTCAGTAGACCTCCATGTCTCTCAGCCCTAGTGAGAATGAGTCACGTTTGTGTAGTTGGGACTCTTGCCTTTTACTGGCTGTGGACTGGCTGAGGTCAGAGGTTCAGTGACCGGTAGCGGAGGAGGAGAAAGGAGAAAAACAGTAGTGGGGTGGTGGTGGCTGCCAGTGGTTAAAGGTGGACGGTGCTGCTGGCAAATGCCACATTAGGAGGATAAAGGTAAGAGGCAGTGGCCTCAGGGATGAGGGCAGTGGCCTTGGGGAGAGTGGCCTCTGTCAAGTATTGTGATGTTGAAGATGTGCACTGTATGCGAGAAGGTGATGCTCTTCTCATTGACAGACAGGCACAGACATCCAATTGGTTGGACAGGAGTGTGAACATGTATACCCCGTTGTCTTGACAGTCAGTCACTCCAGTGGTGTTATGGTAATAAGAATGACTTATGCCAAAACATGTGACTACGCTATAGTCGATATGGTGAGAGAATGAGTTTGAGTGTGTGCTCAAAAGGTAAGGTGTGTCCATGTATGTGTGTGTGCATGTGTGCGTGTGTGTACAGTATGTGTTTGTGTGTGTGTGTGTGTAAACCGCACACACACACACACAGATGGAATAAATAAAAGATGCCCACAAAAGAGAAAAAACGGCCCAGTTTGGAGGAAACCGAAGAGCCAGGTGACAAGTTGAAAGAGAAGGAGACGAAGGCGAAAGGAAAGAGCAAGGCAGTTACCCACACCTCAGACGGGGAGACGGACAGGGGCACGAGCAAGAGCCACCCGGAGAAAAAGAAAAAGAAGGGTGAGAGTGACGAAAAGAAGAAAAAAGCAAAGAAAAAGAAAGAAGAAGAGGAGGATGAAGGGGAAGACGTAGAGCTCGAGGATGAGGAGAACAACAATGAGCCCAAACGAAAAGAAAAGAAAAAGGACAAAACTGTTGAGGAGGACGTTGGGAACGAGGGAGTGAGAGAGGAGAAAAAGAAAAAGAAGAAAAGCGCCGGCGCAGGGAAGAAAGAAAGGGAGAAAATGGGCTCAAAAAAGAAGGGGAAGAAGGGATCAGACAGCGATGAGGACAAAAAGGGAAAGGGAAAGAACAAAGCGAAGCTCTCAGATTATTATGAGACCTACCACAACCAACTTCTCAACTATGAGTCGGAGTCCTCAGATGACTATGAAGATGAGTATTACCGCAAGAAAGGTAAGGAGATGAAGTACAACATGGTGCAGCTGATGCTCCAATGATGTCTGAAAGTGTGTAAGAGTGGCATTGAATTTGTGATTACAGAAACAATCAAAAATCAGTTTTACCTTACTGAGAAAAAATATCCCTTTTTGAAGAACTTGCCACCCTAGGAAATCATATTCAAAAGTCTGGACACTGCTTAACGCATGCTGATTTTGATTGGCTCATGACCTCTGGGTGGCTACGAATGGCTGAGAATAGCAAGCCTCCCCCTCAACTTGCTGTTAAAATGCTTAAATTATATGAAACAGAGTAGACTGAACTGCAGTTGCAATCAGAAGTGGTTATCTGGAGGGTTAGTATTCTCATTACTCTGAACGGTATCAGTATTTTAGGCTTGATGTGAGCTGTAGATCAGCTTCACCAAGAGTTGCAGCCATTTTAGAAACCATTAATTTCAGCCACAAACGCCTTAAATGATTGATTTAGGGGGCTTAGGGAAAATCCTTCCAGGAAAAAAACAATAGCACAGCCATTTGTTAGAATTTTTTTCCATGTTATTGAGGCTCTTCAACACAGGATAGAACCGTAGTAGAAGATTCATTTCACTTAATTACTTCTGGGATTTGATCCAATTGGACAAACCTTATTTAGTGGTCTGCTGTGCCAAAGTTGGGAAGACTGGTCAAGTTCCATATGACAATAAGTGTGTAGATGTGAGATGCCAAATTTGTGAGGAACAGTGATATGCTTAGATTTAGCTAATCGTCTCCAACTTCAGGCCACTTAGTGTAATCTTAAGTGGAGGGGGTGTAGTTAAAATGAATTCACTATACTTACTGTAAGTGAATGGAATCCCATAGTGAATTGCACTTTACTAAGGAGGCACTTCTACAGAGGGGAAACCCAACCACCACTAAAGCACACATGAGAGGGGTCTATTTACCATTCTGTGGGCATACAATTGTCAACCTTCAAAAGAAGACATCTGTCATTCAGTGATGTAGCTGAATGTCTCTGTCCATCTCAGTTGATAGTTTTAGGGTGCAGGATGTTAGCAAACTAGTGGGAGCCAGTAAGTTCTAGTTGCTTGCTTCAGTAAAATGTTAGCTGCTTTACACTGGATGTTTTGCAAAGATTCTCTAACTCCTTGATTAAATCTATTTAGTTTAAGCACTATTCCTCCTTGATAACATCTTACTCACAAGAGGGTACTTGATTCAATGTTTTCACATTTCTGTGCATCTTTCAGTTTACCAGGCAGCTGAAACCGCTTATTCATGCTCTCTGATTGGCTCTGACTAGTCTTTCTCTCTGTGCCTAGTTTATGAGGTAGTGACAGTAACAGGTGACGTGAAAGGAGGAGGGACTGATGCTAACGTGTTTGTCACCCTCTTTGGAGAATACGGTGTCACTCCCAAAGTTCACCTGGCCAACAAGTAAGTTTGTTTTACACACTATCCATCCATACAAGTCCTTCTGTTGTCGCCAATGAGTCCACTGGACCTCTATTCATTGATTCATGTAATAGTGTCAATGAGTATGTTCTTTTGGTATTTGGATGATGTACTAGTGGTTAATCATTAATTGGCAAACAACTACTTCAATTAATAAATTGTTAAATGACCCAAAGGTGCAATATGGCTTTGACAAACATTCTTCTAGATCAACATAAATATTCACAATCCTTTAGAATATAAGGGTAGGCATACATTATCTTTTCATGGTGTCTGTAGAAATGTATCCTATTTTCATATGATAAATAAATACATATTCCAAACTTGTGATACAGCTCCAGTAATTGGTGATTCCAGTGAAATGAGCTCATATATAAGTGATAATGTATAGAACGCCGGTCATTATTGGGAAAATAAGTCCCAACAGGGCGAACCAGACCCCAACACGCCAGCAGGGGTCTTGCTTCGCCCTGAAGGAACTTATTTTCCCAGTAATGACTGGCGTTTTATACATTATCCCACTTATTATACGGCTACTTGCCAAAGCGAAAAAAAAACTCCTCCTGACACTCTAGGACAAAAACAAAATAGGAAAAAACCCATGAACATGCACTCAAACAGAGATTGATATATCATAAACAAATGCCTAATGTGTTGGCAAATTTCTCACATTGGGGTTATCCTGATTAAGTCGGTCTGCCGAAACGTTGGTTAACTTAATAGTTTAAAGAGAAAGGAGTGTATGGCTACTCTTCATTAGTTTAGTCTAACGGGATTCAAGCATTTTTTATCAGGCAGGTCTCCTTTTATAAATATCACACAAATGGAGGCTCATTAAGAAAGAAACAAAGAAGGTTCATTAAGAACGAGATGTAATGTGATACTTCTTCCTAAGGCCTTGCATAACCACAATATTCTCCAGCCAACAATGGCCGTCGCCATGACACCTCAGTATTCAGAAATCCGGTTTTCTATTTCCGGCGGAAGCGGCGCGTTGATTTTAATGTGGCGGTAGACAGTGCTTGACGTATCCTAAGCCGTGTAAAAGCAAACTTTTATATTTGTCTGTCAGTCATATTATATCAAATATCCATATTGAGTGCAGAACATTTCGAAATAAATATAAGTTGAAGCATATTCTAGTTAGCCTTCTGAGACTGCACTAAGTTATAATGTAAACAGAATGGATGGAAGATGAAAACCGGACGGATTTCCGGTTTCATGAATAAGGTGGATAAAAGAGGAAAATATGATTCTACTGAGATTATGACGGATGATGAATATCTAGTAGTTAGGCATCGAAAGCACCATAAATTCAGTACGCAGGTGGCCGTATATAGCCTATTTATGCTTCTATAACTGCATTGTTGTACTCCTCCACAACTAGTTTTTCATCCCTGTGTCTTATGGAGGCGATAAGAGAGAGAAGTGTCAATCAAGAACCATGAAAATTTATGAGACATCCTCACACGCACTCCATCCTGTCCAAAGAGGCCGGGGAGAATTCATCCCGCAGAATAAGAGTGAGACATGTATTAGTTATACTGAAATTTAATACAGACTGTTTGGAACAAATTGATGCATTGGAGAGATACTTGAAAGCTGATGAATACCAGAGAGCGCACACACGCACACACACTCTACTGATTGTCTCTGGAACGAATACTCTGGCATAACAATTGTTGCCATAGTGATGTTAATCTTTGATTAATACCTCCCTCCCCTTGCCATCTCCTCTCCAGCACTGAAAAGAGGTGCCCCACTAAAGTATTACACACAAACACACACACATAAGCATGTATGAATGTACATGAATGTACATTTACATACCAACACACAGACTCTCTCTCTCTTACACACACAAACACACACACACACACACAAACATGCAGAAACACTATCCCATACACTTTCACACACAGACACATACACAAATCCTGCATGTCTCTCTGTCTTCTGAGTATGATACTGTATGCAAGGACAGCCACATTTAATCATGGCACTGCTTACATAGGCATAGATGTTTGAACACACACACACGCACACACACACACATAACAGGAGAACTGAATGTTAATTCAAAACATGCCATAAAATGTGACGAACAAAACATCAAGCGTACCATAAAAATGCTGGGCTACATTCTTCCATACAGTGGAATGCTGGACATCCACTCGGTAGTAAGGATCAAATGTCACATGACATGATTAGCCACCAACAAAGGGGCGTTATGTGATGTTATATGCCATATGATACCTTACACACAGACACATTCACGGTCATATAATGGAATCAATTACAATGATGAGGTAAACCATTATGATTCTATTGGACCACAGCCAAGTAGACTACACCAGTGGTTTTCAAAGTGGGGGCTGGGGCCCCCTGGGGGGCCGCGAGGGGGTGCCAGGGGGGCCTCAGCAAGTTGGAAGGAAAAGTAAAAGCAACAAAAAAATACATTTGAAAATGTTTAAATATACCTATTACTATGAGGGTTGTTATACAATGGCATTATAATAATTTGTTGCATATCTGAACATTATATTTTCCATGATAATGACTGGGAATAATAGTAGCGTGATAGCTCTCATATAGCAGAAAACCCCAAATGCTATTTTTACACACTGTATGCTCCATCGCGAAGTGCTTGTAGCTAAAATAATCATTAGGATTAGCTTAATGTATTTTTACATTTGCCGTAGCCTGGGTGTTCCCATGCTGCCTTGCGCGCGATTGGCGCTAGCCAGGCTAGTAGTATTGTCGATGTGTTTAATAACACATCAAGGGGGTCCTTAGCCAGAACCTAGTGGTATTTGGGGGGCCTTGTGGAAAAGTTTGGGAACCCCTGGACTACACCACCATCCAGGGCCAACCCGAGGCATAAGGGCCCCCAATCGAGCTTTTTTTTTACATATTAATTAACTTAAAAAGTGACATAAATGAATGAATGAATGAATGAATGAATGAACTAGATGTACCGCATAGCGGTACAAAATATGACCGCCGCTCAGTCCTGTACATCCATTCCGCGAAAATAAATCATATTAATGAATTTGTCTCCATCTTCTACTCCATCCCCCACTCTTGAAACTTTTGTGTATGCTTGTTTGGCACACAAAGTAGCCTACTGGCACTGCAAAGGTGAAGATTTGTTTCTGGGCCAAAACATTTGTAGCATTGTTATAAAACCTTTAAAATCTCTAAACAATCACAAGTAGGGCAGTTCATCACAGTCCTTCCATTGCAACTAGACTGATGAAAGGTACACCTGTAGGCTACATTATATTTGGGAAAAGCAGAAGGTAGCAGCATAATGTAATTTATTTATTATTAAACAAAACAATCCCTGTCAGTTCCATGCAGTTTTCAACAGCTATCAAGAAGAGAGGTCATGTCACGGATTTTTGTGAATGTTTCTTCGTCTGTCCAGTCTTTCTTCGTCTGTCGAATGTTTAGTCATCTAGTTCATATGATATTCAGCTTTATTGTCAATGCACAAATGAAATACCAGTAGTCTAAAACAAAATGCCGTTTTACCCAGTGGAGCAAATAACTGACATGTCCAAAAGGGCCTTCATGAAATGCGTTGCGAGACTGTTCATACACATTTTAACGGGCAAAGTTGAAGAGCTACTGTCCGTTATTGTTTGTGCAAATAATATGCTGATTCATGTTCCCTTGCATTTTGCAACTATGAGGTCCATGATTAGTCTGGCTTTCGCCAGACCAAGCTCAATCTTTTGACGCAATCTTTTGATTTTCACCCAGCCTAGTCCATGCTAGGCGCCCGATAGAAATATTGTTTAATTTTGCGATTGAGATATCCACGCACTGGCGCCCCCCCTGCGACGTGTTCGCCCCCCGGGTTCAGAGCTATTGTAAATGCAAAAATGCATAGAGGGAGTTATGACAAAACCGTGACTGTTAACAAACTATAAGCTATATAAGGTAGGCCCTATGCTAGGTCTATTACACAACACAAATTGTCACTAGGCTATGCTGGCGACCCAAATAAAATCTCCTTTGGAACCAATGGCTTACACCTTACAGTATCAAGCTGCCACCTCTTGGCGAAAAGTTATGCATATCAGTAGTAATACATTTCAAGTAGCTGTGTGAATCACCGAAAGGGCGAATGAAGTGGACACTTCTAAATGGAACCCAACCCACTGTACAGTAGCTCAAGGTCTGTGGCTAAAGCAGCCATAATGAAAGCGTTATCATTGTTTGGATACTTCACACACACATGTTTTTTAATCGCATAGACTACAACTACCAAGCTGGAATCAAAGCACATCGACTCCCCTCTCACACCCTAAACACGCACTTCGAACAAACAAAAAGCGCCTCAGTCTCACGATATAGCCATAGGCAAAACTGTATCTGACCGGTGTAGCGTTGGTACTAAATCATTCATCGCAAAGAATGATTTTTGTAGCACGTGCAACAAATATGTGTAGGTACAGCCCTGCCCTGAATACATCTCAACGTGCGCTCTAAAACATCTGGTTTAAATGGAGATGTAGATCATCACGGGTGCGTTAATAAATCTACATTGCAGCGAGTTGACACAAATTATTCACTTTGACGAATTTATGTAGTGTCAGTTACTTTACTTTGAGCCATGCTCTTCCTTAAAAATAGAGGATTGAAGTAGCCTATATGGGTGTTTGGGAATGAACGTTGACTGCTTTTTGAGACTTCGAGCAGAAATGTCCCAGCCCGGTGTTTAGGATGCATCATAGACAGGTTATCTTTCAGGCCTATATATTTTCCATTAAAAAACCATCACGTAGCGAACGTATTGTGGCTAACTCACTTAGCTCCTGTTAGTAGCCTAGGTTATGGTCATAAGCAAATGAGATGACAGTCGAAAGATACAATTAGTAACATTATCAATTTGCTTGGTAGCCTATAAACGCATTTATGGTTTTTTACAAATACATCAATAATCAAATTGGCCTCCATCACTCAACCATGCTAATGGTAACATTGTTTTACCTACGTTCTGCTATTGATAGGATTAACGTAGCCTACCTGCAGTAAAAAACAAGCATGTCCGATAAACATTCTCAGATTTATTTCGGCTTCAAGAGGAAATGGGAATTACATGTCATGCAGAAATCATCCTACCCTTAGACGTTCTCTGCGGTAAACTACTGTAGGCCTACTGTCTTGTCCTTGTAGGAAGCATTTCCAACAAAATTACGTCTCACTGCAACGATGCGCCATCTAGTGGACAAACGACTACGGGACGCCAATACTGGAAATGAAGCCAAATTATTATGATGAATATTTGGTTTTCCTTTAATCCTACTGAATTTGTAATTATGTATCGGCCGTTCTAATTGCCGATACTGATGGTATACATGCCTGTGTGTGTGTGTACGTGTGTATATGTGTGCACCACCATCTACAGGCCAATGAGTGTACAGTACAGTCACTAAATGTACACATAACTTCATTTTTTAGACCCCCCCATGGATGAAATTCTACGAAACTTGGCATACCCCCAGAGAATGTCAGGTCAGGTCAGGTATTGGCGATAAGTAGTCGTTTGTCCACTAGATGGCGCATCGTTGCAGTGAGACGTAATTTTGTTGGAAGTTAATCTAAAGTGGGTTGGAAAGACACTACGCTTCCTACAAGGACAAGACTGTAGGATACAGTAGTTTACCGCAGAGAACGTCTAAGGGTAGGATGATTTCTGCATGACATGTAATTCCCATTTCCTCTTGAAGCCGATATAATTCTGAGAATGTTTATCGGACATGCTTGTTTTTTACTGCAGGTAGGCTACGTTAATCCTATCAATAGCAGAACGTAGGTAAAATAATGTTACCGTTAGCATGGTTGAGTGATGGAGGCCAATTTGATTATTGATGTATTTGTAGAAAACCATAAATGCGTTTATAGGCTACCAAGCAAATCGATAACAGCACTAATTGTATCTTTCGACCATTCGACCATTCGACCATCTTTCGATCTTATGACCATAACCTAGGCTACTAACAGGAGCTAAGTGAGTTAGCCACAACACGTTCGCTACGTGATGGTTTTTTAATGGAAAATATATAGGCTACCTGAAAGATAACCTGTCTATGATGCACCCTAAACACCGGGCTGGGACATATATGCTCAAGGTCTCAAAAAGCATCTGAGTCAACGTTCATTCCCAAACACCCATAGGCTACTTCAATCCTCTATGTTCAAAGGTGATTCAAGGAAGAGCATGGCTCAAAGTAAAGTAGGCTAACTGAAACTACATAAATTCGTCAAAGTGAATAATTTGTGTCAACTCGCCGCAATTTATTAACGCACCCGTGATGATCTACATCTCCATTTAAACCAGATGTTTTAGAGCGCACGTTGAGATGTATTCAGGGCAGGGCTGTACCTAATATTTGTTGCACGTGCTACAAAAATCATTCTTTGCGATGGATGATTTAGTACCAACGTTACACCGGTCAGATACAGTTTTGCCTATGGCTATTCCGTGAGACTGAGGCGCTTTTTGTTTGTTCGAAGTGCGTGTTTAGGGTGTGAGAGGGTAGTCGATGTGCTTTTAATCCAGCTTGGTAGTTGTAGTCTATGCGATTAAAAAACACGTGTGTGTGAAGTATCCAAACAATGATAACGCTTTCATTATGGCTGCTTTAGCCACAGACCTTGAGCTACTGTACAGTGGGTTGGGTTCCATTTAGAAGTGTCCACTTCATGGCCCCGGCCATGGCGCAACTGGCTGGGGCACCTGCACCGTACGCCGGCGACCCGGGTTCGATTCCCGCCCCGTGGTCCTTTCCGGATCCCACCCCGACTCTCTCTCCCATTCACTTCCTGTCATTCTCCACTATCCTATCCGCAATAAAGGCATAAAAAAGCCCAAAAATATACTTAAAAAAAAAAAAGTGTCCACTTCATTCGCCCTTTCCGTGATTCACAGCTACGTGAAATGTATTACTACTGATATGCAAAACTATTAACTTTTCGCCAAGAGGTGGCAGCTTGATACAAGGTGTAAGCCATTGGTTCCAAAGAAGAGCTTTTATTTGGGTCGCCAGCATAGCCTAGTGACAATTTGTGTTGTGTAATAGGCCTAGCATAGGGCCTACCTTATATAGCTTGTTAACAGTCACGGTTTTGTCATAACTCCCTCTATGCATTTTTGCATTTAGAATAGCTCTAAAACCGGGGGGCGAACACATCGCAGGGGGGGCGCCAGTGCGTGGATATCTCAATCGCAAAATTAAACAATATTTCTATCGGGGGCCTACTAGGCTGGGTGAAAATCAAAAGATTGCGTCAAAAGATTGAGCTTAACCATGGACCTCATGGTTGCAAAATGCAAGGGAACATGAATCAGCATATTATTTGCACAAACAATAACGGACAGTAGCTCTTCAACTTTGCCCGTTAAAATGTGTATGAACAGTCTCGCTATGTGGTACATCTAGTTTATTACTATTTTATAATGTGACATAGCAAGTCTGATATGCAAAATAAACTCATTCAGCTCAATCAACTATGCACTTATGCAATGTTATTTTGTTTTTTCAGGAACACTGAATGGAATTTGATAGGCAACTTGCTGAATTGCATTAAATTCCAAAGTTTGTTTGTTGGTCAAGTTTTTTGTTTTGAAAATGTGCCAGAATGTTTGTTTGAAACTGTGAATACATGAACAAGATAAGACATATACATGTATCTGCATAATGTATTTGAGTTTATGTTTTGAAAAAGGAAATTTAAGGATTCAAATTACTTTTTGCATTTTGGTTGTGAAGATGCCTTTGTGTTGGATCGATCTAGAGCCAGAAAAAGCTGCACTATTTGGTAGTACAGCATGAAATTGCACACACACATAAAAACAGAAAAGCCACACACATGCATGTGCACACATGCGTGGACAAACACAATAAAATATGCATACAAATAGATAGATGACTTGGCTGGGAGTTGATATTGACTAATGATGATGTGACACCATGTCTTAATTTAGAACCAAACATGAGAACAGACAGAATATCTGGCTCAGTCTCTAATGTGGGTTTTGTTTCTTCCCTGCAGAAATGCGTTGGCATTCGATAGAAATAAAACCAATGTATTTCGAATAAAGACACACAATGTGGGGACTATACAGAAGCTAAGGTACTCTCTCTCTCTAACACACATACACACACACACACATACAGTATGTGGATGTGGATGCCTGGACAAGGCCAAACACAAAAACATCACTAGTGCTTGAAAAACATGTATATGTACAGTAGACAATACAATTTCATTAATGTATGTACAGTACCCTCCAGAATTATTGGCACCTCTGCTAAAGTTGATTAAAAAATGGTATAAAAAATATTCTGTTGGTGTTTTATTGTAATCTCACAATGAAAAAAATTACGAAAAATCCAACCTTGAAGGGAAGCACATTTTTTTGAGAAAAAGGAAAATCTCATAAAAAAATTAATATTTTTAATGAAAACACGCTGCTCACAATTATTGGCACCCCTGAAAAATCTTATATACAAAACCGGAAGCATTTTCCTGTTTAATTTCAATTTATTTAAGTTAATCAGAGTGTCTGTAAACTTTCAGAAGTAGTTCATGACTTTCTTTTTCACTATGGTATGAAAATAAAGTCACACAGAGGCTAAATCCTGTAGTCATTTTTCAACATCGGAAAGACAAGAGAATACACTACATTTAAATAACAAGAAAGTGTGTTGACATTCGTAAGTCAGAGAATGTCTATGAAAACTAGGTACTTTGTTGAAGGTTCTAATCATCTGGAAATGTGACAAACATGCTTGGACAAAGACCCATAGTTATCTTGCCCCCACGTACAGTATGGAAGATGGTAAGATAGGCAAACAATTCCATAGGAACCACTGTTGGAGAGTTACAGACTTAGGGTACGTTCAGACTAAGCGTCTTTTTATGACAAAAGAAGTTATGCAAAAACAAAACAAACAACCTTCGAGGCATTCATGTCTCCAGGCATTTGGCGCCGTTAAAGTTAACGTCCATTATTGTAGAAACATGGCGTGATGTGTGATGTAGGGCTCATGACTCGGACTCGAGTACTACAACACTGGATTATAATGTAAAACGGACGCTGGCAGCTGCGAAAAAGACGCTTAGTCTGAACGTACCCAAAGGTATCATCTTGGGGTCACCAAGTCCCCCAAAAAATCTTCAAAAGTGACCTCACTGCTAATAGATTATTAATAGGGCATGTCAAGTAAAAGCCTGTCCAGTCATTTAATTACCAATGAAAACGGCAGAAGTTACTGAATGGTACAGTGACTTTGTCTGGAAGTATGGTCTATTGTCAGATGAAATGAAAATTGCGCTCTTTGGCTAGAAACACGTTAGGTGTGTTTGGCATACATAGAAGAATGACTATACTGAAAAGAACCCCATGCCTAATTGGGTGGCTGTTTCTATTCCACAAGGTCGTGGGAACCTAATTAAGGTACATGGTATCATGAACACCAAGAAAAACCTGAACATTTTCAAAGGAAATCTGTCAATCTCTGCTAAGACACTAAAAGTTAGTCATGACTGGATCATTCATCAGGTTAATAAACCAAAACAAATGTCCAGAGCAAAACAAATATGGTTTGCTGAACACAAAATCAAGCTTCAGACATTGCCATATCAGTCCCCTGATCTAAACTCCATAGAAAAACAGTGGGGTGAGTCAAAGAGGAGAATGCACAAGTGTGGACCTAGGAATCTGGACGATCTAGGGAGATTTTGTGAAGACGAACGGTCTTAAATCCCTTGCTTTGTATTCTCCAAATTTATGGGGTGTCACAGGAGAATATTACAAGCTGTTTTATTGGCAAAGGGAGGCTTAAGAAAGTATTACAAGCAGGGGTGCCAATAATTGTGAGCAATGCATTTGTTAAAAATAGTTATTTCTTTATGAGATTTTCCTTTTTCTCAAAATAAATTTACTTTCCTTCAAGGTTGGATTTTTCCTAATTCTTTTCATTGTGAGATTACAATAAACCAACAGATTATTTTTTATACCGGTTTTTAGTCAACTTTAGCAGAGGTGCCAATAATTCTGGAGGGTACTGTATATTATATTGTCTAAATGTGTATTTTTGTATCCATGTCTTTGTTTGTGTGTGTGTGTGTGTGTCAGAATTGAGCATGACAACACAGGTATGAATGCGGGCTGGTACCTGGACCGTGTGATGTTGACGGAAGTGAGTCGACCACATCTGCGCTTCTTCTTCTCCTGTACCAACTGGCTGAGCCGGGAGCTAGGAGACACACTCATCTTCAGAGATCTGCTGGGCACTCTCAACCCTATGGATGTGCCCAAACGTATGCCACAACACAGCATTCACACCACAACACAACCAGCAGTCATAAATACTGTACCTACACCATATATCCTTATGCTATTGTGCATTTACACAGACATGTCTAGATTTCAAATGTCTTCAACACATTCCTTACAAATACTGTACACCTATTTAACACTCCAAACATTCATACAGCAGATTGCTTTCATACCAAACTTGAGCATTCAGTCATCTTTGAAAGTATAAGATAATGAAAAGAGTTACTGCAAGAGCTAATGGAGGACTGAAAGTACATAAGCCAACAGTTAGCTAGGATAAGTTTACCTGTCTTCCCATCTCCACACACATGCATGGCCACATACCTTAGGACACAAAAGTTTTGTTAATCCCCGGTTGCAGGTTACAGGGACATCCATGCGGTCACTCAATGTGACTTGACACATGAACATCGCACACTTGCACGTGCACAGCTTATAAATGTCTTGTTTTGGTGAGATAAACCTTTTTTCAAGTGTAAGTAGGTTTTATCCATTGTAATATATATTTTAGAATATAATTTTTTCTGAAAATATGAACAGATTGTAATTATAATTTTTGAATTTAACCTGTAGTCAACAAAATAGGAGGTGTTCCTCATGCGTCGCGCATCATTTAAACACTAACAGAAACAATCAGAACAACAGAAGCAGATAGAAAGCCTAGGAGACGAACAAGTAAATACGAATACAACAACAAAGAAACTCGAAAGAAGTTGATTGCTCAGTCCAAAATTTCTACCAAAATAGGATTCTAGACTAGACTTCCGGTGAGACTTCCTGGTCGCCTCACACTGAGCTCCTACCAAAAGCCCTTTAATTGGCAGCTTAACTGCTTGTTTCCTGTAACAAAGTTGCTCATTTAACATATTGGATAGTTTTGAATACTAGTATCGTGAAATGGTGTCAAAGAGAAGTGCAAGTTCGCCTGCAAAACAAGACTCGGGCAAGCGTTTCAAAGCTAGCCTTAGCTCAGGAACCTCACTAGCTAGTTTACTCCTGGAGGAAATCTCCTTGCTAATCAAGCAGACAGTAGAGGCGGAGAGGGAGACACTACAAGACCTTGTAACCGAAATACTGAGTGAGACTTTGGCTAGAGCACTAACTACGGTTGAAAGTCACATAGCTGAAAACGGAACGCTACTGAGATCATTGAATAGCAACATCAACACTCGGCTAAAGTCGATACAATGCAAGGAGTGCCTCGTCAGACTAAAAAAGATACTAATCACTCTCTCACAGAGCGTCTCAGAAAGAAAGTCACGAGATGGAAGATAGGTTGAGAACAGGGTTCAAATGATCTTTTTGTCTTTAAAGGGGTCTCTCTATCTCTTAAAAAGTTGGCACACCCCGCGCATAACAAGGCAATACAATTAAATAGCCTAGGCTTAAGACTACAAAACAGGAGATATAATGGTAGCTGCCTCATAGGATGGCAGTAGCACCATGGGGGTAGCTGTGTTAACGAGACGTAATCTGACTATAAACATAATTAAAGTAAGCTCAGATGCTTCAGGAAGGCTAGCATTCGGTTGTACCTCCATTGAAAGAAGGAAAGTAGCCTTTATTAGTATTTATGCCCCAGCCATCTTTGCCTGTGCATTTTTTCAGAACATTACAAAAGAGTTGTTAACTTTAGATGAGTACCACCTGATTATTGGTGCAGACATGAATACAGTTTTTGACAACACCCTAGAGACACGCCGCTCTGTCTGGCATCATGTTTTTGTTTGTTTTTATGTAATGTTCGTAATTTTATGTAATGTTCTGTTATTTTTTTCGTATTTAATTGTCAAGTTAACCCATTTAAGCCCAAATTTTTCCCAGACATGCAAATATGCAGATCATGTGTTATTAGCAACCCTTTGAAGTAATCAATAATTATTTTTTTTTAAAAATGTATAAAAGTAGATGAAAAAGTGAGTTTTATTACCGGTCACAATTGTGACCGGTGGGATAATATGCGTATACTCAATTAAAGGTTGCTCAAATTGCTTTTTTGTTAAAATAAAGGTATTCTGACAGGACTTTTCAAACTGATATGAACACTGACACCATTGGCAATAATAAATATGAAAAATATGTAAACATTGTTTATTTACCAGGAGCTTCGGCTCGTTAAAATAGAACCCTGAATGTGTACATGTATGTCTGTGCGTGCGTGTCTGCATGTAGTTGTGAGAGTTAGTGTATATGGTCTCTGTGTGTGTATCTGCATGGGGTGTGAGAGTTAGTGTGCATATTGTGTGTGTGTGTGTGTGTATGTATGTATATATATATATATATATATATATATATATATATATATACATATATATATATATGCACTTTGCCTGCTGCTCTCACACACCCACCTGCAGATACACACACATATATATATATGTGTGTGTGCATGTGTACTGTATGTCTCTGTGTGTGTCTGAGTGTGTATATCTGTGTGTGTGAGTGTGTATGTCTGTGTGTGTGCGCGTATATACACACACACACACACACATATATATATATATATATATATATGTGTGTGTGTGTGTGTGTGTGTGTGTGTGTGTATATATATGCGCACACACACAGACATACACACACAAATACACACACACACATATATACACACTCAGACACACACACACAGACATACACACTCACACATATAACACATATATATATATATATATATATATATCTATGTGTGTGTGTGTGTGTGTGTGTGTGTGTGTGTGTGTGTGTGTGTGTGTGTGTGTGTGTGTGTGTGTGTGTGTATCTGCAGGTGGGTGTGTGAGCAGCAGGCAAAGTGCATGTCGCGTGCAATGTGAAGTCCCCTTGAGTGTGTATGTCTGTGTGTGTGTTTGTGTCTTTGTGTGTGTGAGTGTATATGTGTGTGTGTGTGTGTGTGTGTATTTGTGTGTGTGTGAGTGTGTATCTGTGTGTGTGAGTGTGTATATCTGTGTGTGTGAGTGTGTATGTCTGTGTGTGTGTTTGTGTCTGTGTGTGAGTGTGTATGTCTGAGTGTGTATATCTGTGTATGTGAGTGTATATCTGTGTGTGTGTGTATGTGTATTTGTGTGTATGTGTGTATTTGTGTGTGTGTGTATGTGTGAGTGTGTATGTGTGTGTGTGAGTTTGTATATTTGTGTGTGTGTGAGTGTGTATGTGAGTGAGTGTATGTCTGTGTGTGTGTGAGTGTGTATATCTGTGTGTATGTGTGTGTGAGTATGTATGTGTGTGTGTATCTGTGTGTAAGTGTGTGTGTATGTCTCTGTATGTGTGTATGTATGAGTATGTGTATGTGTATGTGTGTGTGTTTGTAGGTGTAGAAGTATGTGTGCATCTAGATACAACATTCTATCCCACCGGTCACTATTGTGACCGTTAACATGTTTACTCATTCTGCAAACACACCAAAGACATTTGAATAATTATAAATGTATATATCATAACTAGACACCTTAAAGACCATGTGTACAAAAAATATTTGTCCTATGTTTATTTTAACATACTTTAAAAACCTTTTATTTGGGAGCTGTGAGGCCGTCATCCTCTTCTCAAGGTGCAACCAGGAAGTAAACAGCTCTGGTCATGTGACAATTTACTCAAAACATTTGACACTGCACACATTTCATTGAAACACTCTATTGTTTCAATATTTACTGAAAGAGTATTGGGATATTCCCCATTTACAGTTTTAGAGGCCTATAAGTACATATTTTTTTTCGGTCACAATTGTGACCGATGGGGTGAAATGGGTTAAATGTTTTCACCCATTATTTACGTTCATGAGTATCCAGCTACATTTAATGAGTTAAGTCAAATACATTCACACACGCAAAAAAAAAAAAAACACTTGATGTTGTGGACATTCCTTTATTCTGAGATACATCAGACTCTCAAAACAATCCCAAACAGACATAAGGTCTTTATAGAGCAAATCCATATAGACTATTTGTCAAATAAACCAGTAAAACAGAATTAGGGGATGAAATATATAACATTCACATTCATAGCTCATATTTTTAAAATAAATCAGTGAAAAAGTATCCTGACAAACAAGCAGCATTTAGCATTTTAATGCCTTGGTCATTTTTCATAATTTAAATTCTTCTGTAGGTTACCTGATAGCCCAGTTTAAGACGCGTGAGCGTGACATTATTTATTTTTGCAGCCAATCACTGCTGTCGTTTTATTTTATTGATTTGATCTTAGTCATTAGAAGCTAAATTCTAAGGCAGGCCATAGGTAAAATCCAACTATGCAGGTCTGGTTATTCCTTCGCTGTTTCTGGGTTGTAAATTATCATCAGGGTGTAAATCATCCCGTAGCCCTCTCCTAGAGCTTTTGAGATATTGCCACTGCTCCAACACTGAAAGGCACTGTTAGAATGCTTGGATCAAGCCAGGTTCAGCATAGCATATGCCACTGTCTGCTCACGTTGGTGAGCGGACCAGGACAAGCACACTTTCGCAGTTCCCACCGGAAATGCAGTCTAGTTGTTATTCCTCCGTTTTCTGATGGTATCTGTATTGTTACAATACCTCATATACGTTGTTACCTACCAATACAATAAAAAATTGAGTACAATTATTCAATACTGCAATGATATTCTCTCCCTCGTTCCACCTAGTTACCAACGATTGGTTGGCTAGTTATCTTGGGTGTGTCTGGACCACTTGAGGCTGCTGCAGACACGACAAGTTGATTTGTCCATTCCCTTCCTAGGGGCTATACTACTCGATTAGTGTCAAGGCATGTTGCGCTCTAAGCCAGGGTATGCTGTCACTTGAAAGTGGCTCTGTTTTAGCGTCACTTGTATCACCATGGTGTCTTATGCTGCCAACGAAACCTGGTCGGCAGCAGGTTATGTGCAGGTTACGGAGCAGATTATGTGCAGGTTACGTGTAAGATTCTGTCATATCCTATCTTACAGGTGGAGCTCCGCCTCTCCAAAAGCCAGGCGCTTTAACAGTGTTGTGTGTGCAAATATGCCACTAAGGACGTGCATACCATACAACATCCGATGACAATCGATTTATTTGATGTTATAGGCTAGACACTATGGGCTCTATCTTGCACGTAGCGCTATTGACTTTATACACTGGCGCTTGTATCATTCCTATTTTGCATTGAACGCACAGCGGAATTTTCCCTCCACAGACGCAGGTTGTTAAATTAGGAAATGAATTTGCGCTCCTGGGGGGCTGTTCAGCGAAAAGAGGAAGCGTGTTCCGGAGCAAACATTCCCTGGTGCTATTTTGCAGATTCAGAAAACACTGACCAGGAAAAACCTAGTCTACAGTCAGTGGCGGAATTAAATGACATTTTTCAATTAATATATTAGGTGCGAATTCCATATGTGACTTTCCGGACATGGGGATATTGGCCATGTCCTTGGTAAAGATGACTAAAAAGTGTAGGATTTATATTTACAATGACATTGAAATTAGGGCTGTCACTTTACGTTCGAAAATCGATTGCACAATCGATTGGACCAAACAACACAAGTTTCGAAAACTAAAATGGGGATTCGATTTTAACCAAATATTTACACTATTAATTTTAAACGAAATAAACAAATAAAAAAGATAGATGTAACAAAATTCACAAACAAGAATATAAGAATATAAAATAATTCCGAAGTGCAGTAAGCATTGCGAAAGCTAAAAAGAAAATTCCCACCAATTTTACGCACCGGGAACAGCTGTTTCAATCAGCTGCTGTGCTGCTCGTGTTTTGCCAAAAAATGGAGGACAACGCGATCAACCTGTGCGACATGTAGAGAGACGAGTGATAGGCCCTAATAACTTGAGGAGATGTGGAAGTACTTCGGATTTTTGGTATATCAAACTATGGAGAAGAACAAAGCGGTAGGCTACGCAAACTGTGCAATCGAGTTCTACGTAGGCGAAATTTGTTTGACATTTCTAATCGTAAACACAGACACAGCTACGTTGAAGCCTGCAGTCATGTCACTGATGTAATGGCAGTCCACTCGGCTTACTGGTTTTCGAGAATGTTGCACTTCTGTTTGTCATTGTGCACGAAACTTCACGCCAATAAATCATCAGAAATATTGCTGGCTTGCGTCTTCAAGCGCCCTCTTTACGTTCGTCCTAATGCCTGTTAGTTGTTTGTGGATTGGCCTATATTTTGCGTTGAAAATGGAAGCGTCTTTAGACATAAAAAATCGATTTTACAATCGATTCAATGAACACTTATGTCTCAAAAATCGAACAGGATTTTTTCACAAAAGTGACAGCCCTAATTGAAATATGCATCATGTAATTCATAACACTTAAATTAACAGGTTTGATCCTCTGAAATACATTTTGACACATTTTTACATTGTTGAGACCTCATGAAATGGACCGGACGCAAAAAGCACCGGTTTCGTAGAATGACCCGGTTATTCAAATGCTATTTTAAGGGCGCATGCATGGCCACAGGGGCGCCTGCAGGAATGAATGAATATATGCACACCCATCTACTGACACCCCTGAGCACGCACTGAAACAATCAAAGCATTGATACTATTTGTCCGTCTCCCGGTTTTGTTTGTGTGTTGGTCATCTAAAAAGTAGCCTATATACAACATCCACATGCAATATCTTCACAACAACGCCTAATAACGACCTATTCATTTGGACAACTTTATACAGCACTTTAAAGGCTAAAGTTACCTTTAGTTTTGTCCCAATTTACGGTTGTTTATGGCTTTAAACATCGTGTTAGTTAGTAATACATAATTACAAGGAAAAATACGAGGGATCATTGTGGTGTCCATGAAGATGAGGGAAAATAAGCATAAATCTAGTGTACACGACATTTCCATGAATCATGGATCTGTTGATGACATAAATTAAATGGTCCAAACCTATAATTTATAAAAATGAACCACTGACAAATAGATTACACAAGGAAATGGCAAACAGTGTGCAGACTGTGTGTGCAGGCCATATGTCTATGTTTCAGTTTATCAGTGTCAGTTTATCTTTTGTTGTTTTTACTTTGTCTTCGTTTAAAATTTGGATGTGCATTTACTTCACTTCATCCAACTACATGTCACCCCTGGAGGATATCTAAATATGTTTTACGTCCACATAATACAATATTCAGTTTGGATGTGTTGTTTGTAGGCTACACATTATTTGTGTGTATTTGAGTGCAAACATGTTCTTTTTTGCAGTGAACAGATACATGGTGAGTGTATCTACACCAGATATTAAAGGCAGCGGAACAGACGCTGATGTGTTTCTTATCATCTTTGGAGTGAAAGGAGACTCAGGTGTGTGCATGTGTTTTATTTATTTTTTTTTTTTTTAAATAATGCAACCTATTGTAATTTTTACAGAGTATTTATTTACAGTATGTGTGTGTATGATGTACAGTGTGTAAGTATATCATGTATATGTATGTATGTATGTATGTATGTAGTAATATTTGTGCATGTTTATACGTTTAGGTGATCGTAGGCTGGACAGTAAAGATAAAGATAACTTTGAGAGGGGAGGTGAAGACAAGTTCGTTGTTGAGGCTCCAAATTTGGGTCGTGTACAGAAGATCACCATTGGACACAACAACAAGGGAAACGCAGCTGGGTGGGCCTGTGGGAAGGTATGCACGCACGCACATTATTACGTCATTCATGGCTCACAAACAGTATATGTTCATTACTGAAATGAGCTGCTGAGAGGAAATGGTGTAAATCCAGAGATGCCAATTATCTTAGTAACTACCAGTCTTTGTTATCTTCTTTTGCATCCACACTTGCAAAAAAGGCATTCTATTAGAGCAAGATTTCTACTTTCAAGTCTCTGCTCAATCCTACACTACCGTCATCATCTACTACTTCAGCAGATGACTTTTTCCACTGACAAAGTTGCTTAACCCTTAGAACCCGATTGACGCAAAGTGCGTCAAAAAACACACCCTTTCTTCTCTGTTACATTGCTCCGGAACGGTTCATCGCAGCGAGATGAAACCTTTATTGCACGACAGAGCAGAAGTGGGGCTTTCCAACGAGACTACACACTTGTCTGTACGATCAAGTATGAAAATTAAAAAAAAATCATGAAATTAAATCAAATTGCATCATATTTACAGTCTATACTTCTCTGCATTCACCTGCACACACATTACTCTAGTTTGAATTACTCGCGAACCCGTGATCGCATCGATATGGCAAGCATATCAGATGAAAGAGGGGGCACAGGGCTATCCATTGGTACCATGTTTATCGATCCTTCTGGCTTATAAAACCAGACGAAGTGACTGCAAAATAATAACGTCATGTACACAAACCAACGCTGCACACTCATTACTCTCGTTTGAATTACTCGCGGACCCGTGATCGCATAGATATGCCACGCATGTCAGATGAAAGAGGAGACTCAGAGCTATCATTTGATACCAAGTACATCCTTCTGGGTTATAAAACAGACGAAGTGACAGCAAAATAATAACTTCATATAGCTGGACTTACCCCACGTTTTTGTCTGTTCTTGTGGCAAAGCATGTTTATAATCCAATGCTATCATGTGTTTCTCTATGGCAAAGCATGTTCATATTCCGGTTTTGAGATCCTAGCAAATTCCTGCATGGCATCCAATTCAAGGCTCACATTGCATCCCAATTTCAACAAATAAACTCCTTTTTTGCCTTTACTTTGTTCATGGCAATGCAGTAAAGAGTTGAGAATTATTATGACTGCATACACACAGGCACGCAGGCTAACACGCAACCTCGGGTCAAGTCAGGTCAGATCAGTTCGTGTCACAGATATGGAGCGCAGAAAGGTCATTTTTCATCACTAAATAAAAAATGGCATTTATTTCCGTAAATCACATAGCAAATATTTCTGTAAATTGCTCAGCCCCAGAGTATCCCTCCAACATGGCAATTATATTGCCCGATTCAGGACAGTCTGCCCTACACACACATGAAATGCATGTAGAGCTGTGAGCTTGCTGTGGTGAGATACATGTCGAAATATAAGAATTTTTATAATACACTTTTTATATTTTAATTCTTTAAAAATCAAAAAAAAAAAAATCAATGCTAGTATTAATACATGAAATGATGGGAGATCTGAATAGCCTAAACTCTCCTGAAAAAAACAATATATAATATATGTGTGTGGCACTTACAATGACCAGAATAAATCCTTATGAATAAAGGTAGTGAAAATGCCCTAAAAACAGCTTAGGGTTCTAAGGGTTAAATAAGATCCCAGTTTGATAAGCCTTTACAGAGGGCTTTGCCTTGTGTTGACATGGTGGCATCATTGGACTCTTTCTCTCCTCATGATGAAGAAAAGGTTTCTCTACTGCTTGAGCAAAGTCCTCTTGATGAAGAAAAGGTTTCTCTACTGCTTGAGCAAAGTCCTCTTGATGAAGAAAAGGTTTCTCTACTGCTTGAGCAAAGTCCTCTTGATGAAGAAAAGGTTTCTCTACTGCTTCAGCGAAGACGTCCAACAACATGCCCTTTGGATCCTGTCCTGTCTACTCTTCTGCAGTCTATCGCACTGCTCTTCTGCTGGCGGTCACACATGTGTTTAATACTTCACTCAGTTCTGGAATAGTTCCTTCTTTTAAAAGAACTACAGACCTGTCTCCCTTCTTCCGTTCTTGTTCTTAAAGAAGCACTATGCAGGTCTGGTTATTCCTTCGCTGTTTCTGGGTTGTAAATTATCATCAGGGTGTAAATCATCCCGTAGCTTGTTTAGATGAGCCACAAACTTGCTCTTGTGTTCTAGGCAAGCCCCTAGCACTACCGAGACAGCTGCTGCCCTGGTGGCGTCCATGTTCTTTCCTACAAAGACAAACAGGAACGCTAAAAGTGCTGGCCCCTCCTACACTATACCGAATTAGATTCGATACGAAGTTCCGGATCAAACACTTGTCTTGTCAACACAGTCTTTCATTTCCTTCCTGTCCACACCAGGAAAGTATCGCTTCAGCATATCAACCACAAAGCTCTTCACATTTTGAGGTAATGCTTTTTTACCTCGAGAACCATCCCAGTTTGTGGTTTTGCTCCATGCTCGGTAGTTCTCCTCCGAGATAACGTGTCTGAAGAGCAGGCATCCATATCTGCCCACTTGGCTGAAGCTCTGTTGGTGGATTTTTGCATGGTCGTCTGGTCCAACATTACGCAAACTCACGTCTGCCCAAACACGAGGAATTTGGATGCTGTCGTTGAGGGAAGCAGAAAGGGCCAATGGAGACGTCATCTGGCAATCTGACAACAGTAGAGCCGACTGCAGTTCTCCTATCCCAGCTCTCATCTCTGCGATAGACATTTCCTTCTCATCTGCTGATACAGCAACATGAGTATTCCACTATAGCATTGCTCCTCATTGTCTTACTCCTTTCCTTTTCAGAATGTTCTTTCTATCCATAATCATAAGTCTTTCTTCAGTGAATTAGCAAGATACCATCAGAAGCCAGCAATCATAAAACACCTGTGCGCGCGCTCTCTCTCCCCTGCACATGAAACTGTCTGCGTGTTGTAGTCTAGATTTGCGTGAGTTCTTTCTATCTGCTTTACTTTTGTGAGTTGCGACCACCTAGGCTATGTTATAGACGTTCTATGAGGTACCAGTGTTTAGCTGTGTCACAAAACAATAAGCTTTGTCAGACTACTTTTAAAATGATATTCAGGGCTATATACATTTTAAACATTCGGGGCTGAAGACCCGACAAGGCCTTGCGTTAATTCTTCAGGTGCAGTGTCAGGAATTTTCATACAAGAGACGCTCTCATTGGTGGTTAGGATATGGAGTGATTGACAGCAACATAGCCAATCACATTATGAGAGATGCTGAATTTAACATCAACTGCGATGTTTGATTTAAAATTAATGTAAATTTAGCCGGGTCTGTAAGCTGGCACACGTGGGTGCTTGATATTTTCCGTGGGTGCTCGAGCGACGGAGCACCCACCGGCGCCTATGCCATTCATGATATGTTGTCAAATATTGAAGTTGTGGGAGGTTTACATAATTTAAGCTGTAGGCTATGTTTCATTCGTCCCCCATGCTGTTTCATTTGTCCCAGCCAGGAGGGACGAATGAAACAAAACACACGTTCGACTTCTCCTTAAATAACTCTTGAACGGTTTTGTTCAGAGCTACAGTACATGCAACTGTATTTGACAGAGGACAGATGTATGTATGTCGCATAGGCTACTCAATGGTGCTATTTCACACGCATTATAGCGACCCCCACTCACCGGGGTTAGGTGGAAGGTGTTAATAGCCGATTGTAGCCTAGGGCTGTCAGAATTGCTCAAAAATGACGTTTTAATTTTTCCCTCTAAAATAAACACATGTATTCGAATATATTGGAATATCTAGGCTATATTATTTGCGCATTATGTCAATGACGCGCATCACGTCATCTGTTTTTAACTTTTTGGACATTTTTGAATCAACTGAAAGAAGATAAATATTTTTCGTTAGTTTTGGAAGTTTATTTTTACGTAGCCTACAATAGCCAGTTCCGACAAAGCCAAAATTACTCCTTTTGAAACAATGAGTGAGCAGGCTGCGCGTTTGTATGGTTATTGCTTGACAGGGGGGGATCCCAAGCAGCTTTCAGCTATAAGGCTACTTTGAGAACATTCCCTAATTCACCCGACACTGATATTCGGCATAGCCTATAAGCAGTTTAATTAAATGTAATGTTAGTTGTAAACAAACGGGCTACTTGGTGAGGCTTGGCCTCACAGATGCGCTCGTGCCTTAGATGGCAAGAAAAATCTTCACGATATAGGCCTAGCCTAACTGACCGCCCGATTCACGTTGGCTGGGGGCAGGGGGGGCCATCAGACATTTGTGCCCAGGGGTCTATGAATTGTTAATCCGGCTCTGCCCCCAACAAATCTCACCTATAGCGCAACCATTTACGTCTTCATAAAATAACAACTTGCCAGATATGCCTTCATAGCTTTGGGCTTCATTCAGCATTTTGTTCTTCCACTGGAAATGACTCTTCAACATTTGCTGCTTGCTGCATCCTTTCTGTTTTTATTGTTTAGAAAACGTTTGAGGTCTTGAGTTAATGCATTAAACATTGTTTGCTGGTAACCCGCCACAAATAGCCTACAGATTCTTGCGTACGTACATTCTCTATTCTCTCCAAAATGTGCCCATTCTATAGGCTGGCCAAGTGCGTATTTCTGCGGCATAAAGCAGATGTATTTGTTTATTGTACAGAAAAATAAAAAATAACCTGTCAAGCAGTCAATTGACTATATTGCAGTCAAGAAGTAGGGCAAATTCATTTACGAAACCAAAACGTGGGTCATAGTTGTCTAAGCCTCTATTGCGTAGCCTGTTAAAAATGTCGCTAGATAGTATTAAATCGCCAACAACATTGTTTTCTGCAGAAACCTACCCTAGGCTACAGATTAGTTCTGAACAGTTATTTCTCTACTGGCTCAATTATCAAAAAGGTGCTTTCTCTTCGTCCTCTGCAAATGAAGCAGGTAGTTCCGTATAGACGTTAGAATAAATAGGCTAGTGACAATGGCCCCAATTTTTTAGATACCCCTACCGGAGGTAGAACTAAACCCAACAATGTTTTTCCTCATCTCTAAGGTCTCCCATATATTAAATGGATTCTTAGCTAAAAATATTTTACTGCTAAGATTGTTAAATTAACAGATATTGTTATACACCCCAAAACCAAAAAAGGACTAAATAATAGCCTGTCCGTATTGGAGTTAAGGCATGTAAATTAGTGCAGATCAATCACACAAGCTCTGAGACCTTTGAAACTTGGCATGTTTATAGTCAGGAAGTTGCTTTACCTACTAGAAAAGACTGGATGTAAATATCACCCACCACCCACCAAACAACCCAGAAAGTGTTGTAGAACCATCAGAACGACTCTCAACCTGCATAATTAAGGTCATTTTTGCTAAAATTGTTGCATAGGGCTTCTTTTGGCCATGTTATATTCGAATTTGATTAATACTCAATGCTAGACAGTGTCTCTGCTCTGTTATTATGGAAGTTGCATAAATCCACGTTGTTCTATTAAATGTCATAATTACAGTTTACAGACGCGCACAGGCATGCATTGAATGAATGCTCATACCACCACTTAATTGTATGCCTCTATGTTTGATGCCACCAAATTAGCAAGTATTTTCTCCTGATTGCAGAAGTTTTTCTCTGCGGTTCCTTGATCAATTGCGCAGCAAATTATCAGACGAATCACCGGGCATAATTTCATTCCGTGGCTCCGTGGACCAGCAGTGTCCACATTGCGGACCGGTGCCGGTCCGCGGCCCGTAGTTTGAGAAACGCTGCTCTAAGCAATGTTGGGTAACGTCATTCTGACAAAACAGAGAGCTAGCTCGCCCCTCCCTCCAGGGCAACAGAAACTCTCCTGACATGCATCTCGTAGGCGATTGGCTGGATCATTTTGTTATGTTTAATGGACCAGGCTGGACCAGGCTGTTTTTGTTGCATTTTTTGGAGCCTGCTGTCCACAGAGACCACATTTTTTTTACTGTGCAGGGGACAGGCAGCTAGCGGATGGTGAGGTGATGTTCGCTTTATTTAACAAAAAATGTTTTAGTTTAGAAGCCGCATAACATCACTTAGAGCACCTTTAAGCTGCAGAGCTATAATTAAAGCAATAGAATAACATTTTAGCTATTAACAATTAAGCATTTTAACATTTAAGCTTTAAGTTATAGCTACAGCATCAGACTAACGTCTAAACTACAGTGCAGAGGAGACTATAGTTAGGAGTTACCACTGCATCTGTCAGTACTAGTACTAGAGGATAGGAGTGCCTACATGATAAGTAGGCTACTAGTCAAAGTATGTATGGAGAGAAGTGGCAAAAGAGGAGGTAGAGAGGGAAGTGGAGAGGGAGGAGGCGGGAAGAAGGAGAACATCCAACACCATACCTCTTGATTGCCTTTGTTGGCCTGTATGTAACCATGTGGGGCACTGATCACCGCCCTGACCCTCACAACTCTCATGGCAGAAGAAAGCTGCATAATAATGAGAAAAGGTAGAAGCACAATGGTTGCCTATGCAGCTTCACTATCTTTGTAAAGATTTCAACCATGTAAAAAGAAAAAATTGTCAGTTGTCAAATCAGTTTTGTTTTGTTTGTTTGTATGTGTTTAGGTGGAGATAGAAGACAAAGGAAATAAAGAGGTGTATGAGTTCCCCTACGATGATGCCTGGTTTAACATCGACGACGGTGACGGTAAAATACAGAGGGACGCACTGGTGGGAACAACAGGCCTGTGTACCGGTAAAACCATACACAAAAAACAATTAACAAGAGCAGTCTTGAATAGACTGAATTGTATTAGAATATTGTAATTGTTTTAATTAAATTTTGATGCTTTATAGTAACACAATATAGTCAACGTACTGGGTTCCCCTTTTAGCACTAAGTGGGTCCCCAATTTGTCTAAATCTAATGGAAAGGGTCATGATCCTACCCACACATTACATAGTTAAGTGCCAAGAACCCTGGGCGTGCATCCACTTTTTCTGTGCCTTCTGCTTCTGCTATCAGAAGCATCACGCTCCGGTCAGTAGCTAACCTTTTTACTGAGACAATTACCTCTCATTCACTATTCAACAGTTCTATCTCTGTTATGGCCAAGGTCACTCTGTCATATTGTACTGACCTCTCTTATCATTCAACACTACCAGTTTGATTTTACAAGATTTTTATCTCTCTAAATAAGTATTTTTAAAATCATGGCACTGCATCTGCCTGGTTGATCTAGCTGTTAGCTGCAGCAACTTGAGCTAGGAAGCACTGATTTTTCTCCATGCTTTAATTGCGACCAAAGGTGCATCTATTAAATGCTGACTTGAAAGGGATATGTTGCATATTTATGCAATCGCTTATTTTGAATTTTACTGAATATTTTTAAATAATTAACATACTTATTATGACCGCCGCTAGCGAAGTGGTCATATAGGGATTGTCAAATGTTTTTTTTTTCCCCGTCATCTACTTCCTGAATTTTTGGTCAACGATACCCGGGACACCGAAACACCGGGGCACATGAGATTTGGTGGGTATGTAGCCCCACTAGATTTTTACGGAAAAATTTTGTTTGGTCCCCGGGGGCCACTACCCCTCCCCCACCCGCGAAAAAATGCAGTTTTTCCTAAATAACTAACTGAACCGTGGCACCGAGGATGAAGAAATATTTATGGTATGTTGGTCTCAAGGGCCCACATCAACCTAGCTCATAATCACTCATTTGTGATTTGCACCCCCTCGTTAAAAAATGAAAATGCAATATCATTCTGCTTTAATCGCCCCTCTCTTCAGTTAAGATGTTCAGAACTGCACCAAATGTTATGTGTATGATTAACCTGAGATTCTCTGGGGGTATGCCAAGTTTCGTAGAATTTCATCCATGGGGGGGTCTAAAACAATTAGGTTATGTGTACATTTAGTGACTGTACACTCATTGACCTGTAGATGGTGGTGCACACATATACACAAGCACACACACACACAGGCACGCACATACTATCGGTATCGGCAATTAGAACGGCCAATACATAATTACAAATTCAGTAGGATTAAAGGAAAACCAAATATTCATAATCATCTGGCTGCATTTCCAGTATTGGTGTTACATAGTCGTTTGTCCACCAGATGGCGCATCGTTGCAGTGAGACGTAATTTTGTTGGAAGTTAATCTAAAGTGTGTTGGAAAGACAATAGACGCTTCCTACAAGGATGTGAATAATTTGTGTCAACTCGCCGCAATGTAGATTTATTAACGCACCCAAGATGATCTGCATCTCCATTTAAACCAAATGTTTTAGAGCGCACGTTGAGAGTTGTATCCAGGGCAGGGCTGTAGGCTACCTACACATATTAGTTGCACGTGCTACAAAAATCATTCTTTGCGATGGATGATTTAGTACCAACGTTACACCGGTCCGATACAGTTTTGCCTATGGCTATACCGTAAGACTGAGACGCTTTTTGTTTGTTCGAAGTGCGTGTTTAGGGTGTGAGACGGGAGTCGATGTGCTTTGATTCAAGCTTGGTAGTTGTAGTCTATGCGATTAAAAAGCATGTGTGTGTGAAGTATCCAAACAATGATAACACTTTCATTATGGCTGCTTTAGCCACAAGTGTCCACTTCATTCGCGCTTTCCGTGATGTACTGTATTAGAGGCTACTACTGATATGCAAAACTATTGTAACAAACTGCAAAGTTGTTTCAGAATGGTTTTTATTGGTCTCAAACCAAAACACATAATACTGGGCCATATCTGACCCTTATGCCCCAGCACTGAACATCTACTTTAGGCTCTATCTCAAACACACACCAATCAACCCTGGTTATGAATACTGTAACCAGCTGCAAACATAAACACAACAGACATGACATACGACATTGTCAACCCGCATGGTTATTACATCAACATTACACAAATACACACATTGCACGGCATCATGGGAGCACAGTCATAACCAGCTAGGCTCAGTTCATTACACTATTAACTTTTCACCAAGAGGTGGCAGCTTAAGTCCGGTTCCCAAATTAGATTTTATTTGGGTCGCCAGCATAGCCTAGTGACAATTTATGTTGTGTAATAGGCCTAGCATAGGGCCTACCTTATATAGCTTATAGTTTGTTAACAGTCACGATTTGTCATAACTCCTTCTATGCATTTTTGGATTTAGAATAGCTCTGAAACCGGGGGGGCAAACACGTCGCAGAGGGGGCGCCAGTCCGTGGATATCTCCATCGCAAAATTAAACAATATTTCTATCGGGCGCCTACCATGGACTAGGCTGGGTGAACCCAGGCGATTTCCGGCGATTTCTTTTTCTTTTTTGATTTCTTAAAAGATTGAGCTTGGTCTGGCGAAAGCCAGACTAACCATGGACCTCACAGTTGCAAAATGCAAGGGAACATGAATCAGCCTATATTTGCACGAACAATAACAGACAGCAGCTCTTCAACTTGGCCCGTTAAAATGTGTATGAACAGTCTAGCGACACATTTCATGAAGGCCCTTTTGGACATGTCAGTTATTTGCACCACTGGGTAAAACTGCATTTTGTTTTAGACTACTGGTATTTAATTTGTGCATTGACAATAAAGTTGAATATCATATGAACTAGATGACTAAACTCTTGCATATGTAGTGATGGCAGATTTACATGACTCAAACGTCCCTACCAAGCAGGCTACTTGCTGTAGAGTTTTTTTTTTTTTTTTTGCTTCCTAAGCCCAAGTAATTTATCCATAGCCTACCATTCAAATATGTTTCGAAAACCCAAACTGATATTCTTTTTTAGTCATTAGTAGCCTAAAACAAAAGCAAACAGTTTATGTCTATGAACACAGTTTGTAATGATCAATTCTGAGCTGTGTGACATCTGCTGCAGCTCTAATTATGAAAAGACAAGTGGATTGTATGTGACTTGTCTGTTCTGAAAACCTATATAACCCTTATGAAAAACAATTCAAAGACCTGTGATTTTCATTTTTGGATTAGACTAGCCAGTCTCTATGCTGTTTTCATGGACAGCAAGACCCGCTTCATTCATTGTTTTAAATAACGTTGTTTGCGTAACGATTTTGTAGTTAGGCTACTGCAAATGTAACACCCTCGTTTCTATGAAACTGGAAACAACTGAACCAGGAGACTGTCACAAGACAAAACAAATGTCTCAAAGCCCATTAGATTAACGTGAGCCTGTGGTTTAGATTTGTAAGACAAATATTTGGTTAGACTAGGCTAGCTAACTTTACACTGACACAACGTAACAATGCTCTGAAGTCGCGGTCAACATGAAATCCAAAACTTTTTGATCACCAAGTTGAAATTTACAGCTCAACCACGAATAATTCCGATTCTTTTTAATATCATCCAATAACTAATTCAATGTTGATTTAGGCCTATAGGCCTAACTCGGCCTACTTAGCAACACCATTGAACACCACTTAAAAGTCCAACGAAGAGTTGCCATTGCTGCTGCTGTGCTGAAGAGATGTGGATGGCACGGCAGGGCATGCCCAATGAAAATAAATTAACGCAACACAACACAGACCCCGCTTCTCTCGCGTCAGTCACTGAAATGAACACAACACAGAACCCGTTTCTTTCGCGGCAGTCACTGACAGTAGCCTAACGGTACAGATCCATTTGTACTTCACTTCATTTTGTCGTGTCGCATTCCACTCTAGTCCTATGGGTGACGTCAAGCGATTTTAACGCACCCGCAAAGCATTCCGGGAAGGCAGCGCTGCATTTGAAATAATGTCGCGCGTCAAAAAGCTGGCTGATGCCCAGCTTTATGCAAATGAATCCATTGAACGCGAGGCGGCTATCCAATGAAAGCACAAGGTTGTAGGTCCTTTGTACTACCACAACAGTGCCTGTGAAACTTTGGTTCCGCTTACAAGACAAATAATGTTTTAACGATCTCTTCCACGACCACCCAGTAGGCCATAAAACAAATGAAACTAGGATTTGGATGAATATATTGACTGTTGGTGTTTCTGGTGAGGATTTGAGATTGCATTGAGTAGTTTAAATAAAACAGGATTTTGAAATGGCTTGCATAGTTTGTTTAGGCTATTAATGTGTTGTATACTGTTAAGTACATGCCTAAAATTGTGGTCCATTTGTGGAAAAACACTTAAGATACGTTAAAACGAACTGAGTATGAGCTGGTAACTGACATTTTAAACAAAACGCCCACACACGACTGAACGAGGGGAGGCAGCGCGACCCCATGCGTATGACGTGTCGTGCAAGTGGATCGGTACCGTAAGGATAAGGAGGATAAGCGCCGCGCAGCAGCAGTTTGTGACGTTGTTTGCCGATACTGGTGACGGCGGCCATGTCCAGAAGTAGCCTAAAGCATGTAGACTAATGATTCCTAAAACATATACAAAGTCTATTCTGTGGCTATTGAAATTTGGGTATATCGTGTTAACTGTAACCCACCCTCTGAAGCCTTTCGTGACACATAGAAAATACTTTTCAATGAACCTGACATGTTTCATTCTCTGATTCTAAAAATGTAATTTTTGAGTCGTTAAAACTTAATACAAAGTGGTTTTGAGCCATTTTAAATCGCTGAGCTACAGCATCGGGTGTTCGTAGACTGTGCGTTCCTCCTCCGTCTATAGACAGCCAGGGCATATACATTTCTTCTACGACTGCAAACGGGATTCACTCGCAGTTAACCAAATATTTCTTTATTAGGGCAGGGCAGGCTTATTTCTGGCTATTAAATTATTTCTAAACCAGTCTGCTAAAGTTTGTAGTGAAGTCTGTGTAGGGTTTTCCAGGCTCCATTTACGAGACACCCTGCTCACAAGAGCCATCTGCTGGTTGTTTGGGTTGTTGCAGCGTCGTTGCAGCGTCACTGGAGAAATACAAATTAAAGTTGCATGATCCCGCGTGGAACTGACAGGGATTGTTTAATTTGTAAAATAAATACATTATGCTGCTACCTTCTGCTTTTCCAAAATACAATGTAGCCTACAGGTGTACCTTTCATCATTCCAGTTGCAATGGATGGACTGTGATGAACTGCCCTACTTGTGAATGTTTAGATATTTTAAAGGTTTTATAACAATGCTACACATTTTTTGGCAAGTGCTACAAATCTATTTACCTTTGCAGCGCCAGTAGGCTAATTTCTGTGCGGCCCGCAAACACACATACCAAACAAGCATACACAAAAGTTTCAAGAGTGGGGGATGGAGTAGAAGATGGAGACAAATTGATTAATGTGATTTATTTTCGCAGAATTGATGTAAAGGACTTAGCGGCGGTCATATTTTGTACCGCTATGCGGTACATCTAGTTATAACTAGAACAATCCTTAAAACTGTTGTTTTTGTTATAGTTATAGTGTGCAAGCCCTTTACTCTTTCTATGTTCGCATATATGTCTATGTAGGGGTCATCTATAACGTGCAGGTGATGACAGGTGACCTTCGTGGGGCAGGGACAAACTCCAAAATCCACCTGGTGATGTATGGGAAAAAGGGATTGACTAATAGTGGCAAAGTGTTCCTGGAGGGGGGCACATTTGAGCGTTCTCAGATCGACATCTTCAATGTGGAGATTTGTACGCTGCTCAGCCCCCTCAGCAGGGTGACCATCGGACACGACAACGCCGGGGTCAGCTGTGGCTGGCACTGCGAAAAGGTGTGTGAAAATGAATTTGATTGTGTGTGTGTGTGTGTGTGTGTGTGTGTTTGAGGTTGGCAGGGTATTGTTGTTTTTGTAAGTGACTCTCAAACAGTTTATATGGGTTTGAAGTAGTGATAGAGGAAAGGAAAGTTTCATATGTTTTGTGTGCTTGTGGTTAATATCTAAAGGTTGTGGTTAGTATCTAAAGGTTGAGCACATTCACACCCAGAGATTGAGAGAGAGAGAGGTAGAGAGGGAGAAAATGAGTGTATAACATTCAGTGGTCAACTTATTTTTTCTGACCTTTTTTTCTATTTCTGACTGGTGGTGTGTGTGTGTGTGTGTGTGTGTGTGTGTGTGTGTGTGTGTGTGTGTGTGTGCGTGTGTTGGGGTGTGTGTGTGTGTGTGTAGGTGACAGTGTACTGTCCTTTCACTGGGATAGAGCAGGTGTTCCCTTGCAGTAGATGGTTCGATCAGGATATGGGGGATCACATGGTGGAGAGAGAGCTCCCTGAGATGATCTCACTCAGAAAGAAAAAACTGAAGAGTAAGTCACACACGTACACACATGCCCTGTAGATACACACACAAACATAAAATCTACTGTGTACAGATGTGTGTTAATACTCTTGTCTATCTATCTTTCCATCCATCTATCTGTCTGTCTGTCTGTATTTAGAGTACCCATGGTCGCTATGGGTCTTTACGTCGGAAATGAAGGGTTCAGGCACGGATGCCCAGGTGTTTGTGCAGATCTACGGAGAGAAGGCAAAGAGTGATGAGTACAAGCTCCAGAACAAGTCAGACAACTTTAAACAGGGACAAATCGACAAATTTGTGGTGAGAGTCTGTGTGTGTGTTTGTGAGCCTGTATTTGAGTGTGTGTGTGTGTGTGTGTGTGTGTGTGTGTGTGTGTGTGTGTGTGTGTGTGAGAGAGAGAGAGATAGAGAGAGAATTGAAGAACAAGAAAAGGAAACCCAGCATGCTTTGTGCTTCATCCCTGATTCGCTGCCGTAGGTGGAGCTGCCGGACCTTGGACGAGTGCGAAAGCTCCGCATCTGGACAGAAAAAAGAAGTCCCTTCGCAGGCTGGCACCTCAACAGGGTCTGTCTGGAGCACATGTCCTAACACACACACTGCACACACACACAGGAACACACTTTTTACATTCACATTCCACATGGTACAAATATACATAGACATTGTACAAATATCATACACAAGTTTTTTTTTTCTGAAATATGTATTTACAGTATGTAAGAGGTTTGTGATAATTCATTTATAAACTGTTAAATTCATGGTGTCTCAAATAACATAAAATGGACTCCAGCAGTTTATTACATCCCCTACAATTTCTTCTGTGGCTTCAAACTTTGCACCTTCTTCTTCATTTTGGGAAATGGGATTGATCTGACCCTGCCCACTCTCTACACACTGTTCACCTGCTGCTGAGTGCTGCAGCTCACATGTTTGCTAACTTTGTGAATAACTGTTCCGCCCCAGGATTGGTTCTGTACCTTTATGACACACTAAGGGCCCTAATTTGACAGTCTAAAATGCATGGTCACTGGCGAAAAGCTTATTTAAATCTAGTGGGATGTCCAGTTCACATTGGGAGTGTTTTCGTTATCAAACGTTGGGTGGATGGCAGAACAAGGCGTTCCTATGTTACTTAAACAGTCATACTGTAGGTGTGTTTTGGGCGTAACATCATTTAAAGAGAAACTGTGCAGTATTGGCAATTTCCTCGCTGTTTTCTCGGTTTTTGCTTCTTTTTCACTGGCTCTATCATGACGAATGTCTGAGGAACTCCATCTTCAATATGTGTATTTAAATGCAGTAAAGCAATTCGTTACACTCGTTATACTTCCTGACACTGAGGCCGTCAGCACGCCAGCCCAAAGTTGCAAGGGTGGTTTTTCCGCTTACAGGTGCTAAGGGGAAGCGAGACGGCCACCATTCAACCCGAAAAAAGTCATATAACCACTCCAATGACTCCGAAGCTGTTAAGTCAAGTTAAACTAAGCTAAAAAAACTGCATATTAAGCTAAAAAACCTGCATAGTTCGCCTTTAAATCAATGAGAATGACATCTGTCATTCCCTTTAACAGCAACTTCAAAGAATGCATCGGTATTTTAATAGTCAGCGGTGCATTTGAAGGAATCTGCTTGCGAGGCCGTATGGAACAGTTATTCTGTATTGGGGCAGCCGTGGCCTACTGGTTAGCCCTTCGGACTTGTTACTGGAGGGTTGCCGGTTCAAACCCCGACCAGTAGGCGGGGCTGAAGTGCACTTGAGCAAGGCACCTCACTGCTCCCCGAGCGCCGCTGTTGTTGCAGGCAGCTCACTGCGCCGGGATTAGTGTGTGCTTCGCCTCACTGTGTGTTCACTGTGTGCTGAGTGTGTTTCACTAATTCACGGATTGGGATAAATGCAGAGACCAAATTTCTCTCACAGGATTAAAAGAGTATATATACTTATACTTATACTTATTCCACTAAACCATGCTTTACTAAAACCTAGCATAGTATAGCCTACACGCATTTGCACTCGTCTATTATTTGAACTCATTGGCAAAGTGAAACTAACTTCACTGTGGTGTCAATCAACGACAAAACAGTTATACACAGTTAATTACTTTCCCTATTGAATGACAATGGGTTCGAAAACATAGCCTGGAAAAAGCAACACTTAGCCCACCCCAATAATGTTCGAATGACTGAATAAAAAAAAACATTTATCCTGCAGAGGAGTTGCTTACATCTGGTGTCATATTTGCCTCTCCGTAATTACCAATTTGCAAATGATGGGGAATAACTACTCATTGTGAAATGTATTTCGTAATATCTTTATTCTAATTATGTTTCCCATTGTAATTGTGTAATTTGTAAAGTTTTGCCTGGATGTGCGCTGGTGCTAGATGATAGAAGGATGGTGCGTTGTGCACCCGCCATTGTCACTGTTGATAATGAAACTGTTGATAATGAAATAACATATGACAACTCGTCATGGACTTCTGACCAGGTTTCTCTTGGTCAGTGGCGTAATGCGTTTTAGATAGTGTACAATAGGGTTTTTTAGACAACGCGCCAGACCACTCCTTAGTTTGTTAATTGCCACACCCCTTGGCACATTGTTTAAAAAAGAGAATGTGCAAAATATGAAAATAAACTTTGAACTGGGAAAATAACAAGTTTTTCGCCATGCGCCAGTGTGAAAATAGGGCCCTAAGACTATGAACCCACCTGGGTTTTGATTGATCAAATCGTAGATCCATTGACTACTTATTTCACTCATATTTCTTGTAAAAGATGTAAACAAGGTTAAAAACTTGACTTTCTCCATAATTGGCCTTTAATATGATTAAATTGGGCCAAGTAGCACCAGTTTGTGTATACATCTGTGCTTGTCTGTGTGTAGGTATCACTATTGAATACACTAACTAAAGAGAAGTACAAGTTTGCCTGTGGCCGTTGGTTGGACATCAAAGAGGATGATCAGGAAATCATCAGAGAGCTGCCGGCAACTGGACCCCTTGTTCCAGAGCCATTGCCAAGTAAGACCACACACACACACACACACACACACACAGAGAGGGAGCCAGAGACCCTGCATTGAGATAAACCAAGTACCGGTAATTGGAAAGTAATATAAAAGTGTATATCAAAGCAAGTAATTCAATTGTGAATTTTCCCAAGCTGATCAACTGTACTGTATTTCCCACCTGATTTAGTTTGTGTTTGTCATTTGGGTGTATTTATTTAACCAGTCATCATATACCGAGTGACAATCTGCACGGGGAATGTGAGTGGTAGTGGTACGGATGCGAATGTGTACATGACTATGTTCGGAGACCTGGGCGACACGGGGGAGAGACTGGTGTTCCAGAGCCAGAACTACAACAAGTTTGAGAAAGGCAAAGTGAGTACTCCCGTCTAATCTACAGAAATGTGGTTTTCGGTCACCAGGTCCAGTGAAGGAACTCAGATTGTAAACACAGTAGCCTCACATAAGTCTATTGATGAAAAGAGGATTTAGTCGGTAGAGTAGACATACAGTAAAGTAGAGGATCATTGATCGGTTCAGTAGAGACTGACTTATAAATTAGATTTAGATTTGATCACTTAGCTGTACCTGTAGATGCATTATGTATAATTGTAATGTATTAGCGTATGTGGAAACACACATATACCCACACACACACACAGACACACACACACATGCACCCCCCCACACACACACACACACACATACATCCCAAAAAGCAGAGATGTGTTTTTCTTCGTATATGGTGTGCTCTGTGTGCAGGCGGACGAGTTTACGATTGAAGCGGTGTCGTTAGGCCCGATTCGGCGGATCCGGATCGGCCATGACGGGACGGGCGTATGTAACGGTTGGTTCGTGGATAAAGTGTTGGTCCGTGAGGACGGCCAACCAGAAGTGGACGCTGTGGAATTCCCCTGTAACAGGCAGGACGGCCAGCCAATTACATGCTGTTTCTCACTATATCATTGCCTCCCCAGACTCTGTCTGAGCTTCTGTCATTCACTCAGTATTCAGGAAATACTATTGCGTTTTTCACTCATACTGACTTGTAGGGATCTTCAGCTAACACTGGGGAGCCACGGAATGTTCTCTGGGCTTCTCACACATAGCAGCACACACCCTCACACACTTCTCTGATAGCCTGTTTAACTCAGTGGCTAATGAAGTAGCGTGAGGTTACCATGGTTGCTAATGAGCGTAAAGGGAAGCATGAGCTAAACTGCCAAACCACACAGACTCACTCTCTCTCTCGTTCTTGTTCTTTGTTGTTCTTGTTCATTGTCTCACACACATTGTCTCACTCACTCACACATTGTCTCACTCTCTCACACATTGTCTCACACATTGTCTCACTCTCTCACACATTGTCTCACAATGTCTCACACATTGTCTCACTCTCTCACACATTGTCTCACTCACTCACTCACTCACTCACACATTGTCTCTCACTCTCTCACACATTGTCTCACACATTGTCTCACTCTCTCACACATTGTCTCACTCACTCACTCACTCACTCACACATTGTCTCACTCTCTCACACATTGTCTCACACATTGTCTCACTCACTCACACATTGTCTCACACATTGTCTCACTCACTCACACATTGTCTCACACATTGTCTCACACATTGTCTCACTCTCTCACACATTGTCTCACACATTGTCTCACATTGTCTCACTCACTCACACATTGTCTCACTCACTCACACATTGTCTCACTCACACATTGTCTCACACATTGTCTCACTCACACATTGTCTCACACACTCACTCACACATTGTCTCACTCACTCACTCACACATTGTCTCACTCTCTCACACATTGTCTCTCACTCACACATTGTCTCACATTGTCTCACTCACTCACACATTGTCTCACTGACACATTGTCTCACATATTGTCTCACACATTGTCTCACTCACTCACACATTGTCTCACTCTCTCACTCACTCACTCACACATTGTCTCACACATTGTCTCACTCTCTCACTCACTCACTCACTCACACATTGTCTCACACATTGTCTCACTCACTCACACATTGTCTCACACATTGTCTCACTCTTTCACACATTGTCTCACTCTCTCACACATTGTCTCACACATTGTCTCTCACATTGTCTCACACATTGTCTCACACATTGTCTCACTCTCACACATTGTCTCACCTTGTCTCACTCTCTCACACATTGTCTCACTCACTCTCTCACACATTGTCTCAAACATTGTCTCTCACTCTCACACATTGTCTCACATTGTCTCTCACTCTCTCACACATTGTCTCACTCTCTCACACATTGTCTCACATTGTCTCACACATTGTCTCACTCTCTCACTCACTCACACATTGTCTCACTCTCTCACACATTGTCTCACACATTGTCTCACTCTCTCACACATTGTCTCACTCACTCACACATTGTCTCACTCACACATTGTCTCACACATTGTCTCACTCTCTCACACATTGTCTCACATTGTCTCACTCACTCACACATTGTCTCACTCACACATTGTCTCACACATTGTCTCACACATTGTCTCACTCACTCACACATTGTCTCACATTGTCTCACTCTCTCACACATTGTCTCAAACATTGTCTCTCACTCTCACACATTGTCTCACATTGTCTCACTCACTCACACATTGTCTCACTGACACATTGTCTCACATATTGTCTCACACATTGTCTCACTCACTCACACATTGTCTCACTCTCTCACTCACTCACTCACTCACACATTGTCTCACACATTGTCTCACTCACTCACACATTGTCTCACACATTGTCTCACTCACTCACACATTGTCTCACTCACACATTGTCTCACTCACTCACACATTGTCTCACTCACACATTGTCTCACACATTGTCTCACACATTGTCTCACTCACTCACACATTGTCTCACATTGTCTCACTCTCTCACACATTGTCTCAAACATTGTCTCTCACTCTCACACATTGTCTCACATTGTCTCACTCACTCACACATTGTCTCACATATTGTCTCACACATTGTCTCACTCACTCACACATTGTCTCACTCTCTCACTCACTCACTCACTCACTCACTCACACATTGTCTCACACATTGTCTCACTCTCTCACACATTGTATCACACATTGTCTCACTCACTCACACATTGTCTCACACATTGTCTCACTCTCTCACACATTGTCTCACTCACACATTGTCTCACACATTGTCTCACTCACTCACACATTGTGAGTGAGTGAGAGAGTGAGACAATGTGTGAGTGTCTCACACATTGTCTCACATTGTCTCACACATTGTCTCACTCACTCACACATTGTCTCACTCTCTCACTCACTCACTCACTCACACATTGTCTCACACATTGTCTCACTCACTCACTCACACATTGTCTCACTCTCTCACACATTGTCTCACACATTGTCTCACTCACTCACACATTGTCTCACATTGTCTCACTCTCTCACACATTGTCTCACATTGTCTCACTCACTCACACATTGTCTCACTCACACATTGTCTCACATATTGTCTCACTCACTCACACATTGTCTCACACATTGTCTCACTCTCTCACACATTGTCTCACTCACTCACACATTGTGAGTGAGTGAGAGAGTGAGACAATGTGTGAGTGTCTCACACATTGTCTCACAATGTCTCACACATTGCCTCACTCTCTCACATATTGTCTCACATTGTCTCACTCTCTCACACATTGTCTCAGAAATTGTCTCACACATTGTCTCACTCTCTCACTCACACATTGTCTCTCACTCTCTCACACATTGTCTCACATTGTCTCACACATTGTCTCACTCTCTCACACATTGTCTCACTCACTCACACATTGTCTCACTCACACATTGTCTCTCACATTGTCTCACAATGTCTCACACATTGCCTCACTCTCTCACATATTGTCTCACATTGTCTCACTCTCTCACACATTGTCTCACACATTGTCTCATTCACTCTCTCACACATTGTCTCAAACATTGTCTCACTCTCTCACACATTGTCTCACTCACTCACACATTGTCTCTCACTCTCTCACACATTGTCTCACATTGATTGTCTCACTCTCTCACACATTGTCTCACATTGTCTCACAATGTCTCACTCTCTCACACATTGTCTCACATTGTCTCACTCTCTCACACATTGTCTCACAATGTCTCACACATTGTCTCATTCACTCTCTCACACATTGTCTCACACATTGTCTCACTCACTCACACATTGTCTCACACATTGTCTCACTCTCTCACACATTGTCTCACTCACTCACTCACACATTGTCTTTCACTCTCTCACACATTGTCTCACATTGTCTCACACATTGTCTCACTCTCTCACACATTGTCTCACACATTGTCTCACATTGTCTCACTCACTCACACATTGTCTCACTCACACATTGTCCTACACATTGTCTCACTCACTCACACATTGTCTCATTCTCTCACACATTGTCTCACTCTCTCACACATTGTCTCACATTGTCTCACTCACTCACACATTGTCTCACTCACTCACACATTGTCTCACTCTCTCACTCACTCACTCACACATTGTCTCACACATTGTCTCACTCACACATTGTCTCACACATTGTCTCACTCTTTCACACATTGTCTCACTCACTCACACATTGTCTCACTCTCCCACACATTGTCTCACACATTGTCTCACTCACTCACACATTGTCTCACATTGTCTCACAATGTCTCACACATTGCCTCACTCTCTCACACATTGTCTCACACATTGTCTCACATTGTCTCACACATTGTCTCACTCACTCACACATTGTCTCACTCACTCACACATTGTCTCAGTCACACATTGTCTCACACATTGTCTCACTCACACATTGTCTCACTCACTCACACATTGTCTCACTCACTCACACATTGTCTCACTCACTCACCTCACTCACCTCACTCATCTCCTTTTCTACTGTCTCTCAGATGGTTAGATTGTAATGAGGACGATGGTCAAATTATGAGAGAGCTGGTCCCCACAGCAGATGGCCAGTGTCTATTCAGTGAGTTTAAAAACACACACACACACACACAAACAATACAGATCACACAGATACATTGTAACAAGTAATGACCCATAAAGTCCCACACTGCACATTACATACTAGTTCTCTTAGCTTCTGCTGTTGCGTGGTGGAGTGGTGGTTTAATTAACATATATTCACCAAACAGGCCAAACATCAGGTCTGAGGTACATGCCCTTGTCCATTACAGATGTGAATTACCACATTGCCATCAGGACGGGCAGTATAAGCGGAGCCAGCTCTGACTCCAGGGTGTTTGTGAAGCTCTATGGGGAAAAGGGAGACACAGTTAAAGCTCTGTTGCTTGTGTCTGAGAACGACCTGGGGAACTACTTTGAGACGGGACAGGTGGACACCTTTATACTGGAGACAATTGACATTGGGAAGGTAAGGGGGTTTATGAATCTAGTACTGTACCTACAATTTTACTTGGCCAAGACAAGAAACAGACTGCCCAGTTGAAATGTTATGAGAAAATATATTTGGAATTATATTCTACAACTGTGCAAACTCAAAAAATGGAGAAATTGGAATGTAAACAGTTGACCAGTGATCTAGAATAATGTAATTTGATTGGCTGTAAGATTTAGTATAAAAGAAATAGAACCCGCAAAACAGTCAGAAGCCACTGGACTTTGGAGCAACACAGTCTTTTGACCTACACAGAACTATTAAACAGATACAGAACGATTACACAGAACTACACAGTTAATCTGTTAATATGTTTTTATACTTTATGATTTGAAATTCATAAGTAAACAGACAAACAACGAACTTTGGATTCAAAACTTTTATTTTCTGACGTTTTGTGTTGAGTACAAAAGAACTTTGGGGTCCTTAGCTAGTGAGTAAGCTTGCTGACTCACACTTTTGCCAATTCTGCCTGTAGAAAAATAGTTAAAAATAAAAAGACTTACAATGAAAATACATATAATTGCTGTTTTCATCATATCATATCTGTTCATGCTTGCATTTACCTTTCAGGCTTGCAATACCTTACAGAATGTATTTTGGTTACTTTACTTTGGTTCTACCATGTAAAATTGGTAAAATGATTTTGGTTACTTTACTTTGGTTCTACCATGTGTGTGTGTGTGTGTTTGCGTGCGTGTGTGCACGTATGTGAGACAGATAAACCGCATGCTGATAGGTCACATGAATGACGGTCTACGGGCTGGCTGGTTTCTTGACAGCGTGCTGCTCAGTGTTCCAGTTCATGGCCAGCAGTACATGTTTCCATCACACAGGTGTGTGTGTGTGTGTGTGTCTGTGAGAGAGAAAGTCCAATGGGAGCATCTGAATTGTGTGTTTGTATGAAAAACCTCCTTCTTATGTTCTGAGTCATTGTTGCTTTTGCTGTGTGTATGAATATGCACATTTGTTTGTGCATTTATGTTTGTGTGTCTGTTTGTGTTGTAGAGACAGAAATCATGTCTTATCATGTCTGACAGTGTCAGGATGCAGAGTAAAGAGTATAAGGATGATATTGTAGATGACTCTGTGTGTGTGTGTGTGAGCAGGTGGCTCTGCAGAGATGAGGCAGATGGGAGGGTGGAGGTGGAGATCTATCCCAGCGAAGTCCTTGAAATCGAGAAATGTAAACAGCCCCTTCTCTCTTTCTCTCTCTTTTTCTCTGTGTGTGTATGTGTATGGGGATAGGTCTAGCATCTCAGCTCAGTGTGTGTGTGTGTATGTGTATGGGAATAGGTCTAGCATCTCTGTGTGTGTGTGTATGTGTATGGGGATAGGTCTAGCATCTCAGCTCAGTGTGTATGTGTATGGGAATAGGTCTAGCATCTCTGTGTGTGTGTGTATGTGTATGGGGATAGGTCTAGCATCTCAGCTCGTAGGGCAAGGCTCTAACAAAAGTCCATGTCCCTAGGATCACAAACGCTGATAAAAGATGCATACCCTGCACTGAAAGTCACCCGGGATAAAAGGGGCTGCTAAAAGACTAGATGTATACTGGTCCCTCTCTGTGTGTGTGTGTGTGTGTGTGTGTGTGTGTGAGAGAGAGAGAGTGAGTGAAACACTTCTTGATATATAAGGGTACAAATAGAAGATGTTGGAAAAATCAAGGGTGGTAAGATGAGTCCTACCCCAAGATGCCCTACACAAAACACGACATACAAAGTTTAAAAATAGATTCAGTCTAAAACTATCAAGCTTTCGGACTTTGTCATGTGCTATCCAACCTGGAGAAAAAGCACATAGTGGGGACAACAGGCATGTTCTATTTCTCCTTCATGTGACCATATATTATCAAAATGATTTCAAGGATGTAATTAATAGTGAAAATCGTGTTAGCCCAGGGCCCCGTGAAGGATTAATGCAGCCCTGGTCTCATTTACTAGTCTCTTTGTTTGCTTACTAAAGGTCCTGACCAGGAATCAAATGTGTGACACTAGATCCTGAACAGGATAGATAGATATATACATAGATACTTTATTGATCCCCAAGGGGAAATTCAAGAAATTCAAGGATCATGCCCCTGCTGATAAAGGAGGAAACGTGTTAAACGAAATCAGAGCCTGGCATGATAGCAAAAGTCATGCAGTCCCCATGGAAACTTGAGAGGAAATGGTGTCTCCTGAAGCCATGTTGCCTGGGAGAGAGAGCCTCCTTAATCTGCCCGCGTCTCTGTGCACCAGTTAATCACACCTTCTGTCCATCCCAATTGAGAAAAACAAAAACAACACTTGCCCCTTCGGTGACGGTGCCAATTCCAGTTGGCTTTGTGTGTCTTTAAAGTCTAACAATATGTTTATTTTTGAACACTTTTAAGTATTTCAAATATAACAATGGTAGTTTTTAAAGATTCTGTGAATTTCCCTATTAACACTTTTGAGTGTGAATAAATAGCAGTTGCACCACTCTCCTGTAGTTTTGATGGTTGTCATTATCTGGTTGATCGATTATTGGTTTACTGACCTTTGCAGTGATCAACTATGAGGTGACAGTGGTGACAGGAAACGTGTTTGGAGCTGGGACGAACGCACGTGTCTTTCTGCAGATCTATGGCACCGAAGGCAAAACGGAACTGCTCAGACTTGAGAACAGGTCAAACAATTTTGAAAAAGAAACTACAGAGATATTTAAGGTATTTTTGAGTGTCCACATTTAAGGTGGTTATGTGTATTTACACTTAAGTAATGATATTTACAGTATATGTATGTTTTTGGTGAGGGCTCTACTTCTGTAATAATTGAAATGTGTCTGTGTGTATGTGGGTTAAATGTATGTGAATGGGGTGCAGGCTGTGTGGTAAGGTGTTTTTAAGGTGTAAGGTAAGGTGTTTTTAAGGTGTAAGGTAAGGTGTTTTTAAGGTGCTTACAGATCTTTACCTTGTCTGAAATGGAAACCTTTGAGAGCTTCGAGATTGATAGCATTGATAGCACAAGTCTGTGTGTGTGTGTGTGTGTGTAACTGTGTCATGTTGTAGCATCAGCCACATAAATGGGCATATGATTTGATTAAGGCAGATCTTATTTATTGTTACATATCAGATGTGTTACTAAATATTTAGTAGACCTACCTCTAAGTAAAAGTAAAATTTTAGGTTATCTCTCTTTATACTGTTTAAAACCTGGCCAGGTACTTTTTAGCTCTATTTCTATACCTTTGTAAATCTCTTGCTATCTTGATTATGGGCGTCAGTGATCCAGGACAAGTAAGCATTTAGCAGACGATAGGGCCCAGAACTGTCACTAAATCACCTTTTCACTCACTCGCACCCACTTTTCCTGTTCTTGCCCTATGGCTGCGCTCACAGAGAGTCACGTTATGTTTTAAAAACGGGACGCGGGAGAAAGCCGGGGGGGGGATTAATGAATGAAGGAAGGGGTAGAAGTCTAATCGCTTCATGGAATTAATGATGAATTGTCCTGCTCGTATACACCCGTTACATGGAATATCTGACTCTACAGCTGTTTTTTCAAGGAGGTGAGATCGATCCTTTTTTCCCTTTTTTTCGCTGGAGTTTTTTTCTGGAGTTTAAAAGACTGTCTTGCGACAACCTTGGACTCATGGAATACTATATTTTTTGGGACTGAAAGAAGATACAGAGTTGTTGGCGTTGTTTTTGTTTAATGGACTGAGCGCATCGCTTGATGCTTATTTTTTGTTGTGCTGCATCTGCGGCGTTTGGACGATATCTCTCTCTCTCTCTTTCTCTCGAACTCACTCTCTTTCTTTTCCTCACCCTCATGAGAGTGCTCTAAATAAAGCCAAGCATTATATAGATTATTCTTGAATGCGTGTTTTAATGTACCCATGACGTTAATTTGTTGACAACCATTTGAGTGAAAGTGAAACCTGAGTGATGTCCCCATGTACAGAAACAATACACAAGGCAGGGGTTAAAACCTCCCAATGCAGAGATACCTTGAATGCAATTAAGGACAAATTATTTTTATGTTTTTACAAAAAAAAATCTTATATCATGTGTAGTATAGTGTAGTTTTTCCTACCGTTATAGTATGGTGTTACCATTTTTTATGGTTTTCATTGTCAGGTGGTTGAATTGATTATTGAGTGTTGAACTGAGTAGGCTACTCCACTAGCCTGACGTAGTCATATTCAATTCTAGTCAGAATATGAGTCTGATACTGCTCCATTGGGATGTAATTATGGGGCGTGTTTCAACCGATACAGGGGGGGAATGCCTCTGCACTCAATTGGATAGACCTAACCAATCAGAGCAACGAAATAGCTTACCGGGAGGTGTAGGAAGAAAACACACGAACCATCCTTCTTCTCCAAAAATGCCTTAATATTATTTTCTGGTCCTTTGTAAAAGTTAGTGCCGTCAATAACTCCTTGCCTACAACATTCATTAGCGAAATCTAAGAGATACGTAGCCTAGTAGGGTAGGCTATTAGGAAAAAACTGATATAGTCAGTTCCCCTCCGTTTTTAAAAATAATTCTGTTGAACACTGATATGCTACAAACATGTTAAACAGCTGGAAAAGGCTGTCGCAAATCCCTCGAACAGGTGGTCAATCAGAGATTTCAAACGAACAAGAAACATGTCGCAATGCAACAGCGCTGTTTTCCCTTGATGAAAGTGAAACCACGAGTTTTCCCACATCTCAACTTTGGCCAAAGTTTTCAGAAATAATCGTTTTCAGTGATAAAACCTCATTAAATAATATGCATTTTCCATATGGGGTCTTAAAAGCCATGTATCCTTCTAGCCACAGCGTTTTCTGTTTCAAACATAAGCCTAATCTAAGCGTGCTCAGATGACGTGATGGAGCAGTGCCAGACCGAACTTCCCGACCTCAAATGTTGTGGGCAGGACTAAGTTCGGAATGGCACCCAGGCTACTACTCCACATGTGTTCTCTACAAATTCACCGCAAGCTTAGTTGACAGGTGTAAATAACAAAGGTTTTTCCTTGAGCTTGTGGAAGATTTGTATGTGATGTGTGTAACAACTGGAACGTGTTATATGTGGGATAAGTCTCTGTCATTCTTAATCTCTTTAATCAACATTCATGTACCTGTTTTTGTTTTATTGACTACACCAGATCGAGGCTCTGGATGTAGGCCAGGTCTATAAGATCCGTATTGGGCATGATGGCTCGGGCTTGGCCGACGGCTGGTTCCTGGACACCGTCCATGTCAAACGACTCATCATGGCGCTAGTGCCAAAGGAGGACAAGAAGGAGGACAAGAAGGAGGATAAGAAGGACAAGAAGAAGAAGAAGAAGGATGAGGGTCCAGTAGAGGAATGGAAGGAGGTGGTGAAGACTTACACCTTCACGTGTGAACGCTGGCTCGCCCAGGATGAGAATAATGGAGAGAATGTAGTAGAATTGCGGGCGGATGACTACGATGAGCTTGAGGGTACGACGATGAACAGGGAAAGAGAGAGAGAAGCAAGGATGGAGAGAGAATCGGAGACTTTTTGTTATTTTGTTCAATTCAATTTCAGTGATCCATTTTAACCATACACCCATATTTGTATGTAATGAAACTGTTTATAAAACTGTTGTCTAAACCTATGTGAGCAGGTACAGGGCATCACTCACTCATAGTTGTGTGTGTGTGTGTGTGTGTGTGTGTGTCTACTCAGAGAATACATATGAAGTGCATGTGTTTACGGGCACTTTATGGGCTGCTGGAACCGATGCCAAAGTTTTTGTCAACATCTACGGGGACAGTGGAGACACAGGAGAGAGACACCTACGCAAGTCCAAAAACTTCAACAAGTTTATGTGTAACCAGGTGATCTTTTCACACACACACACACACACACACACACACACTACTAGATACTTGGCATTGCAGGGTTTCATTTTCTAACCTATGCTCTCCAATGATATTTTTCTAAGGAGGATACATTTGTGGTCAGTGCAATTGACCTCGGGCCACTAAAGAAGCTGCGCATTCGTCATGACAACAGCAACGCAAATGCCGGTTGGTTCCTTGATCGTGTTGAAATCGTTGATTTAAAGGATGAAACAATGTGAGTTTCCATTCAAAAAGTACACACACAAACAAAAACTGTGTTGTCCTGTAAGGCTGACAAGAGAGGACATAAAATTTGGTGAAATTTAGAAAACAAAGATGAAAAATAGAGCTTTTGGTTTGTATCTAGGCCTACCTGAGATTGGCTTTGGTAGAAAACTGGGGGACTATTTCTGAAAACATTCTTTAGTCTTTGTCACTGCCGAATAAGATAAAGTTAGCCTGGGAATACCAATACGAATCTTTGGCAAATTTGGAATTGCAGGTGCTCTGGAGGTCCATCTGGGCAAGAGGTCATTGAAGCCTATTTCCAATGTCCCTAAAACCCAGGTTACGGGTATGCAAATACAATCGCTAATCCGGCACGTGTATTTCTTTGGAATTGAGTAAACAACTGCATTTAAAACCTTTGTTTACAACAGAGGTTCCCAAACTTAAAACTGCTGAGGCCCACTTTAAATTCTGAAAATCTTCTGCGGCCCACCCAACCAAAATTTAAATGATAAAGTCTATTGACGGAAGGAGGACTGTGCGTGTGAGCATTCAAAAAGGGGTGTGTGTCGTGCATGGGAAACAAATCTGGTTAAATTCATGAGTTGTAGATTTTTTTGAATGCTCACGTGCACAGTCCTCCTTCCGTCAACAACACGAGATTCACGTTTGTTGATAGACTTATCGAGTCTTAAATTCAAAATGGCATCGCCCAGAAAACAAGCGGAAATTTCACTTCAGGTACTGTGTGTATATAATGTCTTCTAAATAAGCTTTTAGCACACATACAATGTTGCCAATGCTTCGTTTTAAATGTTAAGAGCCTAATTACACTGTTGACGAAGTGTGTATCTAGATGGGTTAAAAGAAGCAATTTATGTGCAGTATGAGAGATGCCCGGTTGCTAGCGCTAAATAGCGCTATGGAAGAATCAGTAAAAATTGCAAAGAATCGGTAAATGTTCGGAATGCTTCGGGGCTGGATAGGGTCACCCTTTGTCCATGACTCTAGCTTACGCTCATACTTATCTAAACATCATATCTAAACCCCATTTAACACCAAATTTTTCCTTTAAGTTTAATTTCACTGCTACTGTAGTTCCGCCCCAGCTGGAAGTTGTAAGTCACTGAACCTTTTCCAGACCCACTCTAAATTCTAATTGAGAAGGTCTGCGTGCTAACCAGGCTAGGATAAAGTACTTCACATTTAATATATTTATTATATGCAGTATCTCACAAAAGTGAGTACACCCCTGACATTTCTGCAAATATTTTATTATATCTTTTCAAGGAACAACACTGAAGAAATGACACTTTGATAAAATGTAGAGTAGTGAGTGTACAGCTTGAATAACAGTGTACTTTTGCTGTCCCCTCAAAATAACTCAACACACATTAAAAGTGCTCTAAGCGATTCCACGCATTTTTTAGGTTAAAACTTTTATGTCACTTACTGCAAACATTGCTACTTGTCTGTGTCCTGAATACACTGTAAAAAAAGCGATCTCTGTGGACAGCCCAGGCAACAAAAACAACCTGGGCAAAACCTAGCCTGTAAAAACATAACAAACCGTTCCAGCAAATCACAGAAGAGATGCGCGTTTAGGAGAGTTTCAATTGCACGGGAGCAGCACAGGAGGGAGGGGGAGGAAGTAGCGAGCTAGCTCTCTGTTTTGTTTGAAAGTCAACAGAAGTTACATTACCCAGCATCGCTTAGAGCACCTTTAACACCATTAATGTCTTAACCACTGGCAACAAAAGTGAGTACACCCCTAAGTGAAAATGTCCAAATTGTGCCCAAAGTGTCAATATTTTGTGGCCACCATTATTTTCCAGCACTGTCTTAACCCTCTTGGGCGTGGAGTTCACCAGAGCTTCACAGGTTGCCACTGGAATCCTCTTCCACACCTCCATGACGACATCACGGAGCTGGTGGATGTTAGAGACCTTGCGCTCCTCCACCTTCCGTTTGAGGATGCCCCATAGATGCTCAGACACTCAATAGGGTTTAGGTCTGGAGACATGCTTGGCCAGTCTATCACCTTCACCCCAGCTTCTTTAGCAAGGCAATGGTCGTCTTGGAGGTGTGTTTGGGGTTGTTCTCATGTTGGAATACTGCCCTGCGGCCCAGTTAACTCCCCTCATGCTCTGCTTCAGTATGTCACAGTACATGTTGGCATTCATTCTCTCAATGACCTGTAGCTCCCCAGTGCCGACAGCACTCATGCAGCCCCAGACCATGACACTCCCACCACCATGCTTGACTGTAGGCAAGATACACTTGTCCTTGTACTCCTCACCTGGTTGCCGCCACCCACGCTTGACACCATCTGAACCAAATAAGTTCCAGTAAACCATATCCTTAGTCTGCTTGTCTTAAGCAAACTGTTTGCGGGCTTTTTTGTGCATCATGTTTAGAAGAGGCTTCCTTCTGGGACGACAGCCATGCAGACCAATTTGATGCAGTGTGTGGCGTATGGTCTGAGCACTGACAGGCTGACCCCCCACCCCTTCAACCTCTGCAGCAATGCTGGCAACACTCATAAGACTATTTTCCAAAGACAACCTCTGGATATGATGCTGAGCATGTGCACTCAACTTCTTTGGTCGACCATGGCGAAGCCTGTTCTGAGTGGAACCTGTCCTGTTAAACCGCTGTATGGTCTTGGCCACCGTGCTGCAGCTCTGTTTCTGGGTGTTAGCAATCTTCTCATAGCCCAGGCCATCTTTATGTAGAGCAACATTTTTTTTTCAGAACCTCAGAGAGTTCTTTGCCATGAGGTGCCATGTTGAACTTCCAGTGACCAGTATGAGATAGTGTGAAAGCAATAACTCCAAATTTAACACACCTGCTCCCCATTCACACCTGAGACCTTGTAACACTTATGAGTCACATGACACTGGAGAGGGAAAATGGCTAATTGGGCCCAATTGGGACATTTTTACTAAGTGGTGTACTCACTTTTGTTGCCAGCTGTTTAGACATTAATGGCTGTGTGTTGGGTAACTTTACACTGTTATACAAGCTGTACACTGACTACTTTACATTGTAGCAAAGTGTCATTTCTTCAGTATTGAAAAGATATAATAAAATATTTACAAAAACTTGTGAGATACTGTGTGTGTGTGTGTGTGTGTGTGTGTGTGTGTGTGTGTGTGTGTGTGTGTGTGTGTGTGTGTGTACATCAGGTATTACTTCCCCTGCATGAGATGGCTGGCCGTAGATGAGGATGATGGTCAGATTGCTCGTGAGCTGGTGCCAGTGGACGAGGCCTTCATGCACAAAGAGCATAAGGAGGAGGATGAGGAGGAGGAGGGGGGGGACACCTCTTTACGCAGTCTGTTGCTCGAGCAGAAAGGTCCGACAGGCACACACAGTGGGGACTCAATGACTCATCCAATACTTAACCTATTCATACAGAATATGTATACAGTCAACACATACATGCTGACTTTATTTCCTTTGGTACCAGTGATGTGTGTATAGGATTTCTATATGAAGTAATTCATATTTGTGTATGTCCATGTTTATAGCTATGTCTACCACATTTACTCTGAGAGTGAAGACAGGTGAAAAAATGTATGCTGGGACTGATGCTAATGTCTACGCCATCCTGTATGGCACCAAAGATGACACAGGTAGAGACTGTACACTGGTACACATCCAGGTCTCATTCTTTCCCTATTTAACTTGTTCATTAGCATATGGGGTAACACTTTGCTTAAACTCAGTTTGCATCAACCCATAAAGCATTATAAGCACATCTATAAATGTGTATTAAGTGTTTATAATGCATCATAGCAACTGGCATAAGGTTACAGTATAGCTATTTACGTATATCGACTGCCCTCATAACGTGTTGTGATGTTTTAGAACAAGCCCCACTCAAGTATCAATATAAAAGTTTGGTTGAGGTCATATATGACATGTGGTGATTAAACAGCATTTGATGTAAAGCAAATATGTCATCAATGACAATGCCAATTTTAAATGTTCAAATGTGACCAGGGTTGGGTCAGATTACTTTGAAATGTAATCCATTACTGACTACAAATTACATGGCAATTTTTGTAATCAGTAACGTAATCAGGATTACCAAAAACATCTAACTTAATCTGATTACTTTAGGATTACTTTTAGATTACTTCAATAAATATGTCCCCTAAGTAAAAGACACCACCACTGAATTGATGAAAGAATTCTCATTCTATTTTTCTGTTTATTATTTCATTACATCTAAGAAATCTCTTTGCTCTGAGTAAAGCATTCCTGTGTGAATTAACTGATCTTTTCTTCCAAAAATCTTAATGTAGCCCCTTGTTTTAGTGTTACCATTTACTTTGAGGTCACCAGGTCCCATTGTCTGAAAACTAATACATTTCTATAGCTATTCTCCACTTTGGGGGTGGTATTTTGGTGGTTGAAATTTTCCCCATCCCAAAATTTATCACTTAGTCATCATGGATGTGATCATGGATCACTATTCTCCAAACATGCACAACTCAGCTTAACCTTTATAAGGGGCACACCTGGACAATGAATTTAGCTTTTGCTGGATTTTTTTGACCCAGGGACATGGCCTGAGATTGAATGTCCATTTAAATTGTGGGGGTGAGAAAATGATTCCTTTGGGATGTTTTTCAACCAGGGGGACCTGGTGACTTTCTCAAAGTAAACGGTAACACTAAAACAAGAGGCTACATTAAGATTAGGAGGAAAAGATCAGGCAGTGTGCCGAGAGACCTGCCCCAATAGTAAATAAGTTAGTTTTGATCCCGTGAGGGAAATTTGGTCTCCCAATCCGCGAATTAGTGAAGCACAGTGAACACACAGTGAGGTGAAGCACACAATGAGCACACAGTGAGGTGAAGCACACACCAACCCGGAGCAGTGAGCTGTCTGCTACAACGGCGCTCGGGGATCAATGAGGGGTTAGGTGCCTTACTCAAGGGCACTTCAGCCGTGGATGTGGGCATGGGAGAGCAGTGCTCAACCGCTTCCCCCGCCCACATTTTTTCTACTGGTCGGGGATCGAACCGGCAAGCTCGAAGCTTGTCGAATTAAAAGATAACTAGGCTATCATTAAAAAGTTGCATTGCTTGCATAATAAAATGTAATCAGGTAATCCCCAACAATGTAACTGTAATCTGATTACACAATTTTTTTATTGTAATCTGGGCTGATTATAGTTACTTGATTTTTGTAATCTGATTACGTAATCCAGATTACATGTAATCCGTTACTACCCAACCCTGAATGTGACCTCATATGCTTCTATGAAAAATGTGAATGTACATATTAGTGTGATTTCCTCATTGGCAGGGATAATCAACCTGAAGGCCTCTAAGAACTACAAGGATAAGTTTGAGGCAGGGATGATTGATGAGTTTACAGTGGAGGCAGTGGACTTGGGTAGACTTAAGCGGCTTCGTATTGGTCATGACAACTCAGGTACATGAACATTATCTCATAAATACAGATAAACAAGCGATGCAACATTATCATTAATTTGTTATTTAACTTTCTGTTCTCTATCAGTCAAACTACTTGGCGTTAACCAATGGGAATACACTCCTTGATCACGTAATCGCCACTGAAGTCCTCTAACAGGTTAAGGTTCTATTGGCGCGAAACGGCTCGGCTATATATTAGCCGGCGCGGCCAATAGCAATCACTCTTTCATTCTTCAGCGACGTCTATTGCCACTAGACCGAAAACGGAAGAATAGGATCCGAAAAGACTAACAGAAGACATTCTGACATCAAACATCTTCTCTGAAAATGAATACATATAACTAAAAAGCAAATATGTCCGAGGCCGCCCAGATGAAGCTTCGCGTCCAAGGGTGTGGGCAGTTTATCCCCGCCTTGGACCCGCATTCAATCTGTATAAGCTGTCTGGGCATATCTCATGCCCAGACAGCGTTGGTGGTCCCACAATTCTGCCCGCACTGTGAGAGGCTCGGGCCGAAGGCTGTCCTCTGCCGAGCTCACTTGCTCGAGGAGATGGAAGCCAATGGCCCCCCTCCCAGCTCCCAGTCCGCCCCCCTCGGTGAGGCACTCACGCTTCCTGAGCGGGTGCTGGTCGAGCAGGGGGAGGCAAATTTGCCGGTCGGGCTGGCTGCAGAGCCCCCCATTGGCTATTTTGGTGCGGCCTCTCCAGGCAGCTCTCTGGGGTTTCACGATGATGACCAGGTGTCCCTCGTGGCCTCCAGTCACCTTTCCAGGGCTTCGGGCCCTTCTCTGCCCTGCACAGGGCAGAGGAGCAGGGGCTGACCCACCTGCCCAAGGTGGAGGAGGCGCTGGCTGCCTACCTCGCCCCCCAGGGAGCATCAGCCCGTGGCCCGCCCACTCTTGAGCAAGGCACCTAACCCCTCACTGCTCCCTGAGCGCCGCTGTTGTTGCAGGCAGCTCACTGCGCCGGGATTAGTGTGTGCTTCACTTCACTGTGCGCTGAGTGTGTTTCTCTAATTCACGGATTGGGATACATGCAGAGACCAAATTTCCCTCACGGGATCAAAAGAGTATATATACTTATAAGTGCGCAGCCCTGGCGCAGGGCAGAGTAAAGGGGGCCACTTGGTGGCGCTGGTGCGCCATCTGGCTCACACTGTCCCAGCTACCCGACAGGGAGAAGACTCGATTGCTGGATGCGCCTATCTCCCCCTCTTGATTGTTCGGGCCAACGATGGAGAGTATGAGGGAGCGTTTTGAGGCTTCCTGCCCCGGCGGGAGGTGATCTCCCACCCGCCCACTCGCTCCAATGGCAGTACATCCGCAGAGACAGAGGCGCAGGAAGCAGCAGCCAAGATTGGCCGGTCAGCCCCAGAGGAGTAGTTACCCGCAACAGCAGCAGGGCAGGCAGCCGAGGCGTGGCTGGAAGAGGAGCCGAGAGTGCTCTGCGTCTCGCTCTGGTCCCACTGGTCAGCCCCAGTTGACGGTTGTGGCCAGCTTGGGAGGATAGCGAGCCCCACTCTAAATGCGCTAGGGGCCGTTCCTCGTTTTCAGTCAGCGTGCCAGTGTGTTCCCCTCGCACGTCTTCACAAGCACTTGTTAATAAATAACAAAAAATTAAAAATGATCATCCATAATGACTCGCGGCTCTCCCGTCGCCCCAACGGCGATGGCGGCCACCCCCGTTGCTGCCGCAGCACTGCGGCCTGGGCAGACACACACCCGGCCCCAGGCTCGGTGGCACCGGCAGTGGATGGCTCGGTGGCACCAACAGGCCCACAGCCTGAAGTGCACAAGCTCTAAATGGGTTCTCTGCACACTGGAGCACGGGTAAGAGCTACAGTTCGCCCACTCAGCCCCTCTCAGATGACAGGGTATTCGCATATTAAATTACCTCGACGACTGGGGTCTGCTGGCAGACTCCAGGACCCCCCTGAAGCTGCATGTAGCCGAGACGCTCGACCATCTCCGGCGTTTAGGTTTCCAGGTGAATTGGGCCAAGAGCCGGCTCACACCCGATTCCTTATCTGGGGCTGGAACTCAATTCAGAGAGCATGAAGGTGAGATTATCTCCAACGTGTCAGGCTGTTCTCTGAAGCTGCATCAGCAGTTTTCGCCAGGGTGCTGTGGTCAGCGTGCGTCAATGCTAGCGCCTGCTGGGGTTGCTGGCAGTGGCCTCTCATGCAGTTCCCCCTCGGCCTTTTGCAAATGCAAGATCTCCAAGCATGGTTTGCAGCGTTCCATGCACACCCTGTCAGGGACAGGAACAAACGTGTTCGAGTGGACGGGAGATGCTGGAGGGCTCTCACCTATTGGCACGCCCCCGAGAACCTCTCTGTCGGAGCCCCGCTGGGGAGGGTAGCCCACAGGCATGTGGTGACTACGGATGCCTCTGGGCTGGGTGCAGTGTGCGAGGGGCGATCAGTCCGAGGGACATGGAGCAAGCAGCTGCAGCGGCTGCATATAAATGCGCTGGAACTTTTAACAGTGCATTTGGCGCTCAAGTCAAGTCAACTTTATTTATATAGCGCATTTCATACACAGAGGTCCTTCAATGTGCTTTACATAAACAAAAGCAAACAGGAATAGTTGATAAAAGCATAGAAGGGCAATAGTCAGAGAATAGATTAAAAAGTAAAGAATACAAATAATAATAATAAGAAAACATAAAACACACAAGGTGATAGTACATAAAAGCATAAAAGGGTAATAATTTAAGTGTTTAAAAAGTAATAATTAAAAAAAAATCATAGAAACTATTAACATTTTAGATGAAAGACTTTCCTAGATTTAGACAAGTGAAAAATAAGTAATCAGTTAGCAGAAAGCATCTGAGACAAGTTTGGTCTTAGGTCTAGATTTGAAACTGGCTACAGTTGGGGCAACTTTGATCTCATCTGAAAGTTGGTTCCAGAGCTGAACTGCATAGCAACTAAACGCTGCTTCACCATGTTTAGTTCTAACAGTAGGTTTTACTAACAAGTATTTCTCCTGAGAGGTCTGGAAGGTGTGTACTGCTGAAGCATGTCTGCTAGGTAATTTGGTCCCATTCCATTTAGTGATTTATAAACAAGCAGAAGCGCTTTAAAGTCAATTCTGTGACTTACTGGAAGCCAATGCAGGGACTTAAGTATTGGAGTAATGTGATGAATTCTTTTAGTTTTTGTGAGAACCCTTGCCGCTGTATTTTGTATCATCTGAAGCTGTTTGATAGTCTTTTCAGGAAGGCCTGTGAAAAGCCCATTGCAGTAGTCAACCCTACTGGAGATGAATGCATGAATAAGTTTTTCTAGAACATGTTTTAGACATTAGCCCTCTAAGTTTGGCAATATTTGTGAGGTGGTAAAAAGCTGTTATTTAGTTATTGCTTTCATGTGGCTGTTTAAATTTAGATCACTGTCAATTATGACACCAAGATTTCTAACAGTATCCTTTGCTTTAAGGCCTTTAATATCAAGGAGAGTGGCAACCTTAAGTCTTTCCTCTTTTTTACCAAATATAATTACTTTAGTTTTTTTTTGTTCAACTGAAGAAAATGTTTAGCCTAGAAATCTAGACGCACCCTAGCGGCGGCAAATTAATTTGCTCAGCTTGTACGTCTAGTATCGAACCATAGGAATTTCTATTGGCTTAACACCGTGGATGACGGCCAATCACAGCGCTCTATTTCGTTAGAGAGTCTTAAGGCGGGCTTAACAGGATAACGACATCCTGCGACGGTGAACAACAAGGAAGGTGGCTATGGCAAACGAAGAGCGGTTGTTTGAATCGGCGTTGGCGTCAACTTTGGAGGAGTTGGACTTGTGCTTTTCTTTGAAAGTAGATCAACACAATGCACTTAAGTCATTCCTTTCGAAGAAGGATGTTTTTGCCGTTTTGCCGACCGGATACGGATATGGTCGTAGCGCTGGCCTATTGCATGCCTAGGCAGTTTGAAAGACAATTCTCTGCCCGCCCCTTGGATTAAGCGAGGTGAATGATTCGATGCCAGACTATACATGTCAATGATATAGGATGGCCCGCCAGGCTAGAAAATTTTGAGACATCCAGTTGTTAATCTTGTCTATACACTGACAAAGAGATTCAAGGGGGCTGTGATAGGAAATCAAATTGTTTGTGATGGTTTGTCCAAGTGGGAGCGTATAGAGGTTGAATAATAGTGGCCCCAAGATCGACCCCTGGGGGACACCACAGGTCAAGGATGTTGGCGTAGAGGTACAGTTGCCGATAGCAACAAACAAACTCCTTTCTTGTAGGTATGATTTAACCCAGTTGATGGCTATACCTGAAAGTCCAACCCAGTGCTCTAATCTGTGTAGTAATATTTTGTGATCAACAGTGTCGAAGGCTGCACTAAGGTCCAATAACACTAGGACTGATGTTTTGCCTGCACCTGTATTGAGGTGTATGTCATTTAAAACCTTAATAAGAGCTGTTTCAGTGCTGTGATTTGCCCGAAAACCTGACTGAAAGTAATCAAAATACCCATTTGATGTTAGGGAGGTGATTACTTGATTAGAGACTATTTTTCATTCATTTTTCAAGTTATTCTTCTTGAGAAGGGCTTTACAACAGCTGTTTTCAGGGACTTAGGAAATGTGCCAGACAGTAATGATGCATTTACAATGTGAAGCACATCTGCTGCTATGAGGTGAAGAACAGATTTAAAGAAACTGGTAGGTAGAGTGTCTAAGCCACATGTGGAGGAGTTGAGGTTCTGGACAGATTTTACAAGAGTTTCATAGTCTATCAAACTAAACTCTGACATCAAGTTAAGTTCCCCTTCCCTTGAAGCTGGAAGTTCCAAGTTTTCAAGCATTTTCGCCCGCTAATTGCAGGGCGTCATGTATTGGTGAGGTGAGACAATATGGCGACGATAGCCTATATCAATCGGCAAGGCGGCATTCGCTCCCCGCAGCTATGCCACCTGGTGAAAAAGTTGCTGTTATGGACAAGGGGTCACCTCCTCTCAGTTTGCGCAGTTCATGTTCCGGGAGAACAGAACTGGACGGTGGATATGCTCTCAAGGGGCCCTCTATTACATCGGGAGTGGTGTCTTCACCCACAGGTGGTGGAGGGGGTGTGGCAGCGCTTCGGGAAAGCTCATGTCGATCTCTTTGCCTCGCGCGAGACTACGCACTGTGTGAAATGGTTTTCCCTGACCGAGAGCGATGCTCCGCTAGGAGTGGACGCTCTGACACACGAGTGGCCGAAGGCCTTGCTGTATGCTCCTCCCCGAAGGCTTTGATCCCAACAATGTTGAAGAGAGTGAGGTAAGGCGGACACAAAGTGATTCTGATAGCTCCTCATTGGCCCGATCAGATTTGGTTTCCGGAGCTGATGGCCCTGCTGCACGGTGAACTGTGGAAACTCCCAGCCCGCAGAGACCTGCTGTCCCAGACAAGCAAGGCGATTTGGCACCCGGCTCCATAGAGATGGTAGCTAACTAAGGCTATTCGGCACAGCGGTTCCCCTCTCAGTGGTAGAGACCATATAATACAGAGCACCAGAGCTTTGTCAACGTGCTCTTGTACTCCGTGAAGTGTAAAGTGTTCGCGGACTGGTGTCAGGAGATTTTTATGCAGCATGGAATAAAATAGAAACTAGATTACTAGATTTTGTTCAAATCTACACACCTATGGCTACTGAAAAATGTAAGGTTAATTTAGCAAATGTTATTTTGAAGTATTAAAAAACATTGTTTTAGAATTTTCGAACAAAATGGTTGGTAATTAGCATGTTTACGATACATTATTCTAACCAGATTTTTCATCCTTGCATGTGTCCCCTTTGTATGTATCCTGTTTGATGTGATGTGATGTGATGTGATCATTGTGTATTTCTGTGTGTTTATAAACATGTGTGTCTTTGAGTGTTTCAGGTGGCTCTCCAGGCTGGTTTCTGGACTGGGTTGAGATTGACGCTCCGTCGCTGGGGGAACGTTTGGTCTTCCCATGTGGCCTCTGGCTGGACCGTGGGGAGGAGGATGGGGCCATTCAGAGAGATCTCTACCCAGCCCACCTCCAGACACAACACTACACACCATGTGAGGACTCTGTGTGTGTGTGTTCATTAAGAGAGTGTGAGAGAGTAAGATGTAATACTAGCCTCTGCTGGTAAGACATAGAGATGTAAGCACATTTAGAAGTTAGCTAGCAGTAACAGTAGTTTCTTTGAAACCTCCCTGGAACCAAAACATTTGAGAACCCCTGTGGATAATGCTGTGTACATGTTTATAGGCCCCCTCCTATCTGTTTTTACATGTGCTCATATGTGTTTGTGTGTTTGTTCTAGTTGTTCCGTATGAGATCAAGGTTTTCACTACTGACATCTTCGCTGCCGGGACGGATGCAGATGTGTTTATTGTTCTGTATGGTTGTGATGGCGTGGGCACCACCCAGAAGTCTCTATGTGCCAATAAAAGAGAGAGGAAAATGTACTTCAAAAGAGCCGCAGAGGACATGTTCATTGTAGAGGTGCTGTTCTGCACACATTTACATGTGCATGCACGCACACAGACACACACACACACACACACACACACACACACAGTTGCTTTAACCCATTTACTCCTAAAATGCCTGCTAAAAACGCCTATAGAATCCTATGGCATTCTAGACTAAATAACCTTATTTTCTGAGGGTTTTCTGAAAACATACTAAAAATTGTCAACGTCTACCAAAATTTAATATCTAAGCTTCTGTAGCACCTAGAAACATGAAATAAAAAGCATGCTGCGCTACGCAGCATTCAGCGGAGATTCAATGTTGCGATATGCAGCATCAGGCGGGAGATAGAATGTTGCGTCATGCAGCATCCAGCGTGAATGGGTTAATAACAATTCGCACTGCTCTGTGAGGATTTTTTGTTTGTGCATATGTCATAGTTGTCTTTTTTTCACATTAGTCACATGATCCATTGCTTGATGATATTGTCATGCCTGTCAGTAATGGCTGCTTAAATGTCCACAGTTGGAGGATACTGGTGAAGTTATAGAGAAGATTCGTGTTGGTCATGACAACCGTGGAGTGAATCCAGGCTGGCACCTGGATCGGATTGAGATCAGACAACTGCTGAGGAAGGGAAAGGTATGTAAACATATTATGCATGCTGACTGTATAAACACACAAACACACACACACACACCAACACACAGACAACACAAATGTGTGAAAAGAAATCCTGTTGCTTGATTGATTTTCATAGATATCATGTCCTTGTTAAGGTTTTCACAAAGTGATAAAGGTCTTACAGAGAGCTTTCTTCATTATAACTTGCACCACTATGCCACTTGCTTACTTAGGTCAAACAGAACTACCTCAGCCATTTATTGGCCTGACTTTGCACTACTATATTGACTGTCTATGCACAATTGCACAATTTCAACCCAATTTTGCTGCTCTTATTTATTCATTGTATGTGCCTTCTTATTTACTTTTTATTGTTTACTTGAATGTTATGTTTGTCTGTGGACTTAATTAGTAAAATTATGTCTTGTCACCAACGTGGGATAGTGAGAAATGTAATTTCGATCTCTTTGTATGTCTTGGCATGTGAAGAAATTGACAATAAAGCAGACTTTGACTTTGATTATGTGTATGTGTGTGTGTGTGTGTGTATGTAGGGGTCAGAGACAGCAATATTTCCATGTGAGAGATGGCTGGCCACCTCAGAGGAGGATGGGGAAACTGTCTGTGAGCTGGTGCCCTCTGAAATCATCACAGAGAAACTCGCACGAGATGGAACTCTCAAAGTCTCACAGTTTGAGGTGGACGACGCTCTAGAGAGTAGGTGTTTCTGCATGTGCAGGCCTTACACATGCGTTTATTCACTATATTTATCATTTTCATTTGTTTGTTTGTAAATACCTTAGCTTAGCAATGTAAACTAATGTAGTTTGAGAATGTTGACTTGGGCCAGATAGATTATGATGATAAGAAATGTTATTGACTCATAAACACATGCACACATTGCAGACATACTGTATGTTTGTGTATTAACCTGAACTTGTGTATGATTGTGTTTGGTGGTTGTAGTTCACAACTACAAAGTTGTTGTGAAAACAGGTGACATGTATGGGGCAGGGACAGACGCAAATGTGTTCATCACCATCTATGGAGATCTGGGAGACACAGGGGAGAGGCAACTCAGCAAATCAGCAACCAACAGCAACAAGTTTGAGAGTGGAGCGGTAAGACAAGAAAGACACTTATACATGTGCAAAGTGCAAAAAAGTCACACACAGTGATATGAACTGCATGTACACATGGGAATAAACAGACAAATACAAAGGCCCTCTAACCCAAAGCTTAGATGTGATGATGATGTGTTTTTTTTTTTGCAGGTGGATGAGTTCAATTTAGAGGCTGTAGAGCTTGGACTGGTGTTTATGATCCGTGTTCGTCATGACAACAGCTTGCTGAGTCCTGACTGGTACTTGGAGGAGGTGGAAGTAATAGACCTGGACACAGAGAAGAATTTCCTCTTCCTGTGTGAACGCTGGCTGTCCAGGAAGAAAGAGGATATGAAAATCTGCCGAGTGTTATATGTAAAGGTGTGTGTGAGTGTATGTGTGTATGAAAGTGTGTATACCAGTATATGTGTGTGAGAGTGTTTATGTCTCTGAGTGATACAGGGAGAGAGAGATGATACTGGACAGACAAGGATATGTCTGCTTTAGTGCGTATAAGGGTGTGTGTGTGTGTGTGTGGGAGAGAGAGAGAGAGAGAAATATTTATGTTCAATCTATGTGCTTTTGTAGGGTTATGAGGGTCCCAGGGATGGCAGTGGCTTACGGGGACTGGACAGCAACATGAACCAGAGAGACAAAGACAGCAGAGACAAAGAGGACAGTTTATGTGAGCAAAGACACCCAAGCCCAGATATAATCTGCACACACACACACACACACACACACACACACACACACATATATATATATATATACCCAAGTCCAGATATAATCTGCACACACACACACACACACATATATATATATATACCCAAGTCCAGATATAATCTGCACACACACACACACACACACACACACACACACACACACATATATATATATATATACCCAAGCCCATATATGATGTGCATAATGTAGAAACAATAGAACTGCTCTGACAAACAAAATATTGCAGATGGCTTAATATCAATATTGTAACACCTCCATTTATCACCCATTTTGTCCGAAAATTCTAAAACAACAATGTTTTTTAATACTTCAAAATAACATTTGATAAATTAACCTTACATTTTTCAGTAGCCATAGGTGTGTAGATTTGAACAAAATCTGGTTTGGTTCTTACCAGGGCTTTTACTGCCTGAAATATCCGATTTTGTTTACTGCGCTCGGAGGTTAGTGCTGGCCTGTGGGGTATTCCAGAAAGGAGGTTTAACAAACACTGAGATAAAACTTAACCTCTGGGTTGTCTGAACCTGTGGCGACTAAACCCGAGCTGTCGGTTCCAAAACACCGGTTATCAGTTAGTTCAATCAACCCTGTGTTAGATAACCTCGAGTTGTGCGCGTTCACGGCGAACTTATAAAGGCATCATCTATTGAGAGTCGAAACCATGAGTGAAACCGGCGAAACGAAGAGCACCGTATTTTTCAGGCGGAGTAGCAAGTTCTCCTCGAGGCTTACGAAGAGGAGAGAACTGTGATAACAAAAAAAAGAGCAATACTTGAGCGTCTGCCAAGGAACGAGACCTTGTTTGACAGAGAGCCTAACTGACCGTGTAAATGCGTACGTTTAGAATAGCCTATGTCAAAAGCACAATTAAATAATTTAGTGGACATTACATATTGTATTGACTGCTTTGAATGATGCTTTCTTAAACTAGCCTACCTTGTCACAGATTGAGTGGGCCATAGACTCCTTGAGAATCACAAATGTAATTTTCTATTTTAACGCGGGTTCTGCAGCTGTGGGCCAAGTTAAACATTTGCGCTCCAGCATCGGAAGGGTGATGAATGTCGGAAGGCATGGGTAGCCTATCCTCTATCCCCCAGTAGCATACCCATCAAGTTCTCCTGTAATTGCACATATAACATTAAGGGCCCTATCATGACATTCTAAAGTGCATCGTCACTCGTCAAAAGTCTATTCAAATTTAGTAGGATGTCCAGTTCACATTGGGAGGGTTTTCGTCCTCAAAAGTGGAGCGCATGGCGTAACAAGGTGTTCCTAGGTCTTTTAATCAGTCATATGGGTGTGTTTGGGGCGTAACATCATTTTAAACCAATGAGAATGACATCTGTCATTCCCTTTAACGGCGCAACGCGCGATATGTCAGATAAATGCATCGGTATTTTGGCATTCAACGGCGCATTTGAAGGAGGCTGCTTGCGAGACCGTATGGAATAGTCATTCTTAAACCATGCTTTACTAAAACTTAGCATAGCCTTCACGCATTTGCACTCGTCTATTATTTGAACTCATTGGCAAAGTGAAACTAACTTCACCAAGGAAGTCAGTCAACGACAAGACAGTTATATGCAGTTACTTTCACTATTGACTGACAATGGGTTACCATCGAAAACATAGGCTGGAAAAAGCAACACTTACCCTAATGTTGCTCAAATGACTGAATAAAACAACATTTATCCTGCAGAGGAGTTGCTTATATCTCGTGACAGTGCGTCTTCAGCTGTGCTCCATACGTGTCTCTCGCCTCTCCCCTAATCACTTTTAACCGTCATTACCAATTTGCAAATGATGGTGAATAACTACTCATCATGAGATGTACAGTATTTCGTAATATCTTTATTCTAATTATGTTTAACATTGTAATCGTGCAATTTGTAATGCTTTGCATGGACGTGCGCTGGTGTGCGTTCATGAATGATAGAAGGATGGTGCGTGCACCTGCCAATATGACTGTTGACATGCGCTCTTAAAATAGCATATGAACAACTCGCCATTGACTTCTGACCAGGTTTAGGTGGTGTATGATAGCGATTTTTAGAGAACGCGCCAGGGCCCGCCCTAGGTTGTTAATTGCCACACCCCTGGGCGCAATGCTTAAAAAATAAAGGTGCAAAATACCGAATTCAACTTCGCGCGACTGAAAAACGAACTGTACGCCATGCGCTGGTGCCCCAAAATATAGCCCTAAGTTACAGCCTACACATTAATAAGTCTGTAGTGGATCTGATAGTATTCTAGTAAGGTGTAGGCCTGCCCTAACGCACCCTGTTGAAATGTGTCGCTCAAATTAGACTCCCGGATAGGCTACATCATTCCTGGCATCGTGTAGGCCTACTGGGCCCTGCCATTTCGCCTCCACGTTTGTGATAAGATGTGAAGCATAATCACATATAAAAAGAGAAGTGGCCTATGACCTATCCATTCGACCATAAGGACATTCTGAAAAAGCCAATGCCCGTTAATTGAAGCTCACCAGCTAAGACAGCCTATCGTCGGTGCACATTTGGAAAACTTAATAAGTGATGCTGACCTGCCAGTTGGGTACTAATGATCCTCGTGGGTTTGTGTCCATGAAAACGAATGAACTGCTTTAGCGCAAGGCAAACTTTACGCACCGACCGACACTACAAAAACTCCCAGTCGGAAAGCGCGTGTGTAGCCTATTAAAAACTATTTTGTCCCAAATGCCATCAGCATTCTTAACCAAACTTAGTGACAACACGCATAGCCCTACCTGCATGACAGCTGTTATGCAGTCTTTATTTAAACGTATTTATTAATTTTCTACATGTTTTCCCTTTTTTGTAGGCTACTGTACTTGTTTTAATTATATCTTCAATGTGTCTGAGATGTTGTTTGTCCATCTGTCTGGTGGGCCAAAGACAAATGTCCACTATGGTGTAGGCTAGCTAGCCTACATTAAAGATTTATTTTATTCTATTATAATCCACCATGCGTAATGTAGGGATGGAGAATGCTTTTCAAGCCTATAGCCTATATTTAGGATTCAGCTGAAAAACTCTAGCGCTCTTGAAAAACTCGTTTAGAAAAGAATGTGTAGGCTATCATGTGATGTCGTTTTCTATCGCCCTCTCACGGTGAATTGCACGGATGAATATTAGCCTACATGATTTTGTGCTTCTTTGTAAATCGGACCTTCGTCAAAATGAAACGCCATTGTGTGACAAGTGTAAAAATAGCGGCCTGGTTGAACATGCACTGAAATAACCGAACATAATTAAACATAACCTGAACAAAACCTACCCCCTACCAGGTTAAGTTCAGAGCCTGTGTTACCATAGTTACTTACATAGCCTGGTCATTTTTGAGCTTTCTGGAACTGAAATCCCAGGTTTACCATTTACTCTGGGTTTACATACCCAGTTAAGTTCAGAGCCTATGTTACCATAGTTACTTACATAGCCTGATCATATTTGAGCTTTCTGGAACTGAAATCCCAGGTTTACCACTAACTCTGTGTTAACATACCCAGTTAAGCAAGTAAACCTGCTTTCTGGAATACCCCTCTGGTGTGTCATCTACTTCCACCCTTTCAACGGCACATGAACGGTTCGACTGAGAATTCTCGTCGTTACCTCAAAATTCCACTGGAGCTCCAAGCGGATTTGTACACGCAGCTTATAAGACTGTTTATAGCTTTTCGAGTCACGGTAAAATGTAATTTTTGGGACATATCTAATTTAGATACACTTATGGTGTGGGTTACCACCACCAACTAGGTATTTATTACCTGATTAGTTTTGTTTCTCCCCATGGGACAACACAGGTCCAGAGGGCACTTTACTAAATTGCATTGGATGATAGGAATCAAGTTCCTGCTACATATGAACCCTACCTGGAGCTATGCTTCATGCATGCATTTAAAATAAAATGGAAACTGGAAACCAGAGCAAAGGGCATTATTTATGCACAGTTGGACGAATGATACCACAGATGAGAATTAATGGAAATTATAAACAGTGGTGTTTGTTAAAATGTGTGTGTTATTCATTGTTACACCATCTAGATAAAAACAATTCTTAAAGGATAATTCCGGTATTTAGCACTTTGAGTCCCTTTTTCTGGTTTGTTTTGGATGAACTAGAGTGGTGGACACCGAAATTTTGACGATGGGTCCTGTCTCGACTTTCTGACTCGTTTAGAATCGCCTTTGACTGGCTGGCTATGGGCATGCACAAACATGTCCTTAAAACAACAACAACAATTTTTAACGTTCATTTTTAAAACTGTGCAACTCACCGAGTGGTTAGTGATGTTCGTTGATGTTCCAAAACAAGTAGCGTAGCGAAATACAGTTTCTGTCGTGTTCTATTTGCCATTTTGTAAAATCCAATAGATTTCTGTTGGAAGACTCATTGCTCCTTGATATCACTGCACTACCGGAAACGGAAAGGGGGTCTGTTTACGGTTGTAGTCTTTCCCCCTCGAGACCTTCTTTTACTGTCTATGCTTCAGACTCAAATGTTGAGCGGAAGTTTATACACGGTTGTGTGGTATCTGAAAAAATTGTTCCACAATAGCAAATAACACAGATTGAATTCATACATTGTGCTGATTTGTTTTAAATAATCAATGAACACCACCACTAACCACTCGGTGAGTTGCACAGTTTTGAAAACAAACGTTAAGGGTTGTTTTAAGGACATGTTTGTGCATACCCATGGCCAGCCACTCTGAAACAGTCAAAGGTAATTCAAAACGAGTCAGATAGTCGAAACAGGACCCATCGTCAAAATTTCGGTATCCACCACTCTAGTTCATCCAAAACAAACCAGAAAAGGGACTCAAAGTGCTAAATACCGGAATTATCCTTTAACACAATCAACATTTTCAACAGCTCACTAATATCTGCTTGGAAGCACCAAGATTTTGGGTTCTATAAGAACATGGGAACCCATAATTGAGGTCTTCCAGTATGCCTGCGTGTGTGTGTGTGGGCTGGCTAAGCATATATGGTGATGTGGTGATGTGTTGTGATGTGTTGTGTTGTGCCCAGTGATCCCCTATCACTTCACTGTGACGACAAGTGATGAGGATGATGCGGGGACCACCAGCCGTGCATACGTCATCATCCATGGACGAGAGGGAGCCACAGACCGTATGTGGCTGGAATTGCCCCAAGAAAAAAGCGGCTTTTTGCCTGGAGCTCTGGACAACCTCCACTGTCGAGGCAAAGATGTGGGAGATATCAAACGAGTGGAGGCAAGATGCATAATTCACCATACAATATCACTTTTGTCATTAAAACTGTATTGTTTACATCAGTGGTGCAGTCTTCTCCTGGTTCGGCTAGAGGTTTCCACTTCAACTGAGCTTGATCGTATTATCATATTCCCTTTACAGAAAATATGTATCCAAATACATATTATAGGTTTATAAGTAACTATACCATCTCTGCATTTTAATAACAAATAATTACAATACAATAATAATGTCATTTTCATGTCAATTTCTTGATAAATATTATAATAAATTATGATAAAAATAATTTCTATACTATGAAATTGTGTATGTGTTAATAGCTGGGTCATGATGGAGCAACTCCCGAGAGTTGCTGGCTGGTGCATGAGTTGTCAGTTGCTGTGCCAACAAAAGCAGTGCAGTATGTGTTCCTGTGTAAGTGCTGGTTGGCCAAAGACCGTGGTGACTGTCTCACTACCTGTGTGCTCCACATCATGGATGCTGTTGTCATCTCCATTGCACAAAAGGTAAGAAACACACACTCACATAAATTCTGTGAACTGACACAAAAATATACAATAGATCCATTTTTTGTGAACACAGATTCTGATTTACTTACTTTATCTGCTTTTTTCCCCTGGCTCAGATCATCTATGAGGTAACTGTGGTTACAGGTGATGTGCAGAATGCAGGAACAGACACACAAATTTACTTGACTATATTTGGGGTCAACGGAAGCTCAGATGAGAAGCTGCTGCCAAAGAATGGAGACAGGTTCTCACCCCACACTCTCATTCTCACACACAGGGAGTGGTGTGCTTTCATTAGTACACGTTCGTGTAGTACCCTATGTGCACTGTGTGCTTACTGGCGGAGTGCGCAAATTTTAACAGAATAGTATTGTCTCATATCAAACTCTAACTCCGTGCACTTCACGGAAATGACGATCGCAACATTTAAATATAACTTTATTGGCGTCCTCAATTCGACAGTGACATGGTCATACTGTGTCAAAACATGAACTGTTTATGTTATAACTTGCTTGTACCTCTGTAAAGTGTGTTTTCCACTGCTGCTGCTAAAGCTTTCTCAACCGCGATTACCACAAGTTTGAAAACGCTCCCTACCCTTCCGCTATTTGGCCAAGATGGCTTCTGTTGAGGGCGAAAAGTGTCCAGTGTTCCACACTTAGCTTTTTGACCGTTATGAGTAGAGGCGGACAGAGTACACAGCTTCATTACTTGAGTAAAAGTACAGATACCCTTTGCTAAATTTTACTCAAGTACAAGTAAAAGTACAACAGTCAGATGTCTACTTAAGTAAAAGTACTGAAGTACTTATTTTTAAAAGTACTTGAGTATCAAGAGTACAAGAGTAGCTTAAATTTTCTAAATATATTGAAAGTAAAATCAAGTCATTTTGATCTTTTTACCATGTTGCCAGGGATGGGCAGTATTGCTCATGTATATAAATGTATACATGTATGTTTGCATGTATATAAAATACGTATTTCAAATACAAAATACTATTTTGTAATTGAAACACTTGAAGCGAAAACTATCATTAACTTGTTCAGAAAATTGAAATAGTCTGGCAAAGTGGAGCCACGGGTTGGCACATTCCCGGGATGGACCTGTTGCGTCTTCATCCACTGTTTCGTCCATGGTTTCGTCTCTTATCTAAATCTGACCATGGAGTTGACTTTGGCGGAAAGCTGAAGGTGATTGCTGATAGGCTGTCCCAATCAGTGGTGCCTGCACAATCCAATCACGTTTGAGAGGGAAAAAACAAATTGAGGGTTTCCAAGATTTTTCTTTTTTCCTTTTTTTTTAGAAGAAGTAACAGGTACTCACGGTTATGGGTAGAAATGTAGTGGAGTAAAGAGTACAATATTTGCCTCTCAAATGTACTTGAGTACTCCCCAAAAATGATACTCGAGTAAAGTACAGATCCCTCAAAATTGTACTCAAGTACTGTACTCAAGTAAATGTACTCCGTTACTGTCCGGCTCTGGTTATGAGTAATCCATCCTGGGACTTGCAGCGCCCTTCGTGTTGTTGGAATTTTCAGTGTGAACACCCTCATGCACATAAAAATAGGTATTGTAAGTGCAGAAGTACACGATTTGAGACACAGTTTGGGTTTTATTAGTGGTACAGTGAAAGTGGTATAGTGAAAGTGTGAAGGTCCCAACAGAATGTGTGAATGTGTGTGTGTGTGTGTGTGTGTGTGTGTGTGTGTAGATTTGAGCGTGGACAAAAGGACACGCTCATTCTTGAGGTTGAAGACATTGCACCGCTGAGAAAGATGCGGGTCCGAGTTGACGGCTCTGGCAGCCGACCCGACTGGTTCCTGGAAAAGGTGAGTGTGTGTGTGTGTGTGTGTGTGTGTGTGTGTGTGTCTGTGTCTGTGTGTGTGTTTATGTATAGGCCAACGTTGCATATGTTTGGAGGCGTGGTTTCTAATGAATGTGTTTGCATTTTAGCTACCAACACTCCTGAAGTGTAACTGAAAAAGCTTCCCACTTTTGTGGTCACATTCTTGCCCTGCTCTCCCCTCTCTCCTATATTATACACTGACCTGCATCACTTTGAGGGAGTGTGGCAATGTTTTTATTTCGTCAGGTATTTCTGGGGCGTTTCTCTTTTGGTCTTTTGGGAAACATACACCTTATAACCAGAAGTAGCCAGAAAGTTGTGGATATGGTTCTCGGCCATTCTGCCCCTGAGAAAGGCACCTTAACCCAAGTTGCTCTAGGGGATTGTCCTAACAATTGTTTTTTTTTAAAGTCGCTTTGGATAAAAGCATCAAGTAAGACATATTTGGATTTATGTGCGTGTAGGTTGTCCTGTGTAACGTACAAACTGATGAAGTGGCAGAGTTTAGGTACTCTGAGTGGCTGTCGACCACCCTTGGCACCAAAAAGACATTGAGCGCTGACATGCCTGCTGTCATAGACGGGGAAGAAATGGTGGGGCTGACCAACTACATTATACACGTCAAGACAGGCGACGCCATGGGTACGCACACATACAAACTACAAATGCACACACACTACCTTTCATACACACACACACACACACACACACACACAATGTGTATAGGTTAATGTTGGTTATTCACTCACTATGATGTGACTGGCTGCTGTCGTTATATGTATGGCTTGCTGCTTATGTTGTCGATTTGTCATGTTTAGGTGCAGGGACAGATGCCAATGTGTGGTTAATGATCTTCGGTGAGAATGGGGACACGGGACCGCTGGCACTCAAACGCTCCAACAACATTAACAAGTTTGAACGCAAAGATATGGACACCTTTCAATTCCCAGACATGCTCAGCTTGGGCAACCTTTCTAAAGTTCGGCTATGGCACGACAATGCAGGTGCGTCCATGCAGCGAAATAATATACAGCTCTGGAAAAAATGAAAAGAGCACTGCACATTTGAATGAGTTGACAGTCATATTCAAAATTAAGAGTCCACTACACACTTGATTATAACCGTCAACTCATTCGAATGTCACACAGCAACCGTAAGATGACATCAGAAAAATGTGTAGTGGTCTCTTCATTTTTTCTAGAGCTGTATACTCCAGTCAATTTGATCACAGTTTGAACCAGATCACATCAGATTACCCAACTAACATGTGCGAGTGGATCTTATGGTAATTCACCTTTGTCATGACTGTAAATATGAATATGGTTAAAAAATAGCTGTGTGTGTGTGTGTCTAGGCCCAGCTGCTGGTTGGTTTGTTTTCAACGTGGATATACGAGATGACGTCCTGGATCAAACTTTCCGTTTCCCATGCAAAAGGTGGTTTGCCAAGAAAGAGGATGATGGACAGCTGATACGAGAGCTGGGCTGTGCCAACAACGACATTCTGGACCTCAATGAGACAACCCGTAAGTGTGTCTTAACCCTTAAAGGTGTACCGTGATGGGAATTCAACATAGAATTATTTTAGAACCTTCAATTGTTGCGGAACGGAATCTTATGTTAGAATGTTCAAAAACCCACACCTTTAGGCGGGGATTACATTAGCCAGCGGCAAGCGGCAGGCTTCCTATTGTTCTCTATGGTTCGGCAGCGGAACGGTGGCAACGCTAGCGTTGAACAAGCTGAGCGTTGAACAAGCTGAGTGTTGAACTTAGTTAAACTTTCAAAGCGCAACGCGAGCGTATTCAATTGACAAACCGTTTGTGTTGCTTAGGAACAAGATAAAACTTATTATGGTCTGAGCGTTGCGTTACGTTTGCAGCTTGCCGCTGGCTGATGTGATCCTCGCCTTAAAGGAGAATTCCGGTGTGATATTGACCTAAAGTGTGTTGAAACATGATACCGAGTGTGAACGTATGTCTCATAGCCCATCTCGGCTTGTCCCCTGCACTCCAAAATCTGGCGCTAGTTAGCCGATGCTACCAACAGCTTTTTCAATGGTGGTGCTTCGGCATCGGGCTAGCCATGCAAATAAATCACTGTTTTACACCATTTACGAGGCTCAATGTATCTCCACACTTCATTGGTAGACTTCCGAGGGCCCTGACATTTAAAACGAGACATTGAGAACTTTGAAAAAGCACTGGTAGTTTACTTACAAGACGATTTATACAGACAGTATCTTCACAAAGTTTAGCGTTTGCAGCCATAATAATAATTCTGTGGAAATGCATGGATTCCAGTTGCTGCTACTGGAAGAAACTGGAATCCATGCATTTCCACAGAATTATTTTTGGAATCTGATCCCTTATCATACCTGTTCATTCTTACTCGTCGCTCGACTTATCGTGACTAAATTCAAGATGGCTGCAAACGCTAAACTTCGTGAAGATACTGTCTGTATTTGTCTGAACTTGAATTTCCCCTGGGTATCAATAAAGTATCTATCTATCTATCTATCTATCTATCTATCTGTATAAATCGTCTTGTAAGTAAACTACCAGTGCTTTTTCAAAGTTCTCAATGTCTCGTTTTAAATGTCAGGGCCCTCGGAAGTCTACCAATGAAGTGTGGAGAGATACATTGAGCCTCGTAAATGGTGTAAAGCAGTGATTTATTTGCATGGCTAGCCCGATGCCGAAGCACCACCATTGAAAAAGCTGTTGGTAGCATCGGCTAACTAGCGCCAGATTTTGGAGTGCAGGGGACAAGCCGAGATGGGCTATGAGACATACGTTCACACTCGGTATCATGTTTCAACACACTTTAGGTCAATATCACACCGGAATTCTCCTTTAAGGGTTAAGGGGGTACCACTGAACATTAACCGATATCTTTTATAAGACCATTAATGAAATGTAAAAAAGTAAAATTCTATTGACCAAAACATAAATAGTTAAAATAATCACAGGTTAATGGCTAGTGAACACAAAAAAAACATACGTAGACAGTAAACACTTATGGCCAGCTAGAATGAAGTTTGTATCAAATTAGTCTAGTGATCCTCTAACAAATACATCATATGTCTCTAGGTGAGGTGTTTCTTATGCACTGATGAACTGTTATATGAACTGAAATGTTTTTTTATGTCTGGTAGAGTATGAAATCATCACAGTAACCGCAGATACAGATGAGGCAGAGACGCGAGAGAATGTGTGGATGATCTTGGAGGGAATGAAGGGACGTTCCAAAGAGCTTGTTCTAGAAAATTCAGCGAAGAAAAGGCGATTCCTACGGTAATGTATAGGCCTATTGTGCCTTTGCTAAGTCATTTTAATTGTGTATATTGTATGTATGTGAAGTTCTTTCATGTCTATCAAATTGTATGTGTATTGATGTGGTCATTCATATTTAATATTTCATTTTTGTGCCCACACAGCGGGAGCACAGACAGATTTGAGTTCACCACTAAGGTTGTGGGTAACATTGCGGGTATCTGTGTTGGCCACATACCCAAAGATGGGAAGAAGCCCAAAATTGAATCCTTTTGGCATGTGTTAGAAGTCACTGTCACAGAGAAATCGCTCGGAAACAGGTAGGTGGACTTTGAACGGATAAGAGTGATGACACAGAAACAAGTACAGCAACACCAGGTTATGTTGCTCCATAAAGCCAGATTGACGATATTTGTATGCACAAGATTAATGAGATAAGTTATTGCTAACTCTCTGTCTCCCTCAGGTTCATATTCAACTGTAATGCTCAGATTCCCCTCTCCACCAATCGTGACGACCCTGTGATGTTCGGGCGCAGCAAGATCGTGGAGAGCTTTATCTCCAAGGCCCGCAGCCTGCGGCCAGTCACGTACGAGATCATCGTGGTCACGGGTGACGAGAGTGGGGCAAGCACAAACGCCAACGTCTTCATCACACTCTTCGGCACCACTGGGGATTCGGGCCGACGGGGCTTGCGGCAGCGCCTGCGTAACTTGTTTGAGGCCGGCCGGACCGATTTCTTCTCATTGGAGCTGCTGGACATGGGCGATCTGACACACGTCATCATGGAGCACGACAGCAAGGGCCTCGACCCCAGCTGGCTGCTGGAACGCGTGGACGTCATCAACACCGCCAACGGAATCACGACCTCCTTCATATGCGGGAAGTGGTTGGACAAGAATAAGGCGGACGGACTGACGCGCCGCATGCTCTTCCCCAAATACTGACGTACTCATGCACCGCTCCCAAGATCAAATACTGACGTACTCATGCACCGCTCCCAAGATCAAATGGAAACTACATTTCTGATGTTACAAAAATTACATATTACGCCCCAGCCGTGGCGCAACTGGCTGGGGCACCTGCATCATACCCGGGTTTGATTCTTTTAAATATATTAAAATATATATATATATATAAATGACATATTTCATGTGCTGCACCCTGTGACTCAGAATTTGACAATAGGAGCACTGGCAGACACAAATGTGTGGATGAGAGCTTAACATCCTAATGCTTTCTAATGAGGCGAGAATGTCCAATAAGGCGATGTCCAGATCTGATGACACGCCGTGCAAACCCCTAATGGTATAGACTGATGCTGTAATTGTGTTTAGAGTTTTGAAAATGTGACAACTGGTTAGACAAACGCTTGTTAGCGACTGAAAAAAACTGTAATGTGACACATGGGTTTTCTTTCATAACAGTGTGAACAACACAAGTCACGTGGAATCTGACTTTTTCAGTTCTGATTTTGGGCCACTTCCATATGTGGTACTAAATCAGATACAGCTCCCATTTTTTGCATTGTGGCCTCAGTGTGAACGGTCATTGACATTCGTTACCACCTGCTTTTGAATTTGCTGGCTTACTGGCTATCTATTTACAAATGACACTCCCTGTTCAGCCTCCGTGTGCACTTCTGGAAGGTAGCGTGCTGTGTTGTTGATGGCCTCCTCTCCGCATACAGGTCAGTTCAGGACTTCCACACCAGTCCACACTGGAGTTGGAGTCTGATACTGGCCACATTTAAATTGTTTAAATAAATTTGACCAAAAGAAAAATCCAAAAGAAAAAAAATCAGAATTGAGCATGTAAATCAGAATTTGAGCATGCAAAGATAGCCAGCATCGTGTTTTCCCTCTAGAGGAGTTACGATGAAATCGACTCAGTGGAGACCTCTGTGAATCCTCTAAGGCAGCACTGTGTCACTGCCTTCACTACTACATAACTCAGGCACATGCAGATACCACAATCTCCCTGACCTATGAACCCTACTGAGGTGAGGGTTACCAGACCTTGCCAGATATGACCTGGCAGTGCCAGGCAAAGCAGACAGACACAGCAGTTCCAATCTGATGTGCGTGGAGAGAAATTGAGGCCCGTGATTAACTGAATGTTGTGACAACATGTCTGCATGAAAGGGTGTTGAGGAATAAAGGTGTGACCCATGTTTACCTGGGGTCATTTTATTACATCAATTTATGACATTGTCTTTTCTGTCCTCGAACAGCTGGACGGATACAGAAACCATAGAAGCAAATGCTATTATTAAGTACATGGGACAATGTGTGCATAGGAAACAGGTTACCTTAGAGTTAAATGGACACCAGGCAACGTTTTCGTGTTAATTACTCATCTTCGGTATATGGATAAATGACTCATTACAGGGCGAATGAAGACTCTCTCCCCGCCCCTACTGCCTGTAGGAAGAATATCCCGCTTGCAAGTTCAGCGTAACGGATGATGCAAAGAAAAGGAAAAAAGCTTCAGACCGAGCGAGGGGGAGTTTCGTAGAGAAAAAGCATCAGGCTTGCCTGGTGTCCCTTTAATAAAGCCTAGGTTACTTATAATTCACAGAAAAAAACATGTTCATTACTACTAAACTATTTAGAATGAAGCTGCATTATGTAAAACTGCTGAAAGACTGTAAGCCACATCATACACATGGACACACACACACAAAGAGATCAAGATCCAGTCTTTAAATAACTATTAATTTATTTTAAAATAGTTTCATTTCTCTCTACATCATATTTGTCATTTGAAGGAAGTCTGGCTTGCAGAAGCAAGAGAATATTATAAACATTCCTCCTAAATACTGATGAAGGAAAAGGAGCAGAGGGAACAGGGCGAGAGGGGGGAGGGGGCACAGGGAGAGACGCTCCATAAGAATCAGTGATGGATGTCAGTGTGTGTGTGTGTGAGAGACTCAATGCTGTAACACACATGTAATGAATGTTTGATGTACGTTCATATAGGATGGGATGCAGTAGAACTTACATCATCAGGGGCAGAAGTGTATGTGGACATCAGTAGTTTCCCACACATAAGATGTACACACATTTATATTGACCAGTCTTAATGTGTCAACCCCATCTCACCAATATTACATGAAATATGACTTCACTTCAGAATAGCATTTCGCCATCGCATATATATATATATATATATATATATATATATTGCTGACCTGTGGGGAAACACTGCTGTAGTGTAAGTGTATTTAGGTATGTATGTATTTGGGGCTCATTTAATGCGGTAGCCTAGCAGTGTTCCTCCTTTAGAGGTTCATCTTTCCTCCTCTTCCTGCTTTTGTACATCAGAACTCTGGTGTTGTGCATCAAGGTGAGAGACATCAATTATTAGCCAATAATCAGGCCAGTAGGCTGAGACTCTGTGATCTAAGGGTGAAGACGACAGTGAGAGACGGAACAGCAGAGAGATCCTTCCTGTGGATGAACAGGAGGACTGAATGCACTTACATGTGTGTATTGGTGAGGAAAAGTACTGTAGGGTGTTGTCAGCAAGAACATGGACATGCAAGGGAAGGTGTGTTTGTTATTAAACTCACTGTAAATATTATTAAAAATTCAGACGTTCATGTGCATTCTTTGAGTCTCGTATCTTTGTTTTTGTTGCATTTGTTTACATTTTTGGGCCCTGATGTTTTTAAATGCTCAGAAACACCTGCAATCAAGTCTGGAATACTAAGGAACTTTAGGGACTGAGTTTTCACTGTCCCTTCAGAGTTACTACAACAAAAACAGCAAAGAGAATCACTTTTCAAATGTGTGTAGAGGATTAGAAAATATGATGTAAGTACAAAACATAGTGACACATGAATTTATATCTGCGATTGACTGGTACCCACAAACAATACAGAAACACATATGATGCAAGTACACACAAATCAGGATTTTCACACAGGTAGGAGCAAGTATTTGCAACCCTATTTAGCAGACTCACATACACACGCATACACAAACACACATACACACACACACAAACACACACATATAAACAGACATGAGGCAAAACAGTGCCTTCCATGAGAACTGAGACAAGAAAAAATGTAATGACATGATGCTGAAGTGCTGTCTGGTTCATCAGTCTGTTAAAGTATGATTCAAAGTATATGAATCCACCCCCTTATTCTCCATTACACATACATAATTCCCTAAGCATTCCCCACTGCATACAGATTGAGCAGTTTGTACAGCTTAAGCCTCTAAATATCCAAGTGCATGTCTCCCCTCAAATGCTGCAGTATTCATACAGAGGTTGTCATATGACCCATCAACATGACAGTCTTGATGCAAAACAAAACAATCGTCTATTGAAGATAAGAGGAAAAATAAAAGGCAAAAAAGCTTTGTTATCTAAGATTTCCAGCTAGTTGGCAGTCTAATTGTTAGAGCTGGTCAAAATGATGCTTAATGTGACAGTAACAGTGTGAGTACCAGGGACAGAGGGTCTGTACATAATTTAAAAGGGAAAATAATCTGCTTAGTTATCTTCAGGGCAAACAGCACCTGCACTGTAGGAGGTGTGTAGTGTGTGTGTAGTGTGTGTGTGTGTGTGTGTGTGTGTGTGTATGAATGAGGGAGAGCGTACTCTTTGAGTCATGTTCTGCTTGACAACCCATTCAGGTTCTCTCAGGAGAGAACGAGCGAAACCCTCCTAACAGGTTAGCCTGTGTTTTTTTCTGAGCGTGTACGCCCGGTCGTGATTGTGAATTCATGATTGTGAAGTCTCTAAAGTGCAGCAGCGACAACAACATTTTATCGTCTCGAGCCTCTGCATTACAAACAACTCGTGCAGCAGCTTATTAAAGAGTATATATCCTTTTCCCTGTCTCTCTCACAGACAGACAGACAGACACACAGACACACACACACACACACAACTACACATACATTCCTCAAGCAGCAGCTTATTATGGGACCCTCACTTGGTCACACACACACAAACACACAATCATATTGCTTATTAGCTAAGACCTGACACGGGTATAAAGGAAGATAAGGAGGACCCAGGCTAATATTGATCAGTGCACACACCTCAAAGCGTCAATGTGCTTGTGTAAGTAAGTGTCTGCACGTCAAAGCAGTGTGTGCGTGTGTGCATGTTCCATGTGTTTTTGATATGTAGTGTATGCACCCATTGGAATCTATGGGACTGTACAAAACATTGTGGGTTTTACTGCAGTTGTCAATGTAAAGGGGCACACCTGTGAGTGTGTGTGCATGTCGTAAAGCAGGTAGGGGTAGGGGTGTGTGTGTGTGTGTGTGTGTGTGTGTGTGTGTGTGTGTGTTACAGCAGGTTTCTGTGTGTTTGAGGGCATCTGTTACAGTAGGTATATGTGTGTGTTTGTTTATGTGTGTCACAGCAGGTATCTCTGTCTGTCCTCCTCCAGTGTCAAATCCACCACTTCTGAGGGTGGTGCCCATCCGGACTGGTTGGGGTTTGTGTTCCACGTGGGCTTGGCCCCAGTCTTCCAGGAGGACAGAGATTGAATGACGCCTCCACGTGGAAACCTGCATACACAATAGGTGGTGAAATGTAAAGGACATAATGTATAGTATCGTATTACAAAGGCAATGGCAGTAGTGGCTAACTAGGTACTCTAAATTCTGCACAGGGGTCCTATGCTAGAAACAATGGGTTTGATGGGTATAAAAAATGCATAGGCTATAAATGCACTGATGGACATTCTCTTAATAGTCTCATGCATACAGAGACCAAAAAATTAAAAGTGCAATGTAATAATCAGATGCATAAATCACTGGATGAATATAAATGTCAGAGCATTGTGAGACAAGATACAGTGCAGTGCAGAGTGCAGTGGAAATTTTGGACTTAAAAATTATTTTCTTTGGTGAAAGTTTGTAAGGCTATGCGTTCAGTTCTGCATGTGTACCTGGGATTCTCCTGAACGCCGACAATCTCCACTTCACTGTCGGAGGAGGGTCGACTCACCTGCGGCTTTGCCTCTGCCTCACCTGAAACAAAAATTTCAACCAAAACGTTACAAAATGTTCACCTGTACATTTAAACTACATTACTATATCATAGTGTTTTAATGTTACAGCAGTGCAAAATAAATTAGTAAATATTTGAAGCTATTGTTCATTTATGTAGCACTGTTCAGTAATGTATTTGAGAATTAAACCAACACTTCAAAATTTAATTCACATAAAACAATGGGTCTGTGAGGTTTATACCTGTTTTTTAGGGTTAAGACCTAAAATGGGCCTATGTAAACTATGCTTTATTAATAATTTCAATTAAACTAGATTTGATTTAAAAACAAAAACATGGACACTAATTATTTATGTTTGAGGAGAACTGATGACGCAGCCATCGTTGTGAACGACAGAAACCAGAAAATGACACTGTTTGCATGTAGATGTGCAGTTCATATTTGACAAATTATAAAGAACAGCCTACCACATCTACTGGAATATTAAGGCACCTGTGGTACCAAAGCCAACACGCATACCAAATCACACACAATCTCAAAACCATCACCAATGGACAGGTCTAAAGAAAAATGGCTTTCAGACCTGAACCTAGACATGTCTAGCAAGATGGACTGAAATGTTTGGCAAGAGGTTTTCATAAAACACGGTGGTCACCATGGACACAGACCTGAAGGGGCCAGTGAGTGGGGGTGTGAAGAAGGCTGCTCCTGCTCTGAGTGGGTGTCTGATAGGTCATAATGCCCCACCACCTCTGGGCCAACTGCACAAACACACACAAAATACCAATGAACACAAAAGCTCCAATCAAAATTATGTGTCTGTTGGGTTAAGTCTTTAAAGGGAGATATTGAAGACTAAACTTTCTGCGCTGTTTTCTGTAAGATCAGGGGGTAAATGAAGGGAGATTTTTTTTTTTTATCTTGGTAGGCTAAGATTTTGGTGCAGCTCTAAAGCAATCACTTCTAATAGTGGTATAGGCCTTCCACGGTCTACTAAAGCAAGCTAACAAACAATGGTCACAAACAGGGTTACTAATTCTGTCTTGTACCTTCATGACAAATAACAGTCAAAGTTATACTTTTGAATATATGGCTAGGTACAATGCAGTTAGATACAGTAGAGCTCTAGCACACAATTGACTTTCCTTTGCCTTAAACTATAGCGCTAATCAAATCTAGTCACTCAATACAATTAAACCCTTGGCCGCTAACCTTCTAAAGCATCTAGCTAACATTAACCCAGTCATTTCAACGATCAACATTCCATACTGGCACTATCAACCAGCTAAGCTGTAAGAATTTTAACTGCCATCTTCAAACATAGCAGTTAGATTCTGTAATTATTTTTGGATTCCTTTGGTGTGTTGAAATGTGACAGATAATTTTGAGAGCTTAGAGGATTTAGATTCTTTGTGTTGTTTGTCATTAGTTGGCCGCGAGCGTGCAACCATTTGGTGTACCATGTAGTTGTGTGTTACTACAACTAACACCATGACAGATTCAAATTGAACAAGCCACTGTTCTGGTTAAAGAAAAAAAACTGGGAATTCATAGGGACAGCAAAAGGCTTCCTGCCAAGAAACATAGAAAGTTTGATGTGAACTTTCTTGTGCCTTTCCACATCCAAGATGTTAATACCAAATGAAGACAAGACATTTGGCCCAAGATATGAGTCAGGTGTTTTGTTGAGTTTGGTTATACAGAGAGGGCATTGGTATATTGGTTTGAATCATTTTTGAATCAACAACTCTTGATTGCTGTTCCCACATACACAACCTTTTTGTGACCAGCTACTATCTACTGTAGTGCTAGTTAAAGTTTGACAACAAATAGCAATAAGCATTTTAGCAGTTCTTTTAGAGTGTATAGATGGAACACATTTTGGTTATCATGGATCTTTCAAAATGGCATGACCGAACAATAAAAATTGTGCATCAAAGACTCACCTCAGACAAAATCAGCAATACACAGCTAACAGACCCATTTTACACCTGACCTGTGTCTGTCTAGCCTGTTAACCGGTCAGATACACATCAATAGATGAAATGGTTCCATTCTAATTATATTTCCTGCATTTATATCAATAAACAACAAAATGTTACACACAAAATAAAAAATAAAAAACATTACTGCATACTGTCCGATCGGCTGACACTCAGAGAAATGCAATAGCAAATAAGAGATCACTCTCCAAAAAAAACCCATGTTGCTCAACTGGTGGGTCGTGGAATCATTCTAAGGTGTTCACAGAACACGTGTTCCTTCAGAACCACAATGCCTTTGGAAGAAAATATATGAAGAGTTGTGTTTATTCTGAAATGGGACTGGTGAAGTGAAAGCTTAGTTCTCATACCTTAGTCATAAAGAGACAACGTTCTGTGCAAGCGGCAGATACATGGTCTAATGTAAGAGACTCCAAATTTCAAAATGTCCGCTAGAACAGTGCTCCAACATAAGTAGGAATTCATAATTATGTTAGAAAAGGAAAAAGCCAATTACTGAAGTTATGGTGCCTTCCAGTACTCGTATTTTCAGTCGTATTTCCCAATTACGAGCAGGAAGTCGCAATTCCTGCTTGTTCGAACCCAAAGTACCAAGTTCGAATTTCCAGTAATAGTAAATGAGAACCATAGACAAGCACTATTTATTAGCAGTTCTGTCCTATGTGTTTAAATCAGTTTTAAAAACAATAGGGTCCAACCTCTATCTGTCGCTATGTTGCTACAACGTTTGTGTAAAATACTATGTAATGTATTGTTAGGGTTGGGAACCAAAACATTAGAATCGAGTAAAATCAATAAGAACCGGAACTGAAAACCAAGCAAATTTGAATAATACATTGTTGCATCGTTCCAAACTTTATCTGGTAACAATTGCTAACAACAGAAAATTGCTATTTGGCCGATATTTTGGGCCCTCTCACACAATGCAAAATCAACAGAGCATGAACAATTGTTTCCCCTCCGATGGGCATGGTTTTCGGTGTATGACAGTTTGCGCACTGTCTCTATAGGTTTACTTGTGAAATCTTCATTAAGGATAGGCTATACAAAGACAGAGATGCCCATGGCTTGCTCTACTACATATCAATAGCCCTTAAAACACACTCAGACAGAAGTCACTCTTACTTGTATGTATTTAATGTGAACAGGCATTCAAATAAACAGGCACTCTAGTTTAAAGATATTTAACGTTGACAAGCAATTAGGGAGATACCCTAAGCTCCCCATTAAAGGTGTAAAGACAGCCTAATATTTGTTAGCACTTAGAAAGTAGCCCTGCACTCAGTCCATACAAAAAAATATAGTAAAGCAACTTTTATAGCTTAAGTATTTTTAAAATTAACTGGTCATTTGTTAAAGAATGGATCTTCACATGGTCACTTGTAAGCGTGCAGTTACTGTCAGAGTATCTAAAGACTTAATGTAAACGGTAAATGGTACAGTAAATGTGTTAACCACATTCATGAGCAGTGTGTGTGTGTGTGTGTGTGTGTGTATGTATGTAAAATTGTTAACTCTGTGAGTGAGTGCAAGACAAGCTAAGTTGGCTTGTTTTGTTTCGTCACATGCAGGTTACCAGTTACAGCAAAGAAACATCAGACATACAACTCAAAGCAAACCCAAACAAAAATCATAGCTAATGACAACCAAATCAGACTCTGATCCATTGCTAAAAACACACTGAAATGTCAACGTAAAAAAAATGTCCTCAAACACATCTAAAAGCAACCCTGAGACGTTGCTGGCCAATTCCTGGGCAATCGGTGGGTTCCAGTGTTAAGTGGCACGATAACATAGAATTGCTGGCATACTGAAATAAGAGGATCCGGGGGGGGGGGTTTTCAGCGCCGCCGTGCACAAGTCAACAAAAAAAGTCAGAAGCTCCTGAGTACCTCAAAGGCACATGCTCTCGGAAAGGGGGGGGGGGGGGCAAGAAAGAAACAGGATTGAGGAAGGGAATTGTGGGAAATGGAGAGATGCAGGAAAAAAAGAGAAAAAGAAAGAGGTAGGGATAGAGATGAGAGGCAGATAGTATGTGGAGTACAAGTTCCCCCGTCTATACATTTAGAGGATTGGGATCAACAGAATCGGGGGCTCCGCTGCATGTGGTATTCTGCGTGGTAAAGTTGGCATTGACGTTGGCATTGACGTTGGCACTGGCGCTGAGCTGGGCCATGCGCCAGACGGCCAGCGTCTCCTGGGACTCGGACGACGGCAGGAAGGAACTCTGACGGCCCTGCTCGCTCTCCGATAGATCGCTGTCCGAGTGGAGGCGGGCCAGGCGATCCATCCACACGCGGAAGTGCTCCTCTGTCTGCCTCTGCATGACGGCAAATCGCGTCAGGGCCTCCTCCAGGACTCCGCCCAGGCCGCTGCTGGTGGTGGTGGTGGTGGGGGGTCCGCCCTCTGGCAGGAGGCTCCTCCCATGGGAAGAGGTTCGGGAATATTCTGTCCGACGGCGACGGCGAGCTTAAAGACAGTGGCCAAGCCGAGAAACACACGTCACACGTCACGAGCACACACACAGGCGGATACATGCGAACGGACGGAGGTCATGCTATGTTGGTGTGTGTGTCAAAAAGCTTTCATGGATAATGACACCCGCTAAAAAAGGCGGTGGTTCAAACTTAACTGAGACATGCTGTAAACATAATGCCAAATCTGTACAAAATACAGACCTCACAAACAAATCATATGAAAAAACCTTATGGACAAAGCTCTGGTCAGGCAGAACACCAACAACAATGTTTCACTTTAAATTGAACTAAAAGGCGTTTACAAATATTTGTATAGCATCCCTGGTTGGTTGGTTTTGTGAACATGCTTGTGACCATGCAAAGAGTATTAGATGCACAACTGCTGAGATTAGATCAATCTACAGAATCACCAGACCTCATCCTAACTGAAGTCCAAAACAAAATGAATACTATGGCTTTATGAAAATAATGTCTTTTGAATAATTGAATAATGCCTTCGAAACACCAAAAACCACACAACTGACACTGATGAAAGCTAGCTAATTCGGTGATCTATTTGGCAACGATCCTACATTTTCCAGGGATTTCGGAACCAAAGTACAAAGCTATAAAGAAATTACATTGTATTGCCATAACAATAGTAACAACTAGCCAATAGCCAATCATAACATTCCCTGCAGGCACCAAATACACCACCACTGCTGACACCGAGACAAGCTAGATGGCTAAAAACAATTTACAGGGTTTGAGATACAGAGCACAAAACCTGAGAGTGATTAGCCAGGGAAAGAAAAGGTAGGTGTGTTCTCTCATTCTTTCACATTACCATTTAAAATCATAACAATTTTGAGGTGAAAAACAGCAGTTCCCAGCAAAAACTCTTCTAAAAACGGTAGCCTAAGAGCCATAATGTTGCTTTGACAAAAGGGCTTAAATCAGCCCTCATACTGATATGATACTATTCAATGTTACATTCAGCGCTGGGCTGGCCAGTTGCCAATGTACATTTATTTATGAAAAGAAACACAAATTTGCAAAACTGCCATTCCATTTCATGGATATAGGTATGGATGATCTAGGTGTGTTATTTAAGTGCAATGTTACAAGATCAGGTATATGTATATTTCAATTTTACATGGCATTTGTTTGAATCATATATATCTGTCTATTTGAGTAAAAGGTGAGACTAATGAGGATTTTAAAAGGGACTAGGATAAAGACTAGCCTACTAAGTGTGAGCCACCAAGAGAAAGTTCAAAGAACAGCTCACATTAAAAAATATTACTTTGCAGTCATTTAACAACATTCTACTTTAGTTAATTAGTTTGCGTGTTGTGGATTCTGGGCAATGTGATCTTGTTTGTGTTGTGTGAATACTATGCAATGTATCGTGGATATAGTGCAGTGTGTACTTTAAAAACATTTCCCAATACTTAAAAAATAAAAATAAATACAATTTTCCTTAGCTGAACTGGCCATTATTTAAAGTTAGCCTATGACCTGATAGACGTCAAAGATGGAATAAGGCCTTGATTAAACACATGGAGGAAAGGACAAAGAGCCATGGTGGACTTCTCAACATCAAAGAGTTGAAGAGGCAACCGATTTGACAGGAGAAAGGCAAAAACATTGATTGACTGAATGATTTCCAGTCTCAATCAACACAACCACTTGTCAGCCCGTGAGGGTAGCTGGTGGGGCAATTAAACATGATTGCGAACAACTGAGTACTCTCAGCCTCTAAGCTACAAACTTGGCTCAGCCTTGAGCTACGCTAGATTTTTCATTCCCAGCTTTGTGCATAATAATGGCCTTAAGCTAATAGCAATTCAATAGTGAACACTAGCTAGATATCATTTCAGTGTCTGATGAGGACACTGAGTCAACAAATGGTAATCAAACAGCCGCCTACTGATGCAATGACCACAGTGCCAAACTGAAACCTGTAATCACTGAAACAACATGATTATCAGCCACTTTTGCCAAGCAGCTGTGCTCTGAGAATTGCAGAAAATAATCAGGACAAGACAACAAGAGATTTCTGCCCTCTCACAACAAAACAGCTTCACAATTTCTATGATTTTTACAGACTTCACAATACCTGAAGGCCATGAAATTATTTTGAGATTCATCATTTATTTTTTAGGTCACACATGCCCATAGGAAAGCTGCCTAATTTCCACCCATCTTCGCTTCACAGAATTATATTTCTTTTAGAGACGAATACTTTACAGCACACCCTCCCTGTCAGTTTCATGGGCATGTTCTAACCTCATTTATCTTGGTCTCCAAGCTGTGCATAATTTGTTTAGTCATGGCAAGAGTTTAGGAAATGAGTTTGTGCACAACGGCGTTACCAAATAGCCTAATCTACCTACCCCTTGGATGTTGTGTGAGGATGACAGACAGGAGTGTGTGGAGGTGCATTTGTAGAGGTCCACATGGCCTTACCTGGTGTATGTGAATTGATGCCAGCACCATGCTCATTATCTGACGATGATGACGACGACGACGACGATGACGACGACTGTGCGGTGATGTCGCTGTCAGACGTGCTGCTGTCCTGCAGCAGGTCCGGCTTGCGTCTCGCGGCCGCCTCCCTTTTCTGTCGGCGCATGCGCATGCGCTCCTTCTGCAGCCGGCTCCGGTGGCCCCGGACACGCACCCGCCCGTTGGCCTGCCGCTCCTGGCACCGGTTCTTCTTGGCCGCCATGGAGGCGTTCGGCGTGTCGCTCTCCGAGTGCGAGCGGCGAGACTTCCTGCCCGTGGCCACCGCATCCCCAGCAGCGACAGAGCCGGCCACCACCGAGCCGGGGCCCGCCGTGTGGCGCGTGCCTTCCTCCGCCGACGACTGCGTGTCCGAGTCGCCCAGGTGGCCGGAGGAGGACGGCGAGAGCAGGCAGGGGGAAGAGTCGCTCTCCTCGTGCGCCCGCGTTCCCCCGCTGGAGCTCGTGTTCTGGGGCCGGAGGTCTTTGAGCAGGCAGGGCATCGAGAGAAGTCCGGCCGAGCAGCTCTCCGACAGCGTGCTCCCTGCTGCCTCCTCGCCGGGCGGGGAGCTTGTGGGTGTGGTCTCAGACTTAAGAGGCGTGTCCTCTGTGCTGCACTCAGGGAGAGTCTCCGCCTCCTTCTCCTGACTGGCCATCCTCAATAGGGTGTGGCGGGGTCTCTGAGACAGGCTCTTGATGGGATGAGCTTGCCTGCAGAACAGATCACCAGATATCATTAGTAAGCACTAATGACACATCAATAACACATTTCATGTGTCCCATTAATGTTCTGTGCAACAGAGAAAGACAGAATCTACAGGCGCTAAATGCTACATTACATTTACATTTGCACACATACACTCACAAAAGCGTATTCATTTTTATACACATTAAAAACCCTCACTGAAATATAAAATTCTATTGCCATGTGATTCCAAGCCCATAACATTTGTCACATTCAGCGAACATCTCTTCACGATCCACTAGCTGCCCATCTAGAGCCCGACCAATTTATCGGCAGGCCAATATTAGGCATTTTCCAAACTATCAGTATCGACATTCATAACAGCCAATACATATTTTTAAAATCAGTAAAGGAAAACCGCATATTGATCCTTCATTTAGGCTGCATTTCCAGTATTGGCATTATATGGTTTGTCCAGCAGACAGCGCAGCATCTTGCTGCAAGATAAACATGCTTGACTTGGTTCCACTTCACTTCCTACAACGAAGGAAGGACAACGGTAGCTTGTGTGTATTCATGGTTGGATGATTTTCACGTGAAATGTAATTCCCATTTCTTCTCGAAGCCGAAATAAAACTTCCGAATGTTTATCGGACATGCTCGTTTTTTACTGCAGTAACATTAATCTTACAGCTATGTCATCAGCTTAATGTTATGTCCAAATGTAAAATAACATTAACGTTAGCATTAATTGAGTGATGGAGGCTGGTTTGATTGTTGGTGTATTTGTGAAACATAAACACGGTTATACCAAGTAACTTGATACCAGCACTGTAATTGTCACTATCGACGATCATCCCATTCATTTTCTTACCATGATGACAGGAGCTAAGTTCTAAGCTTCTATTCTATTCTATTCTAGTTAGACACAACGCTAACGTCCGCTAATGCCATGGTTTGCTGGTAAGTTTATCATGCATCCTAAACGTTCTGTTTGCTAAAAATGTTTTTCTGCTGTTGACTCGCTCACACTGTCTTTGGTGGCCCTGTCAGTACTTTGTAAACTGACTACGTAGACTGCACACTAAATAAAGCATATGAAACAAGAGTTCTGAGCTAACAATAATTTCAAAACACCGACTACTCCATAATTTCAGTCTTCAATTTCTTGCATTTTAGCAAAGGTGTTTACACCAAGTAAGGAAGTGCATGGTTTACAAAGGTTAAATGTAAAGTAATAGATCATACTTGTAATCTGTTTTGCTTGCATAAAACGATAGAGTCAAAGCATAACCTGCTCACAATGTAGATTGTGCCAATGTGGTTATCACAGAACAAAGATCTGACACTCCTTATTTCATAAAAATAAATTACTGTATAAGAACCTTTCATTAGGAAACCAGATACTTAGGCCTATTTGATTACATAATGTCCCACCTTGATCAGAACTTTGTTATGGGAGAAAAATGTTACATTGTGTTTGTTAAAAATTACTTTCAGCCGATATATCGATTATCTGTTTGTTTTTTAAAACTCAAATATCAAAATCGGCATCGGCCTCCAAAATCCCATATCGGTAGGGCTCTATGCTCCTCCCGTGAGAAGCCTACACTGTAAAAAAAACAAAAACAAAACACTGTGTGGAGTTTCTCTGGGAATACTGAATGGAGGAGTGAGTTACTTCTCTGGTCTGTTTTGTTTGGACCTTGATTAAAATATAATGTATGTTGTTTTGGACAAAAGCGTCTGATAAGAAATTTAAGCATAAACATAACCAAATGCGATATATTGCGCAATCGCTCACTGCACCTTTAACCTAGGAGATTTTCCCTCCAAGACTAGAGCACACAAAAACCTTACAAGAAAAAAAATGGAAAGTAGGACAATGTGTCACTAGCAATTTAAGAAAAACTAGCCTTTTAACTGAGGGCTTAGGACTGCATAAATATCATCCAGGTCTAAAAATCCATGCTATTCCTGGACTTCTGTCTCCCTCCAGTGGCTAGCCTCGATTTAGTAGTTGACATTGAAGACATCTGTCGAGCCAACTCAAAACAACTGATGCTTCACCTATACAGCATTCACAAATGTGGAAATGAAAATGAACACTTCTGCTTCAAGAAACCAGAGAATGTAAATTAGGAAAGCTGATATGCTTGTTGCCTGCATGTGGCTATTGACAGTTTCAACACAGACTCCTCACTTCTAGGTCACTGTACAAGCATAAAACCTGTCTTGGGATCCAATGCAGAAAAGCAGAAACAGGACAAGGAGAGGAAGAGAAACAAAACCAAGACACTGAAGCACAATTCATCTTGCGGGGCGAGTCTTCCCATGCTTCCAAATGAATTCCCATAAGAGTGAACGACCCTGCTGCAAGGCTAACTACCCAAAATGGGACACTGAGCCACAGGTGATTTGGCACACTGGAAGGAGAGACAAATGCCAGATAGTGCACCCAGCACTCCTCCTGAAGACTCATTATACCACACCTCTAAGCTAATCAAAATCATCTGAGGACACCTGATGTGAGTGCCAAGTTCACTATGCCTGGAAGTCGGGGATGAAAATTGACAGTATAAATAGGCAATTATACTGCAGTAGATTTGCAGAAGGGGGATTAAGCTACAATGCTGTCACATCACTGTCAGAAGCCTGACACCCAATCTAGTAATGGAACAATCAGGAAGACTTAACGGTTGTAAATGGTTAATGATCAAACTCACATTGGGGAAAGTATAAAAACACTGACAAGATTCAATCAGAGCTTGGATCTGGCCTCCACCATGTGATGGCTATCTCTAATGGCGTCTAGTATTCTTACTGATACCAACCGAAGGTCCCCTTGAAAAGGTAGGATGATTAAGACTTGGAAGGAGAAGTGCAAACGCACACCGACATCGAGGTGTAGGCAACTAGTTAGTGGAAATAGTTAAAGGAGAGAGATGTCGAACACTCCGAGTACGCTAATTACTTTATTGAGGCGATAACGTTTCGGCCAGTCTGGCCTTCTTCAGATCGCATGTTAAATGAATATAGGATGAATAAGACTGCAATAAGACGCAATTTCAAATTGAATTCAGTTAATCAAGCATAGCATAGGCTATTGTCTGAGGACAACAACGTATGAGACGAAAGAAATGAAAGACATTTGCCGATTAAACGAGGGAAAATAGGTTCATGTGCTTGGCAGTGAGACAGAAACAGTAGAGGGAGTTCTCATTTGTTATTATAACGAATGGGCTATGGTAGGAACAAAACAGTATATTTAGGCACAGGCATTCACACAACCACTCAAAGGTGAAGTTAAGATTAACAATACTTAGATAACACCAAAATAGTGACGAAGTTCAGTCTGCAACTTATAACTTAGCAGAGTCAAGAAACGGCATGCAAACCGCTCAAACTCTAAAAGAACACAAGTGAACATACATAGGACATACATCAGCCATATAATTGATTAGAAGTATGGACTGGACTCCCTATCTAACAAGTCTTATCAAAAGACCCTTATTGCTAACAATACAGTGCACTCTCAAGTTTACTTCTAAAAGTTACCTTCACTTTAAATACAAATTAATGAGGTCCTGAGGCTGAACACCAAGACCGTGATCAGGCAAAGCTCTGTCTACATCATCCTCCCATGGGTTCATCTATTTAGGTGTCAAGGTATCCGGCTCATTAGGTCGGATACCTGAACATTCTCTCTAATGAGTCCTGGTAGTTGCCGTATTAACGTTACAGTTCAAGAAAGCCAGACTCGAATGCCTAATGTCGTGACCCCTTAACTGTATCGCCAGCCGCACATCACTCAAGTCTGCACGAGAACTTGTTCCGAGACCCGCTCATGTTGCAGACGGGACCTTACGGCGCGACAGTAATTTAAGATAGCTACTCACACACCTATCCAGTCACTCAAGGTGCGGCAGACCGCTGCAGAGTGGTTATCCACCATGCATGAAAAGATACCGGTAAACGTGCATAAGAGAAGAGTTACAGATGAAGGGATAGACTGGGCTAATTTTTGATGACTAACATTTATGTAGAAAAGAAGCTTCTGTGTCCCTTCACTCATGTAAAGATACAACCAACAACGGTATCAAATCAGTATTATGCACGTATAGTTTGCACTCTCTGTAGCTGAAACTTCATGAAGTTAGAGCTGTGCATCTGTTCCCTCCATCCTATCAAATGCTAAACTGGCTAGTGCGCCTAAAGCCCAGTAACCTCACTAGCCAGCTAAAGTTAGCCAACGTCGTACTCTACCTTTGACTTCCTGGCTAACTAAATTAGCATGCTAGTCTTTGAAGGCCTTGGAGCAATTTTTGGCTAACGTTAATCAAATAACCCCACTCTTAAATCTAGACTACACAACCTACGTAGCTAGCCCGGTAAGTCCCTGTTTAAGGTTTTTAATGAGTAAGCCTATAGTAAAAACTAAAAGTGGTCACCTAGTTATCGGTGACTGAAAACGCTTTCAAAATGGAAGGCTAGCCATGGAAGGAAATCACTGGCTTCCCAGCTGTCTGCTTCTGCTTGCTCTGTTAGCCAGCTAGCTAGGCTGCTAATGTTAGCATCCACAGCAACGATTATTAGCCAGCTTACCTGGGATATAAAAAAGCCCTCAAGTGTCTAAGCTCTTCACCATCCTACTGGATCTTCTCCTTTCAGTCAATCATCAAACATCAACAGTGCATAAGCCAGATGCAATTAAAGCCTTATGTTTTTAAGTTTTTTACAGACTCTTCCGAACGCCGTTTCACTTTGGTCAATTCAAAATGTCCCCACTAGCCGGAGTTTGAGTAATTTTTGTTTACGCAACTTCCTGTTGGTGTAGCCAAGAACAACTAGCACTCCTTGTGGGCCGGCGAGGAATTGTCTTGTCGATTATTCATCAGGATCAGGATGAATGTGGCAGGTCAGGCCATTAACTGGACACTTCTACTATATAGAGCCCTAGCCAACGGTTGTAATATGTGCTAAACGCAGTTTGGCATCGTTTTCTTGAAATATTTAAGGTTTTCTCTAAAAAAGAGAATTGTGCCATTAATTGTGTCCATACTATTATAGTGTCATATAGGCACGAATTCACCCCCATACCATCACAGATGCTTGCGTTTGAACTGTGTGCTAAGAACAAGTTGGATGATCCCTCTCCTCTTTAGCCCAGATGATGCAGAGTCCAAGATTTCCAAAAATAATTCCAAAATGTGATTAGCGTAACCAGGCCCAATAAGACGAAAGCATTTCTGAATCATAAATATTATTTTTTCTTTCTTTGGTATGAGTAAAGGAGAAATGTTGGGTTACTAACATTTTTATGAAATAGAAGTGATTATTAATAATTTTACATGTATTAGAAGTGAATATTAATCTACATGTATTACATAGAAGTGATTAACATTTCATTTTCTTATATTCTGTGTATGCTTTCTATACATTCAATACTGTGCATCAACTTTGCTTTGTCTGTCATTTGCTCTCTCCATGTCACGATTTTCTAATAAAGGTCATGCGACCCCCTTTGTCACAAGTTAAGGGTATTCTGCCTGAGGCAGTAATATTAGGAATATCCCGACAGGAACTAGACTATGGCAAGAAAATGCTGAAGGATGTATATGTATTGTATTGACCAATTATCTACTTACTTGGAGTAGCCACATGACTTGCGTATGGCGCATGGATCACATGCTATGTCCAAGAAGTGTCCATGTATTGTTGTATTTCTGTATGTATGAGGATTTTTGGAAAAGACCATTGTAGCCTACTCATGTGATTTGTATTACCAATGTAATTAACATGCATAAGATGGTAACCTGACTCTCGCCAGATGAATTTCGTTCCGCTTAGCTCCGCCTAGCTTCACTCACATCCATCTGGGACCTCTTCCATTGAGAGTGATTTCAGCATGAGATTGTATGGTAGAGCCAATCAGGACGCAGGGCGGGAGTTTCATAGATGTGACATAGCGTAGAAGCGACTGTGAGGGTGCATTCAAGGCACTTCGAAATGACAAGGACCGCCCCCGTGGCTCTACTTTGTTTTTCCCACAGCAAGTGTTCATGTGCTTTGCCGTCGGAGTGTATGACAAACATGGATGCCACAACAAAGGTTAAAACATACACTCACTAATCCTGAATAAACAACTGTATTTGCTTAAAATATAGTGTAAGAGGCTTGTGAAATAAAGATATGCAGCTTTCAAGTGACAAAAACGGCAGATTCCTAAGTTCACATTAAAACTGTTGGACATGGACTACAAATGAACTACAACATGACGACAAAAGTGATGACGAGCCCCTAACTGGGCAACACTGTTAGCAAAATCTAGCCCCAGTTTCCGACCTCTGACTCACACATTACGTGACGTGAATGATGCGGAATGATGATGTTTTGCCTCGGAAAAAGGTTTTTCTGAAGCCCATGAACGCTAGGTAAGACTGTTATCAGCATCACGGGTTGACTTCGATGTGAGTGGTTGAAGTAGCACGTCAATAGATGACGGACAAGTGGCTTATTCAATCATAGCATTTTTTGATTAGGCCCAGCCTTCTGAAGCAACACTCCAATGGATTGGTCCCAGATGGATGAGTGGAGCTAGGCGGAACGAAATTCATCTGGCGAGAGTCAGGTTATAAGATGGGGCTTCGCCCTAGAGAACTTTCAGTAGTGTTACTGGAACATGCTGTTGCTAGTGACGTTGCTCCCGGTATCGTGAATAAACCTGCAGTGGTTCCTCACACCTGAGTGTTGCCTGGATATTTTTGACCACATGAGTTTTAACCAGCATTTGTGGATGAGCATCAACCTGTGTTCATACACAATGCTGAATGTTTTCCTAAGCCCATAGAATGATTTTCTTTACAGAAACAGGTCTGTTTTTAATGCAGAGCCATTTGTGGCCCCAGAGCTCACAGCCATCCAATATTTTTTTTCAGCCCTTGTTTATAAAGATTTCTCTGGATTCTCTGAATATGTTAATTTTATGTAAAGTGCAATAGGCCTAAATTCTTTGCAATACAAGCATTATTCTTATATTGTTGCAGACCAGCAGCCAGACCAAAGGATACTCTGAATAACTGAAGCAGGTGTGGGCTTGGTTAGTACTTGGATGGGAGACCTCCTTGGAAAACTAAGCTGGAACTAAGCTGGAAGTGGTTGGGTGAATAGCAGGTGGCACTCTTCCCTCTGGCCAAAAATCGATCCCAAGGCACCAGTGCAGTGACAGGGCCACTGTGCTGCAGAAGATGCCGTCCTTTGGATGAGACGTTAATGAGATGAGACTCACTGTGGTCATTAAAGATCCCATGGCCCTTATCACAAAGAGTAGGGGCTTTCCCGGTGTCCTGGTTAAATGCCCAACCTGGCTCATTCAATCTGGCCCCCTAATCATCCCACTGTGTTATTGGTTCTTTCATTCATTCCCTCACTGTCCACCTCAAGCTGGTGTGTGGTGAGTGTTCTGGTGCCTATTGGCTGGGAGCCTTGAAAAGCACTATACAGAAAGAAATGTGTCTATATATTTGTAATGTTGTTCTGTGAAGTGTTACACAACAACTTTGTCTATTGATGTCAACATGTTATCAAAATGTCAATTATTTGCATCTGTGTTGTAATTATCTCTCTGTATTTCTCTCTCTCTCTCTGTCATATCAAGCAAAGGATGTGACTAATGTGAAATACATATTCCATCAACTATGACATCCACACAGAGCAGTGTGAATTGCTATTAAAGCCACTGTGTGTCTGTGTATCTCTCTCTCTCTCTCTCTCTCTCTCTCTCTCACACACACACACACACAGAGAGAGAGAGAGAGAGAGAGAGAGAGAGAGAGAGAGAAACATAGCAGCAGTATACAGTATTTTAACTGGTCTTTTATCAATAATGTTCAATCAAAATATTTTATTCCAGCATCCATTTCAACACATTATTAAAGTAGTGATATTAGCCACATAGGGTACAATCTGTCATTAACTACTCTTAAACGTTACTGCTCTTGTTATGACCGCATCAATAGCAAAACACACAACTTTCTGTATAATGTTCAAAGTTAAAACAATAAATATATGAAACCAGTTAATCTCTTGCAGCAGTCCCACATGGTATTTTTGGAGGTGGAGGCTATTTGAACATGTACATGTTATTGCAACTGGTTGAGGGAACATTTGTGTGTTTTAACTTCAGTCAAATTGATTTCAAGTTAATCCCTGCGTGTCTCTCAAAGACGTAAGCGGTGAGACTGCTGTCCAGTTTGCCTAACTGGCCTTCAGGACAGCGACGTGCCCACCTGGATGCTTGGACTTCATGCTTCCAAAGTGCCTGGGAAAAACAGGGGAGAGTTCAAATATTAAAAATGTAAACCTTTTGTGCCCATTCATTTTCCTTTTTGGTCAATTTGTACATGTTCTGTCTCGATATAGCTCTATATAACTCTGACTGTCTATTTCTCTCCTTACCCCTCAGTTCCCTTCAGCCCCACAGTCATGTTACCTCCAGCAGTTGTTTTCATGCTCATAGGCCTCCATAGTCTTGTGATTCGAGACTCCGTCAGATCCTCCCACAGCAAGCAGCAGATCGTTGAACACCAGCAATGACACCTAACACACACACACACACACACACACACACACACACACACACACACACACACTCACACACACACACACACACACACACATACAAACGCACACACACATTCACACAAATGCACACACTCACTCACATGTGTACACACACACACACGTACGTACACACACACACACACACACACACACACACACACACACACACAGTCATACAGATGGCAATAGTTCAGTCATAAGTCCATTCCATAAATCAGTGGGTTCATTCATTTCAGCAAACACATCTGTGTGCCTACTAACTTGGTATCTCTTGTTATTCATAGGTTTGACAGGGGTCCAGCGGAAGGACTCCGAGTCATACTTCTCAGCTGTTTTAAGTGGCAGACCCAGGTCATCCCGGCCGCCTGCCACGTAGATCCGACCCAGAAACACGGTGCTGCCGGCGCCCTCGCGCGGGGTCCGGAGTGGTGGGCACAGAGCCCAGCATCCCTCTGCTGGGTCGAAGCGCTCCACTGGCACACGTACAAATAAGTATAAGTATATATACTCTTTTGATCCCGTGAGGGAAATTTGGTCTCTGCATTTATCCCAATCCGTGAATTAGTGAAACACACTCAGCACACAGTGAACACAGTGAGGTGAAGCACACACTAATCGCGGGACAGTGAGCTGCCTGCAACAACAGCGCTCGGGGAGCAGTGATAGGGTTAGGTGCCTTGCTCAAGGGCAGTTCAGCCGTGCCTACTGGTTGTAGGTTTCATAGCTCCGGTTTCAAGTCCGAAGCGCTAACCAGTAGGCCACGGCTGCCCCCAACATGAACATACGCATATGAATGTCTATGCTTTCATGTGTGCATACCCATGCACCAACACACATACAAAATATATAAGCACAACTAAGTTCCATTTCAGTTCTATACTGAATGATTAAGTTTCAAATTGTAGTATTTGTGCATGAATAACGGAGACACGGAGCCAAGGTAAGTGCTGTTTTCTGTATCCCGTTCCTCGAGCTCTGAGATACACACTGCGTGAAAGAGGATGTTATGTACTGTATGTGCACCTGAATCAAGGATGGTGTTCCCATCAGTTCCTCCTATGACATAGAGCTGTCCATTCATCACCACAGCAGTAGCCCCAGCCCTCTTGTGCTGCAAAGGTGCCAGCTTAGACCAGGCATTACGGGAGGAATCATACCTGTAGTGTACATGTAACAGGCACAGACAGTAACACCCACAACACACACAAACACACACAGAGACACATAGATAACACAAGGCATATAGTTGACCTTAATGTCAAAGCTTAGCTCAGCAAAATGTAGGTAGATATATTATTAACATCCTTTAAACGGTGATTTCACAAAATATACATGTTTTACCCCTCTGTATCAGTGTTTTTGCTTTACATTTTTGAGGCTATTAGGGAAAATTGGAATGTGTGTGTGTGTGTGTGTGTCTGTGTGTGTGTGTGTGTGTGGGTGTGTGTGTGTGTGTGCATTGCCTACCTCTCTACTGAATTGAGGTACATGTGTCCGTCAAAGCCTCCAATGCAGACAAGGCATCCGTCCATCTCACAAACACACACTCTACTTCTTGGAGAGGAGATTGAAGGCAGCTCACCATTCCACACATTTTGACCAGGGTCATACCTACACACACACACACACACACACACACACACACACACACACACACACACAATTACACCAGGAGCTATGTAATGGCTGCTATAAAAGATTTTATTATCCTAATAACAATGTTTTTATACGAGGGCAATACTTGTGTGTGATTGTGTGAAGGATGTTCAGTGAGTATTAATAGAAAGTAATCTGTTGAGTTAAATAGGAAGTACTGCTTGAACACCCCCAAATCGTCCACCTGTCACATGGAATTCAGCGTGTCCCTGGCTGTAACTATGACACATGCTTTAGGATTTTCTTTTAGACACATTCAGGGTCACCCAGCCTAGCAACCCTCTCTGTACTTTTATTTTTTATTTATTTGTTTATTTTGTAGCGGCAGTGCATATTTATTCAACAACAGTATAAAATAGGCTACACAATGTAAATACGGCAGAATTAGCACGTAGCTAGTTTTCATCTGTTGTCCCTAGGCAGACAGCATAGAGAACAAAAACATGTGACATACATACAACACCCTCATACTCAATTGAGGGACAAGACAAAGATTAACAGCAAAAGTCAAGACAAGATATAAAATGCAGGATAGTGAAATGTGTGAGGCAGTTAAAAGTGAGTGCAGCTTTGATTTTCCATGAGCCACAAATAAGTCTTAAAGTTCACATGTCAGACATTCCCTTATTGTGGGGGGCATGCTATTCCAAAATGTATTTCCCTTTACTGACGATACAGTTTGTCCAAAAGTAGTGTGTCTAAAATATATTACACCTCGTAGGCCTACTAATACTACTTTGTTGCAGGTAATGTTCTAAATGCACAACTTCCTTTATCCTCAAATAAGTGAAGTGTGTGTGTGTGTGTGTGTGTGTGTGTATCCTCACCTCTCCATGCTGCTAATACAAGTAATCTCGTCGGCACCACCGACGATGTAGATAAACCTGCCGACAGCACACACTCCTGCGTCTCTACGGTGACGCATGATGGGCGTGGTCATTTTCCATTCGTTATACTCAGTGCAAAATTGTTCAACGGGACACATGGGGTCATCTTTGCTCCATCCACCCACTGGACACAGACACACACACACACACACACAAACAAAGTCATCATGAACACCAGTGCTTTGCAGGATTCAGATTTGATGATGATAGAGTATTAATGATGTACAGTTAATTTTCCTAAGGCCTGACAATTCGGAGACAATGACTCACCCACATACACCACATCTGATTGTGAGGGTTTGGCTTTCCTGTTGTTTTGACTGGCAGGTATAGCTGAACCTTGAGGCTCTAATGACCTATTAAGAGTTGTAGAGTCCAAAGTTTCTCTACCCATGTTTACCCACATTGAAAAAAATACAAAGTTGAATGCACAACCATAATTTGTTATTTTCATACCTCATGGTAGGTGGTGGAGTGTTAACAACTTGACCCATCATGACATTTGACCAAGTAAAATGGACTAAATTGTCCAATTTTGACTAATGTATCTGTTTTAAAATGGATTTATCAATAAGTACATCACTTATGTTTCATAGTATAGCACGAAGAACCACAATTATGCACTTGCATTTTACAATCTGATTATATCAGTAAAATCAATAAATCAGTGTAATACATTAATACTGTACCTATATGAAAAGAGAGTCTTGTGTTAAAATGTTATAGTCAGATAATAATCCCTGAAGTCTCTAAAAGATGCATTACTTACCCATTTTGTGTGTAGACCCCCATATCTCACAGTGTCCTGTGAAGACTGCTGTCCTTTGTCCTCCTGTCTTCTCGTCGTTCCACGTCTCCTCTCTCATCACATGTCACTGAGGAATTTAAATGCCTGTGAACAGCAGTTAAAACAACATGTCCAGTTGACAGTCCGTCCACACACACACACACACACACACAGAGAGAGAGAGAGAGAGAGAGAGAGAGAGAGAGAGAAGGCAGAAAGAAAAAAACTTGGTGAGACGTGCTTGATATTTTGGGATATCAGGAGAGCTACAGAATGGGAAGGAGATAAAGAGTTACCATAGTGTCCTGCACCAAGAACTATCTATCAAGGAGATGTTGAGGGGTGGGGGGGTGGGGGGGTCGTAAAGGTCATTTGTGTGTGCCTGCGGGTGATGAGATATTCCTGTCCTGACGAGCTGATGATGAAGTCCCTGGTCGCTCGTCAGTCATCATACTTCACATAATATCATCACCCATGTACTTGACACAACCACTTATGTGCACACACACAGTACCCAATCCCCCGGTCATTAAGGTCATCAAATAGAAACTAAATCACAAAGGATCATGAAGGGAAAACCCTTATGTGCTCAACACATAGTGATTCTATTTTTGAATTTTGTTAGTCTGAGTTGCAAAGCCTCAATATTCTTCTCAACTTGCATGAGTCAATACAATGCTATCTGGCAGGACTCGACTCACTTAAAGGACACCGGAGGAATGCTGCAGTGAAATCTAACCAGTCTTGTGAGTGATGACTTAATGATGACTTTACCCCTTTCCCATGAAACATCTGAGAGACAGAAGTACAGAGAAAAAAAATAAGAGAATAAGAGCTGTTTTTTATATCATAACCTCTACAATTATAAATATGTCCTCGCCACATGCAACATAGCATTGGACATCGGACACCCTCTGCCTGTATGTCTCTTTGGATGAACTTCACATCATGAAATCTTAGCAATCCAGTGCACGGCAGGTGGTTGTCCACTCCCTGTATAAGTGTGAGCCAGGACTCCATCACATTCTCACAGCAGGCACCTTACCACAAACTTCACACACACAGACACACACACACATTGACTCATCCACCCACTCACACACACTTCTGGGAATACATTCGGCACAGCTTTAATCCAAATTACCACAGAGCCAAACTGGGTCGTTCATTCAACATTTTAATAAATAGAATTAGGTAAGGAACTACTCAGATACCATCTTTGTGTGATGAGTTGTACTTTCAGTTGTATGAAGTATTAATGATCACACTATTTCACAGAACTTCATGATATCCTTTTCACTAAAAAAAGGATATATCAACTGTAACATAATATGATCTGTGCGACTTAAACAGCTCAAATGTCTTAAAAATTTAAAAATTATAGTCCACACCTGCTGCCAGCTCACATGGACTGACATTCCAAACATTGCTACACTACAGCTGGTATATGAAGAATGTATTTCACCAGGGTGATCGGTTGTAAATGGTGCAGAAAATGCAGTAAAAGTACAGTATGCACAATTAGGTTTAATTATTGTCCCTGCGTTTTTGCTGTAATTTACACAATAGGTATTGCTTGTATTGACAGGGAGGTAATTTGTTAAAATATGTCCAAGCAGTGATTGTATATATTGTGTTCTAATGGCATGGCTAATGGCTTAGTTCTCTTGATAAATGTGGTGTTGTGTATTGCAATGCCGTAGTGGTTTAGCAATGTGAAACCCAGGATTTGAAATGGCCACATGGTTATTTCAGTCAAAACATTTTCATAAAGGTCATTTGTCAATATTTCTCAGGTAAGTATTTTGATGCTTACTTTTACTGCAAGTGTCATACCCAGATGGGTTGGTTGATTGGATGACAGCGATTGTTTATTATTTTTATCTGATTTTTATTCCTTAATTTGTGGGAAAAATTGGTCATGTGGAAATGCCATTCAATTCAATAGAACTCCATTGGGTTGTTCTAGTTGGCTTGGGTAATGAAACCACACTTACCAGAACACAAATGCACGCACAGACACTACATCAGCTCTTGTCTTGACTGTCTGGTATGTAGACACCAAGCAACAGGTGCAAAAGGTGCTACATATGATCTTGAGGAGATAAATGATGACATGATAACCAACTAAATACAGAACACATGTCCTATACAGACATACACAGTGAAGTGTTGACACTGACTTTGAGAATTGCAAAAAAGTGATCAATCCAAGAACTGTGCTTTATGGTATCATCGATCTATTAAGAAATAATTTAAGAATTTAGTAGAAGCCTTAAGCAATATCTCTGTCTTTATATCTTAAGTAACCACTTAAAAGTTTATTGGATGGCTATTGCTTACTGCTTAGAAGTATATAGAACAAGTATAACTAACCTCAGTGAATATATTCACAGGTTCACAGCCTATACATACAGTATATATTTTATTTTCTCATATTAAGACTTTGGATATGTGTTAGCAAGAAGTTACAAAACTTCTCTGGGGATAAAGGGTGAGTGTCCTCTGATACGTACAGCTGTTTTAAACAAGACAGTTAAGACAGAAATATCACATCTTAACTTTACTTTCTGGACACAGATTATTACATATCATTTAATACCACTATTATCAAATTATTATATGTACACATGGCATACTCCTTCTTTTACTCTATATAAAGCATCCTAACTTACACACACACACACATTTAATTATTTATTTAAATCCACAAATCACACACACACACACACACACACACACACACACACACACACACACACACACACACACACACACACACACACACACACACACACACACACACACACTCTCTCTCTCTCTCCAAGAAAAGGGAATGAATTATTGTGTTGTTTTGAAAGAGGTGTTGTTCCATGATGTTATTTTGTGGTTGGAAGACAGATGGTGATGCAAACTCCTGTGATCATCAATCAGAGGGACCTGGAAATACTGTTCCGATTTTCTGTCTCAATACAGACAGTGAGATCAAAAGGGCCTCCTGTGAACAAGGCAAAATCAGCAAAACAGAAGAAGAGGAAGACACACTCACAGGTCACAGCAGTGGCACATACAGTACATGAAGGAATTACCTATGAACTGTTCTAGTAAAAGATCTGGAACATAATGGCTGTTTTGAAGACTTGCAAGGGCATTTCAGCGGAACAGGATAGCATACTGATTGATGCCATAATGGAGTTAACAGTGTCCAGATCTGGACCATCACAGGACTATCAGGCCGTACCTCCCACAAGTACACAAGGCAGCATACATTTTCTTTTACAGCTATTGTCCCCGGCCTTGCATTGTCCATTTAGCATCCTTACTGTATTTCATTTTTTTTTTATGTCACTGACACTGATGCATCTGTTTTTTTTTCTCCTCTTTCTCACCTCTGTTCGTATGGTGCGACTTCCCTGCATAGGGCATGTGTTGATATACAGGTTGAACAAGGAACTTGGGTCAGAAATATCCAGGTTTTGATCAGAATCAACGCTAGCCTCCAGGCCTGCCAAACCACCAAACACCACAAGCATATGCCTAAAGAAGGAGAGAATAGACTATGAGAATGTAAGACAGAGGATGCAAGGCAATAAGGCAAGGCAACAGAAACAATGAAGCAATGTTCAAGTTATATACACCATGTCTTTATAGGACTTTGCTATTTCAAGTATACAGCCAGTTTCCTGCACCTGGATTAAGCCTAGCCCTAAATCGAAAGATTTTGATTAAAGTTTTCTTTTAGTCTCGGGCAGGGGCCGGGAACTTATGGCTCTTTTGTTGACTGCATGTGGCTTGCAGAGAAATTTGAGCAGAGATTTTGTATCGCTGTAAGTTAAGTGGCCAAAATAAGCTAATATTACACTATTGTGATAACACCCACGGAATTGAACCTCCATTGAGCAGCCCAACACTGGACGTCGTCACATCAACATCAAACTCTTCACATTCAATCTCTGTACTTCCTTGCTTACTCGTAGGTTACCATTAAAGTTCATAAAACATGTCCATAAGGGGAAAAGATCATAACTACTGTGTCTCCAGGTCGAGTAGACAGGCTGGGTTTGTATCAAAATCAGCTCAGCAGGAAAAAACTTTCAAAGTTTTCTTGAGAGGTATGCTGGTGTAGGTGTAGGCTATGCTGCAGGTGACACGTTGTGCAAAGACAATCTTGCTGTGTTTGCTAAAGACAGGATCAGTAGTCAATAGTAAATAAAGACTTGAACCTAACAATTATAGCCTTATACAGAACAATAGTGAAAGTGTATGCCTACTATTAAAAATTCAAATTACTATATGGCTTCTAACTAAAATACTTGGTATTTTTGACTCCCCCTGGCTTAGGAAAAGGCTCAGTCCATGTACAAGAAACCGACCCATAGAGCCTTAAGTTGTTGATTATGTGAAGTGTGTTAAACCCAACTTAAAGGAGACCTAAGGGAATATAGCAGAGAGGTAGCATGGTTGACCTGAATGGGGATATTGTAATGTTGTCTACATTGCTTCCCTTCTCAGAGGTTCCAATAGTGACGTCATAACCTTCTTTATAAGGGCATTCAGTAAATACAGCACCTGTACACACAAGAAGAAGAATATATAAAGACAAATACATATAAATACCAATCAAACAATTGGAGTATAGTTCTATACAGATGTGCATAAGTTTAGGATTGACATTCTGAACACGGTGCTAACTTACTGAGACAGGAAGAAAGTCGGACAGTGTAACCCCAATAAAGCCCTTTTTCTGTACGGGGAACATGAGGAGCCACCACTACACCTTTATAGCGTTTACCACCTGCAACACACACATACACACATTGTATTATTTTATTTACACCGAGTTGACTGAGCTGAAGATAGAAAAAGGGATGAGAAGATCCTACAACTCTTTCTAACTGCAAATTTCAAAAGCTACCATTATTAAGCCACTTACCCGAGTCCTGATTCTTGTTGAGTTTCACCGTTACTCTTAATCCTGGCTTAAGCTGCTTATCAATCTGAACCTCCTACAAAACGAAACACACGAACACACACACACACATACATTAAAAAACACATAGTGACAATAGTGACAAAATACACTAAGTTACAGAAAGACCATGGAAATACACACACCTTCCTCATGCCACAGTCCACATAGGAGCCCTTTTCTGCCTTACAGGGCCTATCAAGAACCAGGCCTTCCCGAAACACTGCCTCCTCATCCATACGCATGTGATGTGGACTATCTAAAGGATTCAAGAGACCTGCGCACAGAGACACACATTGGACATATGCAAATATGTACAGGACCATGCAGGTGTACGCATGCTTGTGTGCTTGCCATATTTGAGGTATCAAAAAGGGTGACTTACCTGCAAACTGTAGGTCCTGATGTTTAGGGAAAAATGCTTTCCTCAGGTACCTGATAATAGAGGAGAAGGTGTAATTACAAAACAAAATATATTTTCCTATACAGTCTCTCTCTTTCCCCCTGTGTGTGTGTGTGTTTCACTATAACTTGTGGGAACAGAAGAATGTGCTTCTGGGACTATACTTACTGTGGACACTCTAAGTACTGGAGAATGCGTGCAAGCTGGACACATGCTCTCCCTTTCTTCCCGACACCATTATACTCTCCTTCAGTGTTTCTTTAATGATAACAATTTACAAAAGGTTACAAAAAGGTTAGGGTTCAGGGTCACAAATAGTTTTAAGAATAGTTCTGGCCTGTACTGGATGATTTGTGTGACAGACCTCAATAAATAAATACTCACTTCACATCCTCTCCTTGTTCATCAAACACAATTACTTCATCGACACAGAAGACAGTGCAGGCACGAGCGATCTGCCCTGCCAGGTACGTGCGCAACTCAGGTGACTGTGCATTGTCCAGCACAGAGCCCGGCAGTGCCACACTCAATGTATATGAGCGACCTGACAAAGATTAACACATTTTATAATTAATATCTTGTGTCTGCTTTTCAAAACACAAAGGAGTGTCTTTTTTTGTGTAGATTATACCAAATTGATATTTGAATGTCCCTTAAGTGGACAAGATGCTTACCATTACTCTTCTCCTCCTCTTCCACCTGAGCCTTTTTTTCCTCCAGCTCCTTCATCTTCTGTTTCTCCAGCTGTGTAATGAGTCTTTCCTCCTTCCGCTTGCGCTTATCCTCCTTCCCTGAAGAGAGCACATAACCAAGTTACCCTTCTCTGTTACCACTAGATCAGTAACGTTATTGATGATGCAAGTCTTCAAACTCACGTTCTGCTTTCCATTTCTTCCAGTCAACTCTGTCTTGGGCCTGTGTTAAGAAAGCATACGCCTATTATCTACGTTTCTGTTTGGAACAGACCGTGAAGTTTGCTTAGCTAACGTTACAGTCACTTGAAAACGTGTTTACGTCGGAGCCTAAACACACGCTGTCCGTGTAGTTCTCTGAGTATAAACTATCACAAATGTCATATAGAGGCAACTACATCACTGCAGCTCCTTCATATTCAACAAGTTATTTACAAATATCTATAAGATCAGACAATTACCTCTTTAGAAAGTCCCCCTGGCTTCTTCATGGCATGTTTTTCCGACATGTTCACATGTGTGTGTTTCCTTGAAATCATTCCCATAAACACAGAATGCAAACATTTGAGTTCCGTTGGCATCATAGATGTCTATCTCCTCATGAAAGAAATATATTAAACTTAACGTGGTCAAATAGCATATTTTACACTTTTCAAATAGCACACTTTACACATAAAAACCATTAACTACATTCCAACCATTTCGAAACTATATTTAACAGAGTGTAAATCAGCCAAATGTCTTCACTCGGATGTTTTAGGTTGTAACACTTCCTTTTCAAGCAAAGGCCTCCGGTGGAAAACATCAGACACCGAGCCTTAAAATTAGTACCAGAAATAGTATTCCCCGATTCATTTTTTTAACATCAGAAGAGTTCTACCGTTTGTTGGAATACCTGAACATTAAAAGTAATCATGGTAAGTAGAAATATAACTCGGTGTACAGACGAAAACGCTGTTCTTGTCTAGTTAGCAAAACATGCTATCAATCGAAACGTGGTGGTGGCATGGTAAGTGCTCATGTATGACGTTGGCCTTAGCTTGTTCTCTGATGTCTCTTGACTGATATATCGAAGGGAGTTTTCATAAGATTTGTTTAAATAGCTGCTACTCAATTAGTGTTGGCTACGATGTAAGTAACAGGCGATGGAGCGCTATGTAGCTACATGTTCTAGTTAACCATATGGGGTAATTCAATGATATAAAAAGCAAGCCTATACGCTAGTGTTTTGTTTATCTGCAGCTGTTAGTAGCAAATTGTGATAGTGATTTCAACTTCGACATTTCTAGTTACGTGAAAAGATCAGGAATTCCCTGTTTTTCTTGATTGTCTGGTATAAATAATACCAGCGTTTTAACACGTTGTAGAAGATACCCTACTATTTAGCAAACGTATGACGTCAACTTTTCTAGTGCCCATACCAGTGGCCATGAACGTTGTGAATATGCATTTACAATGTGTTGACAACACTTACATTACAGACTTATTTGAGCTAGCCTTATCTCAAGTGTCATTTGCTCAGCTTGAAACAAAACATCACGTCATCCAGTAATCACTTGTGTTCAGATATTTCTGTTACTGATTTATCTTTTTAGACTTACCATATACATTATTGTTTTTTCTTCCACGCGATGCAAAGCCTAATGAATAATGCTGTTTGTTTTTCCTATGCTTGCAGCCTCAGAACGAACATATTGAGTTGCACCGTAAACGCCATGGTTACCGCCTGGACCACCATGAGAGGAAGAGGAAGAAGGAGAGCCGTGAGGCACATGAACGCTCTCACAAGGCACGCAAGATGATTGGCCTAAAGGCCAAACTCTACCACAAACAGCGACATGCTGAGAAGATCCAGATGAAGAAAACGTGAGTGAGCTGAATGGAATAAATAAGCGAATTTAAAATGCTTATTCCCCCCCCCCCCCCCCCCCCCCCGATGCATATTCATCGTTGTGCGTGTATCTGCTTGTTCTAGCCTGAAAATGCATGAGCAGAGAAAGAGCAAACAGAAGGATGATGAGAAGACACCAGAGGGAGCTGTGCCAGCGTACCTGCTGGACAGAGAGGGTCAGTCGCGGGCCAAGGTCCTCTCCAACATGATCAAACAGAAGAGGAAGGAGAAGGCTGTGAGTATTCATTCTGAGTGATCACCCATTCATTTTGAATACTCATATACCACTTTAGAAATACTGTAATTTAAATAACATGGTTGTTTGTGCTTTTGTATGACGAGAAATGTCTATTATGTTGTTGGTGAATTAAATAATAAGGTTATCACTCTGCGTTTGTTTATAGGGTAAATGGGAGGTCCCCCTGCCAAAGGTGCGGGCACAAGGGGAGACAGAGGTTCTAAAGGTGGTGCGGACAGGCAAGCGTCAGAAGAAGGCCTGGAAGCGTATGGTGACCAAAGTCTGCTTTGTGGGTGATGGCTTCACACGGAAACCCCCCAAATATGAGCGCTTCATCCGACCTATGGTACATAGACTGTCCTACTCATTCTGTGTTCTTTTCTGTACAGTTTTGTTAGTAGACAGCTAGTCAGTTGTGGTTCCTGATCAGTATGCCGACGGTGGCAGTTGAGAAGATTTAAAACCTTATGCACAAAGGGGTTACCACCTACAAACTTGGAAAACCAAGACTAATCATATTTTGTTGTTCTTCCTATAGGGACTTCGCTTTAAAAAGGCTCACGTTACGCATCCAGAACTGAAAGCCACATTCTGCCTGCCAATTCTGGGTGTGAAGAAGAATCCCTCCTCGCCCCTTTACACAACACTAGGTGTCATCACCAAGGGAACAGTCGTTGAGGTCAATGTCAGTGAGCTCGGTCTTGTCACACAAGGAGGAAAGGTCATCTGGGGTGAGTGCAGCTGTGTTTGTATGAAATTGGCCCATTGGCTGTTGCTGCTGAGTGCACTGTAGATCTGCTGACTATGTCTGCTGCTGAATGTTGAGTAAGGGATAATATGTTGTCCGCCGGTAATTATCGGAAAATAAGTCCCGACAAGGCGAACAGAACAGGTTTTGCTTCGACCTGAAGGGACTTATTTTCTGATAATTACCGGCGGACAATACATTATCCCGCTTATTATACGGCTACTTGCCAAAACCAGAATAGAAACTTAACACAATGTGTCTTTCAAAATGACTTGGCTACCGTTTCGTGGCTTCCACTGACAAAATAAATAGTTCGCCACACAGACAGAAGATGATGTGAATGGAACTTTCTGCAGCACTCTGAAGAGCCGTGTAATAATGTTTATTATAGGAGGGACTCAATTGAATAACACACACCTAATGGTTTGCTGAAGTTGTAGTTTTATTTTAAAAATGATGCCTGATAATGTGTTGCACTCTCTTATCACGGTCATTTGTTGTTTCAGGTAAATATGCCCAGGTAACGAACAACCCAGAGAATGATGGCTGCATCAACGCTGTGCTGTTGGTCTAATGGATCTTGGCTAAATTATCTGTTCCTCTGGAAGCTGCTGTTATGCATTTACCAGCACTGTAAATGTCTGGTGTCCTCCTAGAGTGTCTTGTAATCATTGGCAAAAAAATGAGGAATTATGAGATACTGCTGTACAACCAGATGAATCCCAGCAACTTTTGGAGTCACTTCTGCAGTGGCATGTATTATATTTGAGAATGTTCTGTTTATAATAAAAAAAATATTAAATTGACTTGCTGAATGTGCTGAACCATTTTTATGAAAAAGGAGTCAAGCTGACTTTCCGTTTAGGGCCACTGTTTTTCCCATGTGCATAAACGCACCATTAGATACTATCAGTGAATTTTAAATCGCAGAATAATGAGATCATTGGCCTAAGAAGAGCAGCCTCAAAGCCATGAATGACTTAAGACCCATAACCCTCCCTTGTCATGAAGGCCTTTGAGAGGATTGTAAAACCTCACATTATCTCTTCAGTTTGCATACCGTGCTAAAAGAGGGGTGGATGATGCCAAGGTCTTATTGATCAATGAACATTTTAAAGGCACAAATTCTATTGCCCGTCTCCTATTTATGGATTTCTTATCTGCCTTTAACACCATGCAAGCTCACATGCTGGCTAAAAAACACACTAACTGTTTCTAGCTGGATCATCAGCTAATTCTGTGGATCATGGATTTTTCTCACCCAAAGCACAGAAGGTGCTGGTCAACAAAAGGTTCTTTGACATCAGATACACATCCACTGGCTCATCTCAGGGGTGTATCCTCTCATTATGACCGACGCGCAGCGAAGCGGCGGTCATATAGGTTTAGTCAGATTTTTTTCTTTTATTTTTTTTTTCTTTTCTTTTTCGCATGCCCAAATTTCCGTCAAGGATTCCCGGGACACTGAAAGACCGGGGTACACAAAACTTGGTGGGCATGTAACCCCACATGGATAGCATGGAACCATCGTTTTTCGTTTTGATCTGTAGCCCCCCCGCTGGACTGGACCCCCCGAAAGGAGGGTAGGGCAGACACAGTTTTCTGTGAATATCTTGAGAACCATAGGGTTTAGGAGGACCATTTTTTTTTTGCATGTTGATCTCAAGGTGCCATGTCAACCCATTCCATAACCACTCATTTCATGTATAGCGCCACCTAGTTAAACACAAAAAAGTAAAAATGAGGTGTTGTAATCGCAGGTATCTGTGACCTAACATAATCAAAACTGCACGAAATTGGAAGTGTAGGATCATTATGACACCCTCTGTATGCACGCCAAGTTTCGTGGAATTCCGTTCATCGGGGGCCACATAATAAATTAATTTATGTTACTATACACCAACTGGCCTGTAGGTGGCCGGAGACAGTTTTCTGTGAATATCTCGAGAACCGTAGGGCCTAGGAGGTCCACCTTTTTTATGTATGTTGGTCTTAAGGGGGCATGTCAACCCATCCCATTACCACTTATTTCATGTATAGCGCCACCTAGTTAAAAATTAAAAAGCAAAAAATTAGGTGTTTTCATCACAATATCTCTGGCTGAAAAGGTCAAAACTGCACATAATTAAAAGTGTAGGATCATTATGACACCCTCCGAATGCATGCCAAGTTTTGTGGGGGGCCTTACAATAAAATAATGTATGTGTACATTTAGTGACGTACACCAACAAGGATTCCCAGGACACTGAAAGACCGGGTACACAAAACTTGGTGGGCATGTAACCCCACATGGATAGCATGGAACCGTCGTTTTTCGTTTTGATCTGTAGCCCCCCTGCTGGACTGGACCCCCCGAAAGGAGGGTAGGGCAGACACAGTTCTCTGTGAATATCATGAGAACTGTAGGGACTAGGATGACCATTTTTTTCGTATGTTTGCCTCCAGGGGTCATGTTAACCCATTTCATGTGCACACATGTGCACAAACAGATACACACACACACACACATACATTCACAGTAATCATACATATGACACATACTCACACAGTAGACATATGTACGCTTGCATGCACAGGCACATACGCAGGCACACACACAAGCACGCACACACACACACACACACACACACACACACACATAACATAAACATGTACATGTACATGCACACATGCACACAATTCAAGAATTTCTCAGAATTATGAACAGGCAAGATGGAGGTGGGGTTGTATAAAATGAATTTAACTTGTGAAATCTATGAACTAATCATGTTTTGGTACTTGTTGTCTAGCAGATATTAGTGAGAATTGAGTGTGTATAATGCAATTTAGTGAGACAGTTAGAATCATATAGGCCTTTCAGCGTGATTTATTTTTGTGGAAAAAATGTGCTGGACTGGGCGGCGGTCATATTTTGTACCGCTCTGCGGTACATCTAGTTGCTTTTCATCTTGTATTATAAGTAAGTATATATATATACTCTTTTGATCCCGTGAGGCAAATTTGGTCTCTGCATTTATCCCAATCCGTGAATTAGTAAAACACACTCAGCACTCAGTGAACACGCACTAATCCCGGCGCTGTAAGCTGCCTGCTAAAACAGCGGCGCTCGGGGAGCAGTGAGGGGTTAGGTGCCTTGCTCAAGGGCAATTCAGCCGTTCCTGCTGGTTGGGGTTCGAACCAGCAACCTTCTGGTTACAAGTCCGACGCGCTAACCAGTAGGCCAAGAGGCAACCTGGTTACAAGTCCGAAGCGCTAACCAGTAGGCCACGACTGCCCCAAAGGATGTCTCGCCCTGCCCCATGTGAGGCTTGAATTTACGACCTCCAGATTATGAGACAAACCCAAGGAGCTGCTAGTGGACTACAGGAGATTGCAGGGAGAGGAACACACCCATCTGCTGTACATTTGGGGTACAGCAGTGGAGAGTCTGCTGCTTCAGATTCCTTGGAGCTAACATCATAGAGGATCTGAGCTGGTCACAGCATATTGTATGGTCACGAAGACAGTAAGACAGCGGCTCTTCTTTCTTGGACGTGAAATACTGACCAACTTCTACCGCTGTACCATTGAGAGTATCCTGACTGGCAACATCACAGCATGGTCTGGTGACAGCACTGCCCATGACCGCAAAGCTCTGCAAAGGGTGGTCAGGTCAGGTCAGCGCATTACAAGGACTGAGTTACCAACTATTCAGGACCTTTATAGCCAGCACTGTAGGAGAAAGACCAAGCGGATCCTCACTGACCCCAGACATCACAGCCATTGTCTTCCTACCATCTGGAAGAAGGTAGCCTACAAGAGCATGCAGACCTGTACCAGCAGACCAGACCTGTACCAGCAGATACAGAGTTTCTGTCACCCCCACCCCCACAGAAACACAAAGCACCCCCCCCCCCCCCCCCCCCCCCCCCCCCCCACACACACACACACACACACACAGGTACCCCCCATCTAACCCGCCTACACACACACCAGAGCCCGTTTACGGAGTGACGTACTCACTAACTCCATTGTACCTGCAATCTGTTGCAGTTCCGCTAGGAGCGATCACGAATAAGTGCAAAAACAATGGGGGTCTAGAAGGCTAAATTGGTTGTCGTTGAGAAATCGAAGACTTGATTGTGGTTTCTGCAAGCTCAATATGAATTATAGGTCAAAAGTTGAATTGAATGAACGAGTAGTCACGTCCTTTCGATTTCTTACTGGTTGGGTCGTTGTTGCCCATAACACATAGCTTTCTGCTAATGAATGACGTCATTGACACATTTGAAAGGCTTTTTAGAACAAATAAGTGACTAAAAAAATATAATGCTCAGCGGTTTGTATTTTCTCTGCCCCCTCTTTCGACTGCAACATTCAAATTTCTACACAAAAAATGATATCCCGAGAAAAGTGGATTTTGAGGATACAGCTCCATAGACCTCTATTCATTCTGCACTTATTCGTGAGCGCCCTCACGTGGAACCAGAATGGGAACTACAACCAGTTCAGAAACAGGAAGTTTCCAGAGAGTGGTGGATCTCCCCTTATTAGACATTCTCTGCACACACACACCAGTTCACCCCCCCCCCCCCCACACACACACACACACACACACAATTTTTGGCATAATTGTAACAAAAGATAAAAATAGTAGTTACATTTCAAATAAAAGCCTTTCGATTCTCTTTATTTCAAGCAAATGCCCACCAAAAGTATTGAATGAATTATATTATGGTTGTTAGATTATGAATATTAGTGTGTGCTCGGTGTTGCAACGTTTGTATACTTTTACCACTTCCGGGGATAGTGGGGGTCGCATGTCACTGGCAGTGTTGGGAGTAATGCGTTACAAAAGTAATGTAATTACTGTAATATATTGCTGTTTGCGGTAACGCGGTAATGTAAGGCATTACAAAAAAAAAATCGGGTAATATTTACTCGGTACAAACTTCAGTAACGCGCGTTACAATGCAGTTTAACCCAAAATTAAGCGCTTGTTTTGTTTTGATACATATTCGCAAACACCATGGGAGAACAACAGAGGAGAAAAAATCCGCGCAAAATAGTAGAACGTTATCTCCTGATACTGGTTGAATATGACTGTGGCTGCAGCAGACTCGCAGGCCGACTCTATTTGCGGGATGGACATAAGCCTACGCTCATTATTTTCAGCTTGTCAGAGACAAGGCTATGAAGAACATAATAGTTAGTGCACTTTGTGTGCGAAACCGAAAGATCTCTCAGCTCGCGAAATAGCACAAGTAAACATCTAAAGTAGTGCCACGCTAATCTTTTTGATTCTTGATAAAACACAAACTATGCTGTTGTGCATGTCAGCTTTGTGCTGTGAACTTAAATTGAAGAGAATAAAGGGATAGAAAAATATTGTGTAGCCTGGCAGTGCCACCGCTCCCCACGCGCATCACGCACTTTGCGTTGGGCACCAAAGGACAGAGGGGGCACCCAAATGTAACCAATGAAATGAATAGTAGCTTTACTGCAAACTGCGTTTCACTCTTCATCAATAACGTTTACAATGTCAAAATGCACTAACACGATGTTACATGCAAGTTTGATACCTTTTGGGTTCTCTCAATCACCACGTATAATTGGTGGGTCTTCAATCATTCGTTTTCCAAGCATTTAGGCTACATGAAGCACATGATATGCTGAGTCGACTGAAACGCATTCCATTCAGATAGCTAGGTGGATACCAGGCTCATAATTCACTTGTATTCGCAAAACGAAATGTGAAGCAACATGTCATTGCATACTTCCATTTCCAAAGCAATGAAGGTTGCTTAAAACAACTTAACATTGTGCATATTATTGTTAATATTGTGCTATCAATGTAACTCAAACAAATAAGGCTTGTAAACAAGAGCTGGCAAAAGGGCATTATGACAACGTAAAGATCAATGCTCTTAAAGTGACAGTGCACCATTTATAAGTAAAACAGCATTTCTTCAGAAATTAATGTTTAAAAATACACAGTAATGGTCTGTAAATAATAGGCCTTTTATTTTACTTTAGGTGTTTGAGTTATCATTTAAATGTCACTCACTCAAAGCCACTCACTTAGGGCACCGAAATGGCCAGCAGGCCACCATCTTGACATGTTTTTATTAAAGGAACCGTATGTAAAAATTGTATTTCAATTAATCAGAAAATTGCCCTGATATGTCACTAGACATTAAGAAATCATGTTCATTTCAAATACTTATATCACTGACAACAGTAGTCTGGCCAGGATATTGTCATTTAAAAAGTGAAGTTGCAGCCCTCAACTGATGTTGATATTGTCATGTTGTGTTTTGGCCTAATGCGCCACCCTCCACCTATCTACTAATCACAAAGTCAGTAGTGTTTCGTCATCCGGTTGCCAACTCTGCCAGTCAGAGGGGAGGGGAAGGGGATACATCGCTCTACAGTAATTTGAAAGTGATTGTAGTACCCGTTTTGGCCACAATCTTACATACGGTTCCTTTAAGCTTTGATTTACAATATAGTAGGCTCTCTATTGATTTTAATGAGTAGGCCTAGGCCTTAAAGTTACAGTATTTCTATCACAATTTACCAGACTTTGACCTTTTGTCGGTTTTTAACATTCTGACTATGATTGTTCCTTGTATTGCATTATGAGCACTACGCCTATTGCATTCTACTGTTGCCTTAAGCCTAGCTCAGTCATTATGCTATACCACATCTCTCTCCATTGGAAGAGCAAGCTGCATTGAGCGTAATAAACTGCATTTAGAATGGCAAATCCATATTTCTAGATATTTTGGTGAAAGTAACTTAAAAGTAATGCAATAGTAGTGTAATGCCTTACAATTCAGAGACAGTAATATTATAATGTAAGAAATTACTTTTAAATGACAGTAATAAGTAATGCATAGTACATTACGATTTTGAAGTAACTTGCCCAACGCTGGTCACTGGCACCGTTATTTTCGGGGTCGCAGGCTGAAAAGTTTGGGAACCCCTGCTCTGCAGAGCAATGTCCGTTTGGGAGACTTCTCCAGCAGTATTTTTTACCACACACCTTTTATTGGGATAGGCCTAATCATAATCATTGAAGAATGAACTGCTTAAAGTAAATAAACGTTGTACATACAAACTTTCTTTATGAGAGCTGCAGCCTTTCTGTATTCTGCTATCAAGCATTAGCAGACATACACACTAGGCCTATAGTCTCACAATAGCCCCTTTTCAAATTATAAAGGGGACCATGCCCCTGAATCCCCCTAACCTTGGAGGCCCAAAAGTATTTTATGTCGTGGGGCCCAAATTCTCCAGCAGCACCCAATCAATAATTAGCATTTTTGTAAAATGCGACCACCTATTTTTGAATGTAGATAGATAGATAGATAGCTTTATTGATCCCCAAGGGGAAATTCAAGATGTGATAGGCCTACCTTGACTGACAAAGTCTAAATGAGACAGCAAGGGTGTGTGTGTGTGCGTGTACAGTACTGCGCGTGTGGGCCTATATGGAGGAAAGTCCAAAATCGCAAATGTGGAGGTTCGTCAGGGTTTTCCCAAACAGGGCCTATTTGTTTCCCAGTCCGTTCCTGCTTGTCAGTTTAACAGACAAGGGATAATACTGGATAAGCTGAGCAGTAGGCCTAGGCTAGCCTGCGGTGGGCACAAGTTAGCCTAGGCCTACTCTTAAAATGAGCTACTTCACGTTTGTAAGCACAATAACAAGCAACAATATCACCTAGATACACATAGCATAATCATTGCAAATGTATGCATATTAAACTTAACAATAGGCTAAACATAGTCGTCTGTAAACATTAAACAAATTGGCACAATGTGAGACTGCGTTGGCACAGAACGCAGACCACGTCTCCATAGAGACAGTAGAGTGTGAAAAGTGTTCTGAGAAGTTGTCATAATAACGCGTAGGCAACGCTGAAAGCGTAACAATGAAAGCAATAAATAAGAACGACGCTCATTCAAAAATAAAATCATATTGCTTTTTGCATCGGACTGCGAAGGTAAGGAAAACATCTGCTCCGTTAAATATTGTTTACTACGTACATTATCGAATTTAATAAGTTTACTTACATGGACGAAAATAAAAGTAGCCCATTTGACCCTACCAATCAGGGTTAGATACTGAGAATGATTTCTAAAGTTTGTAAATTGTTGCCATATAGCCTAAATTGTAATTTGTGATAACTATGTCAATTGTAATGTATGCTAAATGTTATTTGTTTTTGTAAATGGGTAAATTAATGTAATCATCCAGTTATCTTAACACATCTGTGCCCGAAATAGCCTATACTGCAAAGCAACCTAGCTTGTGGAATCAGTTTAAATGTTTACTAGACTTCTCTGATATATACATTTTAAAGGTGTTCAAAGCTCAAAGGGTATTTAGATGTAAAGGATTAGTAGGGGCTGGAACTGTTGGTAGCCTAAAAGCATCCTCAACCTCAGAGTGTGTGTGTGTGTGTGTGTGTGTTTTTGTTTGTGTGTGTGTGTGTGTGTATATGTGTTCTGTCTTCCCTTTGCAGACATGTCCCGGCGAAGTTTGAGGTTACTGACAAACGGTTATTACCGTGACGACGGTGAAATGAACGAGAGCAGCAGCTCTCACCATCTGTCTTACCAAGAGAGCCCTGTCAGGTGTGTCTGCGCCTGTTTGTGTTATCAGTGTAGTGTGTGTGTCTGTACTGTATGTCTGTATGATTTCAGTTTACCAAACCCCTCTCTCCAACACACACACAGGGTGTTTAAGAGGAGGACCGGCTCTCGGAGGCAGACTCTGTCCTATAACGGGTCACATGGGACCACTCCTTCCCTCTCCCATACCGTGTCTCAGACGGCAGCATCCTGCATCTCCTTCAGCTCAGAGTCTTTGAGAGGTGACACACACACACACACACACACACACACATACACGTGTACTAGGCCTTACAGACAGAGTCAGCTACTCAGAAACATACATCCGGTTTAATACAAACCAACACACACTCCTATTCTACTACAAGCATTAATAACTGTGTGTGTAACCCCTCCCCCAGGTGTGGCCTCTGCCTTGAAGGCAGCCGCTCAGAGACAGAACCAGTACGTTAGCCCCACCTCCCGCAGCTGCAGCTCTGGGCGCTCCCTGCTGGACCAGTCGTGCCTGACCTCTGGATACTCGTCCTCAGAGGAGTGTGAGGCCGGCCTGCCCCCCCCCTGGAGGAAGAGGAGCAGGCTTCTGAGCAGGACCCAGCGCACCAGTGAGTGTGTGTGTGTGTGTGTGTGTGTGTGTGTTTCACATGCCGTATATCTAAACATGAATCCACTCTCTCAATTTCAGGTTCTTCTAGGATGTTCTGTGGTGATGCTCAGTCTGTGGACACAAGTTTCATACAAGGTAGAGTCCACCGCATTCATACATCAGCTGACCATACCAACACACACCATGACAAAACTCACCATACCAACCCTCATCATGACTACATTCTCACTGCCTGTCCTCTAACTTTGTCCTCTGTCCTTTTGTGTGTGTGTGTGTGTGTGTGTGTTGTCTCAGTGCTGTTTGCCAGTCTCGCCCTGCTCTGCTGCAACCTCTTTGGCCTCCTCAGGGATGTGCTGCTTCTCTGCAGGTACGGCCCTTTACACACCCCAACAGCAGCTCACTCTGAGCTACCAGTAAAAGTCAGTGTTAATGAGACGTGCTGTTTCACCTGCTGTGTGTGTATGAAGACATCTTGTGGATTTAAAAGACCACGCTTTCCTCTGTCCATTCTGTTTTAGTTGTACCCAGCTCTTGAAGAAGCCTGCACTGACTGTTTTGACTTTGACCCTTATTGCTACTGGTGAGTCCCTGAGTATCTAGTGAACAACATCCATGAGATCACCAACAATTTAGGCCCACTAAGCTGAGATCTTATGTACAATCCTAAAAACTGAACCAACCACATAACATACATTTCTGGGTATGAAACCCAGACGAGATCATTGTAGTTGGTTAATGTGTGTGTGTGTGCGCGTGTCTGTGTGTGTGTGTGTGTGTGCGTGCGTACATGTTTGTGTGTGTGTGTGTGTGTGTGTGTGTGTGTGTGTGTGTGTGCGTGCGTGCGTGCGTGTATGTGTGTGTGTGTGTGTGTGTGTGTGTGTGTGTGTGTGTGTGTGTGTGTGTGTGCGCGTGCAGGTTTCTGGTTTTGGTACCCTGCTCTCACCTCTCTCCTGAATGTTACTGAACCTGCCTGGTCTGGATACAGCACATCTACCCTCGCCATAAACACGGTGGGTCTGCCAGCTGACTGGACCAAATGTGGTTCTGATGTGGGCCAGATCTGAGCCACAATCAGCCAGAGTCTGCTGCTGCTGACTTTGAGGGGAGGAAGTTAACCCTGCTGATTGTGTTTCTGCTGTAGGACCCAAAGATTGTGACAGATTTCAACGTGTTCCGCAAGGAAGTCCTGGACCGTATCAACCAAGGAGATGCCAGATGGAAGGACAGCTGGACTCGAGAACTGGATGATGTTAAGGTGTTTGTGTGTTTGTTTGTAAATATCGAACATGTCAGGTTAGAAAGTCCCTAAAATGTGTACTAGTAATATATTGGATAGCCGACTAATTCAAAGACACACAAGAGCACTACATTGAGCCTTCTTCTCATCCTCATGTAGCGAGAGATCAGCCTTCTGCAGAAGGATGGAGAGAGACACAGGCACATGTCTGAGGTGAGGATCTCTGAACAGCACAAGAAACTCTTCATTTTGAATGCAAAAGGAGTCATGGAAAGTGTTAATGTATCTTTTGGTCTTTCTTTTTCCTTAGATTCTGAATGCAGAAATCACTTATTTTAAGGATGTGGCAAAAACGTGAGTTTGGCAAAACAAATGTCCAATTCTCTCTCTCCTTCTGTGTGTGTATGTGTGCTGTATGTGTGTAAAACTATATGAATATGGCACCATGTGTTACAAGTGAGCATATAATGTATTATGAATTTGTCACCTTATATGATATAAATAATATAATCATACATTATTTTTATACTGCTGGTCTATATCCTAACCTCATGACCTTGTCTCCTCAGCAACGACCTTGACCAGCAGGCTTGGATGACCAAAAAGGTCACTGAACTTAAAGACAGCGTGTCGTACCTCAGAACTGTTCAGCACAACCTGGAACAACGAATGGATGCCCAAGAATACACCAATGCTCAGGTGTCAATATCGTGCACACACACACACACACACACACACACTCAGAGAAGAGAGAGGGAGAGAGAGAAACACATGAATTCAATAATAATGTGGTACAAGGAAACGCCGGGAAACACCAAAGGCATGGTAATCATGTATCAACTCCTCCCCTTCCTGTTCTAATTAGCTGAAGGAGGAGCTCACTGATTGGCTGAAGAGAGAGCTCCGGGCGGGACTTGGTCAGGATACAGGAAGTGTTGTTCTTCACCCTGAGCTGCAGGGGGAGCTGGAGGCTCTGGAGAAGAGGCTGCTCCACCATCTGGCTGAAGTAGCACACAAGGAACGCTCTGACATGTGGAGGACTGTGGGAGAGAGCCTGCAGAAGGAAGGACTTGGTGCCATCACGGTCAAGGTGAGTGGCCATTTTGGGAGGGTCTAATGACAAATTATGAACAAACTGAAGTGTCTTGAATTTCCCCTTGGGGATCAATAAAGTATCTATCTATCTATCTATCTATCTATCTAGTGTAGAGGTGTACGCACATCTATACCGATTCGGATTATGAACAAAAACATTAAGAGTAGTATCAGGTAACACATTAAAACATGTGGGTTATTTATTGTGTGTGTGTGTGTGTGTGTGTGTGTGTGTGCGTGTGTGTGTGTGTGTGATGTATGTGTCAGGATGTCCATGAGATTGTTCAGAGGGCATTGAGCCTCTATAAATCAGATGGAACTGGCATGGCTGACTACGCTCTGGAATCTTTAGGTAAAGATCCCTATACAGCGTGTGTGTGCATATGTACATTTCTGTATGTGTGTGTGCATGTTTGAGTGCATGAATATAATCTGTATGCGAAGGTGTCCTATTTTGAAGCCTGTGTTTGTGTGTGCACTTGTGTGTGTGTGTGTGTGTGTGTGTGTGTGTGTGTGTGTGTGTGTGTGTGTGTGTAGGTGCTACTGTGATCGAGTCCCGTTGCACAGAAACATACCGCACCAGGTCTCGGTGTTACAGCCTGTTTGGGGTCCCACTGTGGTATGCTTCAGAGAGTCCACGCACTGTTATACAGGTAACACACCTATTATACACCTACACACCTAACACAGCTATACCCCCCCCCCCACACACACACACACACATACACACACACACACACACGCACGCACATACACACACACAAACACACAGTTAGGTCACCCACTGTATCTGTGTGTGTGTGTGTGTGTGTGTGTGTGTGTGTGTGTGTGTGTGTCAGCCTGAGGTGTATCCTGGGAAGTGCTGGGCGTTTAAAGGTAGTGAGGGGTTACTCACCATCGCCCTGTCCCTCCCTGTGCGCGTCACACATGTCACCTTGGAGCACATCCCTAAGAGCCTCTCCCCCACCGGCCGCATCGACAGCGCCCCACGAGAGTTCGCCGTTTACGTGAGTCTCAAAAGCCTCAGACTTTACACTATGGCAACCAATGTGTCTTGAAGAACATGAATAAAAAAATATAACTTTCTAAAGAGAGATATATGCACGTTTGTATAGTTAATGGTGTGTGTGTGTGTGTGTGTGTGTGTGTGTTGTTTGTTTCCATGTCCTCTCCCAGGGCCTGAGTGGCTTTGATGAGCAGGAGGAAGGGAAGTTCCTGGGTAGATTCACGTATGACTCTGATGGCGAGCCCATCCAGACCTTTGAGCTGCCGGTGAGACATCATCAGAAGCCTGGACACTATCCGCCATCTTTATTATTGGAGCCCAACAAAATCTTCAATATTTAACCTTGTCTCTCCCTGCCATTCTCTCTCGCAGGACTCTGTGAAGGATGTGTATCGTGCACTGCAGTTGAGGGTTCTCAGTAACTGGGCTAACCCTGAGTACTCCTGCATCTACAGATTCAGGGTTCACGGCCAGCCACTGTCTCACTGAGAGAGACACACAACCTCACACAACCTCAGCAAATACTTTATTTTCATTACCCTATTAATATAATGAATTAATATCTATAATAATATATTTTCTTTCAAGCAAAAACTATAATGTTTCAAGTGATTTATTTATGTTTGTTTTCTAAATATGTGAGAATAGGAGCAGGCTTCACTCAAGGTGTCACTTTAACATCATTGGCTGGTGTTACTGTGTTACCTTGTTGCACACTGAAGAAGGCACAAGCCGAAACGCGTCTGTGCAAATAAGTGTATATATGCATGCTCCTCCTACTCTCCTACTTTACTTTATGTTTTCTAAATGTAAAATGTTAGTTTAGTCAGTCCTGTCCTGTTTTGCGTGCCTGTGTGTGTATGCGTGTGTGTGCGTGCATGCGTGTGTAACAGTGTTGCGCGGTCTGCCTGAAATTAAGCGGTCGCCCGCGGTTATGAGTCATAAACAAAATATTTTAATGATATTCGGGTCATTTGCGGGCGGGTCAGTTAAAATTAATTAAATATTTTCTACAAATAGGCCTACTTAAAATATCACGAGAAGGCTAGCATCAATACAGTAAAGCATCAATACAGTAAAGTCAACAGTAAAGAAGCTGAAGACTCGAGTTAAAATAATAGACACCCCTTCAGAAAAAAAAATATATAGACACCCCTTCAGAAAAAGCGATATAGGCTATGGGAAATATTGGGAAAAGTTCTTAAAGAAGATGACAGTAAGTTTTGGTCTATGTAGGCCTACTTCTTGCGAAGCCATTTAAAAGTATGACAGCCAAAACGGGCAGCCTGCAGGAATAAATGTTATGGCACAGACTACACAGCCATATCTACCGGTAGTCGCGCATGCTTAAAAGTTACAGTTCGTTGTGTTTGTGACTTTAAACAGTGGATGTGCTTTAGTAAAGCTTTGTGCTTCATTCAGCATTATAAACCAGTTCGTACGCTAACGTTTTGACCAGTAATGTATCTCTCTTGCCTATACCTTGCCTCACCATTTCTGTTTTCGAACATGGCCTTCAAATCTTATCCTAGTGTTCTAATCCTTGGTGGTTGCGTGCGTGCTTGCGCTCTTATTCTCATTCTCTCTCCTGCGCAAACATTATGTCCTGCATGCCTAAATAAATGAATTTGTTTTACAGAAATGGCCTACTGTCACACTGCATGCAGGCTATAACCAAAAGCACACATTTTGTAAATAAGTGGGTCGGGTATAATTTTGTCCTAATTAATATTCGCGGTCCGAGTTGCGGTCGGGTTGATTAAAATATCGGGCGACTGTGGGCCGCTTGTGACCAAACCCGCGCAACACTGGTGTGTAACCTGCGTTGTGTTGAACCTGCGCAATTCAGCTCTGCACATGCCCAGACTCGAACCCGCGAACAGCAGCACCTCAAATCGGGAGGCAAGCGTGCTGACAGTTGAGCCAATAGCCCAGGCTACTGGCTCGCATGCCAGCAGCACTCTTGAGGCGTCAGGGAGTGAGGTTTACCAACGTTCCACAAGCACAGCTAAGCTAGCTGGCATCCATTACACGTGTATGTGTGCGTGCGTACGTGTGTGTGCATTTGTGTGTGTATGTGTGTGTGCGTGTCTGTGCATGTGGATGTGTGTGTGCATGCGTGTGTCTGTGCGTGTGGATGTGAGTGTGTGTGCATACGTGCATGTGTGTGTATGCGTGCGTGTGTGTGTATGCCTGCGTGTGTGTTTATGTGTCTGTGTGTGTGTGTTTGAAAGAAAGAGTGTATGTGAGACGATATCATCCTCTACCAGCAACCCTTTGCTCAACACCACCATCTACAGGCCGATGGGTGTACAGTTGACCAGCACCTTCTGTGCTTTGGGTGAGAAAAATTTATGTTTGTGGGTGATGTCTTCACACGGAACCCCGCCCCCCCCCCCCCAAATATGAGCGCTTCATCCGACCTATGGTACATAGACTGTCCTACTCACTCTGTGTTCTTTTCTTTACAGCTTTGTTAGTAGACAGCTAGTCAGTTGTGGTTCCTGATCAGTATGTCGATGGTGGCAGTTGAGAAGATTTAAAACCTTCTGCACACAGGGCTTACCACCTACAAACTTGGAAAAACCCAGACTAATCATATTTTGTTGTTCTTCCTATAGGGACTTCGCTTTAAAAAGGCTCACGTTACGCATCCAGAACTGAAAGCCAAATTCTGCCTGCCAATCCTGGGTGTGAAGAAGAATCCCTTCTCGCCCCTTTACACAACACTAGGTGTCATCACCAAGGGAACAGTCGTTGAGGTCAATGTCAGTGAGCTCGGTCTTGTCACACAAGGAGGAAAGGTCATCTGGGGTGAGTGCAGCTGTGTTTGTATGAAATTGGCCCATTGGCTGTTGCTGCTGTGTGCACTGTAGATCTGCTGACTATGTCTGCTGCTGATTGTTGAGTAAGGGAGAATATGTTGTCCGCCAGTAATTATCGGAAAATAAGTCCCGACAAGGCAAACAGAACAGGTTTTGCTTCGACCTGAAGGGACTTATTATGACCGCCGCGCAGCGAAGCGGCGGTCATATAGGTTTAGTCAGATTTTTTCTTTTTTTTTTCTTTTTCGCATGCCCAAATTTCTGTCAATGATTCCCGGGACACTGAAAGACCGGGGTACACGAAACTTGGTGGGCATGTAACCCCACATGGATAGCATGAAACCATCGTTTTTCGTTTTGATCTGTAGCCCCCCCGCTGGACTGGACCCCCCGAAAGGAGGGTAGGGCAGACACAGTTTTCTGTGAATATCTCGAAAACCGTAGGGTTTAGGAGGACCATTTTTTTTTTGTATGTTGATCTCAAGGGGCCATGTCAACCCATTCCATAACGACTCATTTCATGTATAGCGCCACCTAGTTAAACACAAAAAAGTAAAAATGAGGTGTTGTAATTGAAGGTATCTGTGACCTAACAAAGTCAAAACTGTACAAAATTGGAAGTGTAGGATCATTATGACACCCTCTGTATGCACGCCAAGTTTCGTGGAATTCCGTTCATGGGGGGCCACACAATAAATGAATTTATGTTACTATACACCAACTGGCCTGTAGGTGGCCGGAGACAGTTTTCTGTGAATATCTCGATAACCGTAGGGCCTAGGAGGTCCACCTTTTTTATGTATGTTGGTCTTAAGGGGGCATGTCAACCCATCCCATTACCACTTATTTCATGTATAGCGCCACCTAGTTAAAAATTAAAAAGCAAAAAATTAGGTGTTTTCATCACAATATCTCTGGCTGACAAGGTCAAAACTGCACAAAATTAAAAGTGTAGGATCATTATGACACCCTCCGAATGCATGCCAAGTTTTGTGTACTTTCGTTCATGGGGGGCCTTACAATAAAATAATTTATTTGTACATTTAGTGACGTACACCAACAATGATTCCCGGGACACTGAAAGACCGGGGTACACAAAACTTGGTGGGCATGTAACCCCACATGGATAGCATGGAACCGTCGTTTTTCGTTTTGATCTGTAGCCCCCCCGCTGGACTGGACCCCCCGAAAGGAGGGTAGGGCAGACACAGTTCTCTGTGAATATCTTGAGAACTGTAGGGACTAGGATGACCATTTTTTTCCATATGTTTGCCTCCAGGGGTCATGTTAACCCATTTCATGTACACACATGTGCACAAACAGATACACACACACACACATACATTCACAGTAATCATACTTACTCACACAGTAGACGTACGCTTGCACAGGCACATACGCAGGCACACACACAAGCACGCACGCACGCACACACACACACACACACACACACACACACACACACACACACACACACACACACACATAACATAAACATGAACATGCACACATGCACACAATTCAAGAATTTCTCAGAATTATGAACAGGCAAGATGTAGGTGGGGTTGTATAAAATGAATTTTACATGTGAAATCTATGAACTAATCATGTTTTGGTACTTGTTGTCTAGCAGATATCAGTGAGAATTGAGTACGTGTGGATAATGCAATTTAGTGAGACAGTTAGAATCATATAGGCCTTTCAGCGTGATTTATTTTTGTGGAAAAAATGTGCTGGACTGGGCGGCGGTCATATTTTGTACCGCTCTGCGGTACATCTAGTTTTCTGATCATTACCGGCGGACAATACATTATCCCGCTTATTATACGGCTACTTGCCAAAACCAGAATAGAAACTTAACACAATGTGTCTTTCAAAATGACTTGGCTACCGTTTCGTGGCTTCCACTGACAAAATAAATAATTCGCCACACAGACAGAACATGATGTGAATGGAACTTTCTGCAGCACTCTGAAGAGCCGTGTAATAATGTTTATTATAGGAGGGACTCATTTGAATAACACACACCTAATGGTTTGCTGAAGTTGTAGTTTTATTTTAAAAATGATGCCTGATAATGTGTTGCACTCTCTTATCACGGTCATTTGTTGTTTCAGGTAAATATGCCCAGGTAACGAACAACCCAGAGAATGATGGCTGCATCAACGCTGTGCTGTTGGTCTAATTGATCTTGGCTAAATTAACTGTTCCTCTGGAAGCTGCTGTTATGCATTTACCAGCACTGTAAATGTCTGGTGTCCTCCTAGAGTGTCTTGTAATCATTGGCAAAAAAATGAGGAATTATGAGATCAGCAACTTTTCTCAGCAACTTTTGGAGTCACTTCTGCAGTGGCATGTATTATATTTGAGAATGTTTAAGTTCTGTTTATAATAATAAAAAAAAAATTGACTTGCTGAATGTGTCATACCATTTTTATGAAAAAGGAGTCAAGCTGACTTTCCGTTTAGGGCCACTGTTTTTCCCATGTGCATAAACGCACCATTAGATACGATCAGTGAATTTTAAATCGCAGAATAATGAGATCATTGGCCTAAGAAGAGCAGCCTCAAAGCCATGAATGACTTAAGACCCATAGCCCTCCCTTGTCATGAAGGCCTTTGAGAGGATTGTGAAACCTCACATTATCTCTTCAGTTTGCATATTGTGCTAAAAGAGGGGTGGATGATGCCAAGGTCTTATTGATCAATGAACATTTAGAAGGCCCAAATTCTATTGTCCGTCTCCTATTTGTGGATTTCTTATCTGTCCTTAACACCATGCAATCTCACATGCTGGCTAAAAAACTCATTAACTGTTTCTAGCTGGATCATCAGCTAATTCTGTGGATCATGGATTTTTCTCACCTAAAGCACAGAAGGTGCTGGTCAATAAAAGGTTCTTTGACATCAGATACACATCCACTGGCTCATGTCAGGGGTGTATCCTCTCTCTCCTACTTACACCCCTGTCTGTCCTGTTGTTTCTTTTGTCCTGTCTTATATGTTGTGTTATATATTATGTCTGCATGAGGAAATTGATCCTCGGGGATAAATAAAGTTGTTTGAGTTGAATTGAATGGAATTTTGACCCAAATTTCCAAAGCAGAGAGCAGAGGTGGCAAGCTCTTGGTGCCTTGGTGACATCTTGGTGCCAGGACAAAAGCCTGATGCTCAACGCCAACAAACCCAAGGAGCTGCTAGTGGACTACAGGAGACTGCAGGGAGAGGAACACACCCATCTGCTGTACATTTGGGGTACAGCAGTGGAGAGTCTGCTGCTTCGGATTCCTTGGAGCTAACATCAGAGAGGATCTGAGCTGGTCACACCATATTGTATGGTCACGAAGACAGTAAGACAGCGGCTCTTCTTTCTTGGATGTGAAATACTGACCAACTTCTACCGCTGTACCATTGAAAGTATCCTGACTGGCAACATCACAGCATGGTCTGGTGACAGCACTGCAAGCTCTGCAAAGGGTGGTCAGGTCAGATCAGCGCATTATAAGGACTGAGTTACCAACTATTCAGGACCTTTATAGCCAGCGCTGTAGGAGAAAGACCAAGCGGATCCTCACTGACCCCAGACTATGAGGGGCCGTCTAGGCCTTAATTCATACTTGGTCTTACACACACTATCATAATCTTGCACATACACCACTATACTCATGCACACTCACTTTTATAGTCATTTTACATGTATGTATGAGAGGGTATAGTCGTGTATGTGAGAGAGTATAGTAGTGTATGTGAAGGAGTATAGTAGTGAATGTGAGAGAGTATAGTAGTGTATGTGAGAGAGTAAAGAGTATAGTAGTGTATGTGAGAGAGTATAGTAGTGTATATGAGAGAGTTTAGTAGTATATGTGAGAGAATATAGTAGTGTATGTGAGAGACTATAGTAGTGTATGTGAGAGACTATAGTAGTGTATGTGAGAGAGTATAGTCGTATATGTGAGAGACTATAGTAGTGTATGTGAGAGAGTATAGTAGTGTATGTGAGTGAGTTTGGTAGTGTATGTGAGAGAGTATAGTAGTGTATGTGAGAGAGAGTTTAGTAGTGTATGCGAGAGAGTATACTAGTGTATGCAAGAGAGTATAGTAGTGTATGCGAGAGAGTTTAGTAGTGTATACTCTCTCACATTCACTACTATACTCCTTCACATACACTACTATACTCTCTCACATACACGACTATACCCTCTCATACATACATGTAAAATGACTATAATAGTGAGTGTGCATGAGTATAGTGGTGTATGTGCAAGATTATGATAGTGTGTGTAAGACCAAGTATGAATTAAGGCCTAGACGGCCCCTCATACCAGACATCACAGCCACTGTCTTTACCCTCCTACCATCTGGAAGAAGGTAGCCTACAAGAGCATGCAGACCTGTACCAGCAGATACAGAGTTTCTATCCACAAGCCACTAGGATGCTGAATTGCCATTCTTTTCCTCAACCTCACACCTCAGGGTTTTTATTTATCACCCCCACCCCCACAGAAACACAAAGCACCCCCCCCACACACACACACACAGGTACCCCCCATCTAACCCGCCTACACACACACCAGAGCCCGTTTACGGAGAGCCGGATCACTCCCTCCATTGTACCTGCAATCTGTTGCAGTTCCGCTAGGGGCGATCACGAATAAGTGCAAAAACAATGGGGGTCTAGACGGCTAAATTGGTTGTCATTGAGAAATCGAAGACTTGATTGTGGTTTCTGCAAGCTCAATATGGATTATAGGTCAAAAGTTGAATGAACGAGTAGTCACGTCCTTTTGATTTCTTACAGGTTTGGTCGTTGTTGCCCACAACACATAGCTTTCTGCTAATGAATGACGTCATTGACACATTTGAAAGGCTTTTTAGAACAAATAAGTGACTAAAAAATATAATACTCAGCGGTTTGTATTTTCTCTACCCCCTCTTTCGACTGCAACATTCAAATTTCTACACAAAAAATTATATCCTGAGAAAAGTGGATTTTGAGGATACAGCTCCATAGACCTTCATTCATTCTGCACTTATTCGTGAGCGCCCTCACGTGGAACCAGAACGGGAACTACAACCAGTTCAGAAACAGGAAGTTTCCAGAGAGTGGCGGATCTCTAACCTGACAATAGACCTCTCCAGAATATATCCCGCCTCCTAACTTCCGTATCCATCCAACTTCCGGGCGTGGATTGTCTATGGGAAATAACATGGCGTTTTGAAAGATCCTACCTGTCAAACTCTGTAGGTGACAAAGTAGAAAAAGCTGCTGGGCAGATTGGCCTACACACTTCTGCCATCTAGTTTCCACTGGATTTTTTGATTTTCGGTGCCGTTTGAGTAGTATAGTCTATAGTATACTACTTAAACGGCACCGACAATCAAAAAATCCAGTGGAAACTATATGGCAGAAGTGTGTAGGCCAATCTGCCCACCAGCTTTTTCAACTTCGCTACCTACAGATATTTTACCGGTATGATATTTCGAAACGCCATGTTATTCCCCATAGACAATCCACGCCCGGAAGTTGGATGGATACGGAAGTTACGGAGGCGGGACTTATTCTGGAGAGGTCTATAGCCAGATGAATTTCGCTCCGCCTAGCTCCACTCATCCATCTGGAACCGATCCATTGAAGTGTTGCTTCAGAAGGCTGGGCCTAATCAAAAAATGCTTGCATATGATTGAATAAGCCACTTGTCCGTCATCTATTGACGTGCTACTTCAACCACTCACATCGAAGCCAACCCGTGACGCTAATAACAGTCTCACAGTCGCTTCTACGCTATGTCACATCTATGAAACTCCCGCCCTGCGTCCTGATTGGCTGAACCATAAAGTCGGTTGCAGAAATCACTCTCAATGGAAGAGGTCCCAGATGGATGTGAGTGAAACTAGGCGGAGCTAAGCGGAACGACATTCATCTGGCTATTGTCAGGTTAGCGGATCTCCCCTTATTAGACATTCTCTGCAAACACACACCAGTTCACCCCCCCCCCCCCCCCCCACACACACACACACACACACAATTTTTGGCATAATTGTAACAAAAGATAAAAATAGTAGTTACATTTCAAATAAAAGCCTTTCGATTCTCTTTATTCCAAGCAAATGCCCACCAAAAGTATTGAATAAATTATATTATGGTTGTTAGATTCTGAATATTAGTGTGTGCTCGGTGTTGCAACGTTTGTATACTTTTACCACTTCCGGGGATAGCGGGGGTCGCATGTCACTGGCACCGTTATTTTCGGGGTCGCGGGCTGAAAAGTTTGGGAACCCCTGCTCTGCAGAGCAATGTCTGTTTGGGAGACTTCTCCAGCAGTTACCGGTATTTTTTACAAAGCACCTTTTATTGGGATAGGCCTAATCATAATCATTGAAGAATGAACTGCTTAAAGTAAATAAACTAGGGCTGTCAAAATAACTGATTAATTTCGATTAATTAATTTGAGAAAAAATAACTGATTAAAAAAATTTGTGCAGATTAATTGATTCCGTATGACCTTTGACCCCAAGCCGTTCTAGTCAGTAAAAATTAGACTGTAAAATGAAGGAGAGAGAAGAAAACGTGCTGCCTGGATCATTGATTGGAAAATTTACTTTTAAAAAACGGCCTGATGGTGTTGATAAAAATAAAATGTTGAAAATAAAGTCCTTTGCAATGTCTGCAAGTGTTGACATTGAGGGGAGTGTTCATTTATTTTCATTGTGTCCCCTAGGTTATATCTGTGGCCTGAAACGCCTTGTATGTGAAAAAAAAAACTTCTTCCCGAAGCACCTTTGAATTTATTTTGCTCAGCATATTAGGTCATATCATAGATTAGTATGGCCATTATTTGAACAGTGAAAATAATAATAAAAGAGTTTTTGAACTTTAATGTCACTAATGCTGATTATTCAATGATTCATTTGAATTTAAATATTTAAAATACTTTCACAGCAAAAGTTATATATGCGATTAATTTAGATTAATTAATCACAGAGTATGTAATTAATTAGATTATTTTTTTTAATTGATTGACAGCCCTAAAATAAACGTTGCACATACAAACTTTCTTTATGAGAGCTGTAGCCTTTCTGGATTCTGCTATCAAGCATTAGCAGACATACACACTAGGCCTATAGTCTCACAATAGCCCCTTTTCAAATTATAAGGGGGACCATGCCCCTGAATCCCCCTAACCTTGGAGGCCCAAAAGTATTTTATGTCGTGGGGCCCAAATCCAGCAGCACCCAATCAATAATTAGCATTTTTGTAAAATGCGACCACCTATTTTTGAATGTAGATAGATAGATAGATAGCTTTATCGACCCCCAAGGGGAAATTCAAGATGTGATAGGCCTACCTTGACTGACAAAGTCTAAATGAGACAGCAAGGGTGTGTGTACGCGTGTACAGTAGGCTACCACGCGTGTGGGCCTATATGGAGGAAAGTCCAAGAGCAAAATCTCAATTGTGCCGGAGGTTCGTCAGGGTTTTCCCAAGCAGGGCTTATTTGTTTCCCAGTCCGTTCTTGCTTGTCAGTTTAACAGACAAGGGATAATACTGGATAAGCTGAGCAGTACAGTAGGCCTAGGCTAGCCTGCGGTGGGCACAAACTTAGCCTAGGCCTACTCTTAAAATGAGCTACTTCACGTTTGTAAGCACAATAACAAGCAACAATATCAGCTAGATACACATAGCATAATCATGGCAAATGTATGCATATTAAACTTAACAATAGGCTAAACATAGTCGTCTGTAAACAACATTAAACAAATTGGCAATATGTGAGACTGCGTTGGCATAGATAGAACGCAGACCACGTCTCCATAGAGACAGTAGAGTGTGAAAAGTGTTCTGAGAAGAGTCTTCCGAACTTGAACGCATAACAATGAAAGCAATAAATAAGAACGACGCTCATTCAAAAATAAAATCATATTGCTTTTTGCATCGGACTGCGAAGGTAAGGAAAACATCTGCTCCGTTAAATATTGTTTACTACGTAGCTTATCGAATTTAATAGATTTACTTACATGGACGAAAATAAAAGTAGCCCATTTGACCCTACCAATCAGGGTTAGATACTGAGAATGATTTCTTTTTAAATGTTTACTAGACTTCTCTGATATATACATTTTAAAGGTGTTCAAAGCTCAAAGGGTATTTAGATGTAAAGGATTAGTAGGGGCTGGAACTGTTGGTAGCCTAAAAGCATCCTCAACCTCAGAGTGTGTGTGTGTGTGTGTGTGTGTGTGTGTGTTTGTTTATGTGTGTGTGTGTGTGTATGTGTTCTGTCTTCCCTTTGCAGACATGTCCCGGCGAAGTTTGAGGTTACTGACAAGCGGTTATTACCGTGACGACGGTGAAATGAACGAGAGCAGCAGCTCTCACCATCTGTCTTACCAAGAGAGCCCTGTCAGGTGTGTCTGCGCTTGTTTGTGTTATCAGTGTAGTGTGTGTGTCTGTACTGTATGTCTGTATGATTTCAGTTTACCAAACCCCTCTCTCCAACACACACACAGGGTGTTTAAGAGGAGGACCGGCTCTCGGAGGCAGACTCTGTCCTGTAACGGGTCACAGGGGACCACTCCTTCCCTCTCCCATACCGTGTCTCAGACGGCAGCATCCTGCATCTCCTTCAGCTCAGAGTCTTTGAGAGGTGACACACACACACACACACACACACACACACACACACACACACACACACACACACACACACACACACACACACACACACACACACACACACACACACACACACACACACACACACACACACACACATACACGTGTACTAGGCCTTACAGACAGAGTCAGCTACTCAGAAACATACATCCGGTTTAATACAAACCAACACACACTCCTATTCTACTACAAGCATTAATAACTGTGTGTGTAACCCCTCCCCCAGGTGTGGCCTCTGCCTTGAAGGCAGCCGCTCAGAGACAGAACCAGTACGTTAGCCCCACCTCCCGCAGCTGCAGCTCTGGGCGCTCCCTGCTGGACCAGTCGTGCCTGACCTCTGGATACTCGTCCTCAGAGGAGTGTGAGGCCGGCCTGCCCCCCCCCTGGAGGAAGAGGAGCAGGCTTCTGAGCAGGACCCAGCGCACCAGTGAGTGTGTGTGTGTGTGTGTGTGTGTGTGTGTTTCACATGCCGTATATCTAAACATGAATCCACTCTCTCAATTTCAGGTTCTTCTAGGATGTTCTGTGGTGATGCTCAGTCTGTGGACACAAGTTTCATACAAGGTAGAGTCCACCGCATTCATACATCAGCTGACCATACCAACACACACCATGACAAAACTCACCATACCAACCCTCATCATGACTACATTCTCACTGCCTGTCCTCTAACTTTGTCCTCTGTCCTTTTGTGTGTGTGTGTGTGTGTGTGTGTTGTCTCAGTGCTGTTTGCCAGTCTCGCCCTGCTCTGCTGCAACCTCTTTGGCCTCCTCAGGGATGTGCTGCTTCTCTGCAGGTACGGCCCTTTACACACCCCAACAGCAGCTCACTCTGAGCTACCAGTAAAAGTCAGTGTTAATGAGACGTGCTGTTTCACCTGCTGTGTGTGTATGAAGACATCTTGTGGATTTAAAAGACCACGGGGAGGAAGTTAACCCTGCTGATTGTGTTTCTGCTGTAGGACCCAAAGATTGTGACAGATTTCAACGTGTTCCGCAAGGAAGTCCTGGACCGTATCAACCAAGGAGATGCCAGATGGAAGGACAGCTGGACTCGAGAACTGGATGATGTTAAGGTGTTTGTGTGTTTGTTTGTAAATATCGAACATGTCAGGTTAGAAAGTCCCTAAAATGTGTACTAGTAATATATTGGATAGCCGACTAATTCAAAGACACACAAGAGCACTACATTGAGCCTTCTTCTCATCCTCATGTAGCGAGAGATCAGCCTTCTGCAGAAGGATGGAGAGAGACACAGGCACATGTCTGAGGTGAGGATCTCTGAACAGCACAAGAAACTCTTCATTTTGAATGCAAAAGGAGTCATGGAAAGTGTTAATGTATCTTTTGGTCTTTCTTTTTCCTTAGATTCTGAATGCAGAAATCACTTATTTTAAGGATGTGGCAAAAACGTGAGTTTGGCAAAACAAATGTCCAATTCTCTCTCTCCTTCTGTGTGTGTATGTGTGCTGTATGTGTGTAAAACTATATGAATATGGCACCATGTGTTACAAGTGAGCATATAATGTATTATGAATTTGTCACCTTATATGATATAAATAATATAATCATACATTATTTTTATACTGCTGGTCTATATCCTAACCTCATGACCTTGTCTCCTCAGCAACGACCTTGACCAGCAGGCTTGGATGACCAAAAAGGACACTGAACTTAAAGACAGCGTGTCGTACCTCAGAACTGTTCAGCACAACCTGGAACAACGAATGGATGCCCAAGAATACACCAATGCTCAGGTGTCAATATCGTGCACACACACACACACACACACACACACTCAGAGAAGAGAGAGGGAGAGAGAGAAACACATGAATTCAATAATAATGTGGTACAAGGAAACGCCGGGAAACACCAAAGGCATGGTAATCATGTATCAACTCCTCCCCTTCCTGTTCTAATTAGCTGAAGGAGGAGCTCACTGATTGGCTGAAGAGAGAGCTCCGGGCGGGACTTGGTCAGGATACAGGAAGTGTTGTTCTTCACCCTGAGCTGCAGGGGGAGCTGGAGGCTCTGGAGAAGAGGCTGCTCCACCATCTGGCTGAAGTAGCACACAAGGAACGCTCTGACATGTGGAGGACTGTGGGAGAGAGCCTGCAGAAGGAAGGTCTTGGTGCCATCACGGTCAAGGTGAGTGGCCATTTTGGGAGGGTCTAATGACAAATTATGAACAAACTGAAGTGTCTTGAATTTCCCCTTGGGGATCAATAAAGTATCTATCTATCTATCTATCTATCTAGTGTAGAGGTGTACGCACATCTATACCGATTCGGATTATGAACAAAAACATTAAGAGTAGTATCAGGTAACACATTAAAACATGTGGGTTATTTATTGTGTGTGTGTGTGTGTGTGTGTGTGTGTGTGTGTGCATATGTACATTTCTGTATGTGTGTGTGCATGTTTGAGTGCATGAATATAATCTGTATGCGAAGGTGTCCTATTTTGAAGCCTGTGTTTGTGTGTGCACTTGTGTGTGTGTGTGTGTGTGTGTGTGTGTGTGTGTAGGTGCTACTGTGATCGAGTCCCGTTGCACAGAAACATACCGCACCAGGTCTCGGTGTTACAGCCTGTTTGGGGTCCCACTGTGGTATGCTTCAGAGAGTCCACGCACTGTTATACAGGTAACACACCTATTATACACCTACACACCTAACACAGCTATACCCCCCCCCCCACACACACACACATACACACACACACACACACACACACACACGCACGCACATACACACACACAAACACACAGTTAGGTCACCCACTGTATCTGTGTGTGTGTGTGTGTGTGTGTGTGTGTGTGTGTGTGTGTGTGTGTGTGTGTGTGTGTCAGCCTGAGGTGTATCCTGGGAAGTGCTGGGCGTTTAAAGGTAGTGAGGGGTTCCTCACCATCGCCCTGTCCCTCCCTGTGCGCGTCACACATGTCACCTTGGAGCACATCCCTAAGAGCCTCTCCCCCACCGGCCGCATCGACAGCGCCCCACGAGAGTTCGCCGTTTACGTGAGTCTCAAAAGCCTCAGACTTTACACTATGGCAACCAATGTGTCTTGAAGAACATGAATAAAAAAATATAACTTTCTAAAGAGAGATATATGCACGTTTGTATAGTTAATGGTGTGTGTGTGTGTGTGTGTGTGTGTGTGTTGTTTGTTTCCATGTCCTCTCCCAGGGCCTGAGTGGCTTTGATGAGCAGGAGGAAGGGAAGTTCCTGGGTAGATTCACGTATGACTCTGATGGCGAGCCCATCCAGACCTTTGAGCTGCCGGTGAGACATCATCAGAAGCCTGGACACTATCCGCCATCTTTATTATTGGAGCCCAACAAAATCTTCAATATTTAACCTTGTCTCTCCCTGCCATTCTCTCTCGCAGGACTCTGTGAAGGATGTGTATCGTGCACTGCAGTTGAGGGTTCTCAGTAACTGGGGTAACCCTGAGTACTCCTGCATCTACAGATTCAGGGTTCACGGCCAGCCACTGTCTCACTGAGAGAGACACACAACCTCACACAACCTCAGCAAATACTTTATTTTCATTCCCCTATTAATATAATGAATTAATATCTATAATAATATATTTGCTTTCAAGCTAAAACTATAATGTTTCAAGTGATTTATTTATGTTTGTTTTCTAAATATGTGAGAATAGGAGCAGGCTTCACTCAAGGTGTCACTTTAACATCATTGGCTGGTGTTACTGTGTTACCTTGTTGCACACTGAAGAAGGCACAAGCCGAAATGCGTCTGTGCAAATAAAAGTGTATATTTGCATAGTGCTCCTCCTACTCTCCTACTTTACTTTATGTTTTCTAAATGTAAAATGTTAGTTTAGTCAGTCCTGTCCTGTTTTGCGTGCCTGTGTGTGTATGCGTGTGTGTGCGTGCATGCGTGTGTAACAGTGTTGCGCGGTCTGCCTGAAATTAAGCGGTCGCCCGCGGTTATGAGTCATAAACAAAATATTTTAATGATATTCGGGTCATTTGCGGGCGGGTCAGTTAAAATTAATTAAATATTTTCTACAAATAGGCCTACTTAAAATATCACGAGAAGGCTAGCATCAATACAGTAAAGCATCAATACAGTAAAGTCAACAGTAAAGAAGCTGAAGACTCGAGTTAAAATAATAGACACCCCTTCAGAAAAAAAAATATATAGACACCCCTTCAGAAAAAGCGATATAGGCTATGGGAAATATTGGGAAAAGTTCTTAAAGAAGATGACAGTAAGTTTTGGTCTATGTAGGCCTACTTCTTGCGAAGCCATTTAAAAGTATGACAGCCAAAACGGGCAGCCTGCAGGAATAAATGTTATGGCACAGACTACACAGCCATATCTACCGGTAGTCGCGCATGCATAAAAGTTACAGTTCGTTGTGTTTGTGACTTTAAACAGTGGATGTTCTTTAGTAAAGCTTTGTGCTTCATTCAGCATTATAAACCAGTTCGTACGCTAACGTTTTGACCAGTAATGTATCTCTCTTGCCTATACCTTGCCTCACCATTTCTGTTTTCGAACATGGCCTTCAAATCTTATCCTAGTGTTCTAATCCTTGGTGGTTGCGTGCGTGCTTGCGCTCTTATTCTCATTCTCTCTCCTGCGCAAACATTATGTCCTGCATGCCTAAATAAATGAATTTGTTTTACAGAAATGGCCTACTGTCACACTGCATGCAGGCTATAACCAAAAGCACACATTTTGTAAATAAGTGGGTCGGGTATAATTTTGTCCTAATTAATATTCGCGGTCGGAGTTGCGGTCGGGTTGATTAAAATATCGGGCGACCGTGGGCCGCTTGTGACCAAACCCGCGCAACACTGGTGTGTAACCTGCGTTGTGTTGAACCTGCGCAATTCAGCCCTGCACATGCCCAGACTCGAACCCGCGAACAGCAGCACCTCAAATCGGGAGGCAAGCGTGCTGACAGTTGACCCAATAGCCCAGGCCGTTTGAGTAGTATAGTCTATAGTATACTACTTAAATGGCACCGACAATCAAAAAATCCAGTGGAAACTATATGGCAGAAGTGTGTAGGTCAATCTGCCCACCAGCTTTTTCAACTTTGCTACCTACAGATGTTTTACCGGTATGATATTTCGAAACGCCATGTTATTCCCCAAAGACAATCCACGCCCGGAAGTTGGATGGATACGGAAGTTACGGAGGCGGGACTTATTCTGGAGAGGTCTATAGCCAGATAAATTTCGCTCCGCCTAGCTCCACTCATCCATCTGGAACCGATCCATTGAAGTGTTGCTTCAGAAGGCTGGGCCTAATCAAAAAATGCTTGCATATGATTGAATAAGCCACTTGTCCGTCATCTATTGACGTGCTACTTCAACCACTCACATCGAAGCCAACCCGTGACGCTAATAACAGTCTCACAGTCGCTTCTACGCTATGTCACATCTATGAAACTCCCGCCCTGCGTCCTGATTGGCTGAACCATAAAGTCGGTTGCAGAAATCACTCTCAATGGAAGAGGTCCCAGATGGATGTGAGTGAAGCTAGGCGGAGCTAAGCGGAACGACATTCATCTGGCTATTGTCAGGTTAGCGGATCTCCCCTTATTAGACATTCTCTGCACACACACACCAGTTCACCCCCCCCCCCCCCCACACACACACACACAATTTTTGGCATAATTGTAACAAAAGATAAAAATAGTAGTTACATTTCAAATAAAAGCCTTTCGATTCTCTTTATTCCAAGCAAATGCCCACCAAAAGTATTGAATAAATTATATTATGGTTGTTAGATTATGAATATTAGTGTGTGCTCGGTGTTGCAACGTTTGTATACTTTTACCACTTCCAGGGATAGCGGGGGTCGCATGACACTGGCACCGTTATTTTCGGGGTCGCGGGCTGAAAAGTTTGGGAACCCCTGCTCTGCAGAGCAATGTCCGTTTGGGAGACTTCTCCAGCAGTAACCGGTATTTTTTACAAAGCACCTTTTATTGGGATAGGCCTAATCATAATCATTGAAGAATGAACTGCTTAAAGTAAATAAACTAGGGCTGTCTGATTAATTTCGATTAATTAATTTGAGAAAAAATAACTGATTAAAGAAATTAGTGCAGATTAATTGATTCCGTATGACCTTTGACCCCAAGCCGTTCTAGTCAGTAAAAATTAGACTGTAAAATGAAGGAGAGAGAAGAAAACGTGCTGCCTGGATCATTGATTGGAACATTTACTTTTAAAAAACGGCCTGATGGTGTTGATAAAAATAAAATGTTGAAAATAAAGTCCTTTGCAATGTCTGCAAGTGTTGACATTGAGGGGAGTGTTAATTTATTGTCATTGTGTCCCCTAGGTTATATCTGTGGCCTGAAACGCCTTGTATGTGAAAAAAAAACTTCTTCCCGAAGCACTTTTGAATTTATTTCCTCAGCATATTAGTTCATATCATAGATTAGTATGGCCATTATTTGAACAGTGAAAATAATAATAAAAGAGTTTTTGAACTTTAATGTCACTAATGCTGATTATTCAATGATTAATTTGAATTTAAATATTTAAAATACTTTCACAGCAAAAGTTATATATGCGATTAATTTAGATTAATTAATCACAGAGTATGTAATTAATTAGATTATTTTTTTTAATCGATTGACAGCCCTAAAATAAACGTTGCACATACAAACTTTCTTTATGAGAGCTGTAGCCTTTCTGGATTCTGCTATCAAGCATTAGCAGACATACACACTAGGCCTATAGTCTCACAATAGCCCCTTTTCAAATTATAAGGGGGACCATGCCCCTGAATCCCCCAAACCTTGGAGGCCCAAAAGTATTTTATGTCATGGGGCCCAAATCCAGCAGCACCCAATCAATAATTAGCATTTTTGTAAAATGCGACCACCTATTTTTGAATGTAGATAGATAGATAGATAGCTTTATCGATCCCCAAGGGGAAATTCAAGATGTGATAGGCCTACCTTGACTGACAAAGTCTAAATGAGACAGCAAGGGTGTGTGTACGCGTGTACAGTAGTCTACTGCGCGTGTGGGCCTATATGGAGGAAAGTCCAAGAGCAAAATTTCAATTGTGCCGGAGGTTCGTCAGGGTTTTCCCAAGCAGGGCTTATTTGTTTCCCAGTCCGTTCCTGCTTGTCAGTTTAACAGACAAGGGATAATACTGGATAAGCTGAGCAGTACAGTAGGCCTAGGCTAGCCTGCGGTGGGCACAAACTTAGCCTAGGCCTACTCTTAAAATGAGCTAGGCTACTTCACGTTTGTAAGCACAATAACAAGCAACAATATCAGCTAGATACACATAGCATAATCATGGCAAATGTATGCATATTAAACTTAACAATAGGCTAAACATAGTCGTCTGTAAACAACATTAAACAAATTGGCACAATGTGAGACTGCGTTGGCACAGAACGCAGACCACGTCTCCATAGAGACAGTAGAGTGTGAAAAGTGTTCTGAGAAGAGTCTTCCGAACTTGTCATAATAACGCGTAGGCAACGCTGAACGCGTAACAATGAAAGCAATAAATAAGAACGACGCTCATTCAAAAATAAAATCATATTGCTTTTTGCATCGGACTGCGAAGGTAAGGAAAACATCTGCTCCGTTAAATATTGTTTACTACGTAGCTTATGGAATTTAATAGATTTACTTACATGGACGAAAATAAAAGTAGCCCATTTGACCCTACCAATCAGGGTTAGATACTGAGAATGATTTCTAAAGTTTGTAAATTGTTGCCATATAGCCTAAATTGTAATTTGTGATAACTATGTCAATTGTAATGTATGCTAAATGTTATTTGTTTTTGTAAATGGGTTAAATGAATGTAATCATCCAGTTATCTTAACACATCTGTGCCCGAAATAGCCTATACTGCAAAGCAACCTAGCTTGTGGAATCAGTTTAAATGTTTACTAGACTTCTCTGATATATACATTTTAAAGGTGTTCAAAGCTCAAAGGGTATTTAGATGTAAAGGATTAGTAGGGGCTGGAACTGTTGGTAGCCTAAAAGCATCCTCAACCTCAGAGTGTGTGTGTGTGTGTGTGTATGTGTGTGTGTGTGTGTGTTTTTTTGTTTGTGTATGTGTGTGTGTATGTGTTCTGTCTTCCCTTTGCAGACATGTCCCGGCGAAGTTTGAGGTTACTGACAAGCGGTTATTACCGTGACGACGGTGAAATGAACGAGAGCAGCAGCTCTCACCATCTGTCTTACCAAGAGAGCCCTGTCAGGTGTGTCTGCGCTTGTTTGTGTTATCAGTGTAGTGTGTGTGTCTGTACTGTATGTCTGTATGATTTCAGTTTACCAAACCCCTCTCTCCAACACACACACAGGGTGTTTAAGAGGAGGACCGGCTCTCGGAGGCAGACTCTGTCCTGTAACGGGTCACAGGGGACCACTCCTTCCCTCTCCCATACCGTGTCTCAGACGGCAGCATCCTGCATCTCCTTCAGCTCAGAGTCTTTGAGAGGTGACACACACACACACACACACACACACACACACACACACACACACACACACACACACACACACACACACACACACACACACACACACACACACACACGTGTACTAGGCCTTACAGACAGAGTCAGCTACTCAGAAACATACATCCGGTTTAATACAAACCAACACACACTCCTATTCTACTACAAGCATTAATAACTGTGTGTGTAACCCCTCCCCCAGGTGTGGCCTCTGCCTTGAAGGCAGCCGCTCAGAGACAGAACCAGTACGTTAGCCCCACCTCCCGCAGCTGCAGCTCTGGGCGCTCCCTGCTGGACCAGTCGTGCCTGACCTCTGGATACTCGTCCTCAGAGGAGTGTGAGGCCGGCCTGCCCCCCCCCTGGAGGAAGAGGAGCAGGCTTCTGAGCAGGACCCAGCGCACCAGTGAGTGTGTGTGTGTGTGTGTGTGTGTGTGTGTTTCACATGCCGTATATCTAAACATGAATCCACTCTCTCAATTTCAGGTTCTTCTAGGATGTTCTGTGGTGATGCTCAGTCTGTGGACACAAGTTTCATACAAGGTAGAGTCCACCGCATTCATACATCAGCTGACCATACCAACACACACCATGACAAAACTCACCATACCAACCCTCATCATGACTACATTCTCACTGCCTGTCCTCTAACTTTGTCCTCTGTCCTTTTGTGTGTGTGTGTGTGTGTGTGTGTGTGTGTGTTGTCTCAGTGCTGTTTGCCAGTCTCACCCTGCTCTGCTGCAACCTCTTTGGCCTCCTCAGGGATGTGCTGCTTCTCTGCAGGTACAGCCCTTTACACACCCCAACAGCAGCTCACTCTGAGCTGCCAGTAAAAGTCAGTGTTAATGAGACGTGCTGTTTCACCTGCTGTGTGTGTATGAAGACATCTTGTGGATTTAAAAGACCACGCTTTCCTCTGTCCATTCTGTTTTAGTTGTACCCAGCTCTTGAGGAAGCCTGCACTGACTGTTTTGACTTTGACCCTTATTGCTACTGGTGAGTCCCTGAGTATCTAGTGAACAACATCCATGAGATCACCAACAATTTAGGCCCACTAAGCTGAGATCTTATGTACAATCCTAAAAACTGAACCAACCACATAACATAAATTTCTGGGTATGAAACCCAGACGAGATCATTGTAGTTGGTTAATGTGTGTGTGTGTGTGCGCGTGTGTGTGTGTGTGTGTGTGTGTGTGCGTGCGTACATGTTTGTGTGTGTGTGTGTGTGTGTGTGTGTGTGTGTGTGTGTGTGCGTGCGTGTATGTGTGTGTGTGTGTGTGTGTGTGTGTGTGTGTGTGTGTGTGTGTGTGTGTGCGCGTGCAGGTTTCTGGTTTTGGTACCCTGCTCTCACCTCTCTCCTGAATGTTACTGAACCTGCCTGGTCTGGATACAGCACATCTACCCTCGCCATAAACACGGTGGGTCTGCCAGCTGACTGGACCAAATGTGGTTCTGATGTGGGCCAGATCTGAGCCACAATCAGCCAGAGTCTGCTGCTGCTGACTTTGAGGGGAGGAAGTTAACCCTGCTGATTGTGTTTCTGCTGTAGGACCCAAAGATTGTGACAGATTTCAACGTGTTCCGCAAGGAAGTCCTGGACCGTATCAACCAAGGAGATGCCAGATGGAAGGACAGCTGGACTCGAGAACTGGATGATGTTAAGGTGTTTGTGTGTTTGTTTGTAAATATCGAACATGTCAGGTTAGAAAGTCCCTAAAATGTGTACTAGTAATATATTGGATAGCCGACTAATTCAAAGACACACAAGAGCACTACATTGAGCCTTCTTCTCATCCTCATGTAGCGAGAGATCAGCCTTCTGCAGAAGGATGGAGAGAGACACAGGCACATGTCTGAGGTGAGGATCTCTGAACAGCACAAGAAACTCTTCATTTTGAATGCAAAAGGAGTCATGGAAAGTGTTAATGTATCTTTTGGTCTTTCTTTTTCCTTAGATTCTGAATGCAGAAATCACTTATTTTAAGGATGTGGCAAAAACGTGAGTTTGGCAAAACAAATGCCAATTCTCTCTCTCTCTCTCTCTGTGTGTATGTGTGCTGTATGTGTGTGAAACTATATGAATATGGCACCATGTGTTACAAGTGAGCATATAATGTATTATGAATTTGTCACCTTATATGATATAAATAATATAATCATACATTATTTTTATACTGCTGGTCTATATCCTAACCTCATGACCTTGTCTCCTCAGCAACGACCTTGACCAGCAGGCTTGGATGACCAAAAAGGTCACTGAACTTAAAGACAGCGTGTCGTACCTCAGAACTGTTCAGCACAACCTGGAACAACGAATGGATGCCCAAGAATACACCAATGCTCAGGTGTCAATATCGTGCACACACACACACACACACACACACACTCAGAGAAGAGAGAGGGAGAGAGAGAAAGACACGTGTATTCAATAATAATGTGGTACAAGGAAACGCCGGGAAACACCAAAGGCATGGTAATCATGTATCAACTCCTCCCCTTCCTGTTCTAATTAGCTGAAGGAGGAGCTCACTGATTGGCTGAAGAGAGAGCTCCGGGCGGGACTTGGTCAGGATACAGGAAGTGTTGTTCTTCACCCTGAGCTGCAGGGGGAGCTGGAGGCTCTGGAGAAGAGGCTGCTCCACCATCTGGCTGAAGTAGCACACAAGGAACGCTCTGACATGTGGAGGACTGTGGGAGAGAGCCTGCAGAAGGAAGGACTTGGTGCCATCACGGTCAAGGTGAGTGGCCATTTTGGGAGGGTCTAATGACAAATTATGAACAAACTGAAGTGTCTTGAATTTCCCCTTGGGGATCAATAAAGTATCTATCTATCTATCTATCTATCTAGTGTAGAGGTGTACGCACATCTATACCGATTCGGATTATGAACAAAAACATTAAGAGTAGTATCAGGTAACACATTAAAACATGTGGGTTATTTATTGTGTGTGTGTGTGTGTGTGTGTGTGTGTGTGTGTGCGTGTGTGTGTGTGTGTGTGTGATGTATGTGTCAGGATGTCCATGAGATTGTTCAGAGGGCATTGAGCCTCTATAAATCAGATGGAACTGGCATGGCTGACTACGCTCTGGAATCTTTAGGTAAAGATCCCTATACAGCGTGTGTGTGCATATGTACATTTCTGTATGTGTGTGTGCATGTTTGAGTGCATGAATATAATCTGTATGCGAAGGTGTCCTATTTTGAAGCCTGTGTTTGTGTGTGCACTTGTGTGTGTGTGTGTGTGTGTGTGTGTGTGTGTGTGTGTGTGTGTGTGTGTGTGTAGGTGCTACTGTGATCGAGTCCCGTTGCACAGAAACATACCGCACCAGGTCTCGGTGTTACAGCCTGTTTGGGGTCCCACTGTGGTATGCTTCAGAGAGTCCACGCACTGTTATACAGGTAACACACCTATTATACACCTACACACCTAACACAGCTATACCCCGCCCCCCCCACACACACACATACACATACACACACACACACACACACACACGCACGCAGGCACATACACACACACACACACACAGTTAGGTCACCCACTGTATCTGTGTGTGTGTGTGTGTGTGTGTGTGTGTGTGTGTGTGTGTGTGTGTGTGTCAGCCTGAGGTGTATCCTGGGAAGTGCTGGGCGTTTAAAGGTAGTGAGGGGTTCCTCACCATCGCCCTGTCCCTCCCTGTGCGCGTCACACATGTCACCTTGGAGCACATCCCTAAGAGCCTCTCCCCCACCGGCCGCATCGACAGCGCCCCACGAGAGTTCGCTGTTTACGTGAGTCTCAAAAGCCTCAGACTTTACACTATGGCAACCAATGTGTCTTGAAGAACATGAATAAAAAAGTATAACTTTCTAAAGAGAGATATATGCACGTTTGTATAGTTAATGGTGTGTGTGTGTGTGTGTGTGTGTTGTTTGTTTCCATGTCCTCTCCCAGGGCCTGAGTGGCTTTGATGAGCAGGAGGAAGGGAAGTTCCTGGGTAGATTCACGTATGACTCTGATGGCGAGCCCATCCAGACCTTTGAGCTGCCGGTGAGACATCATCAGAAGCCTGGACACTATCCGCCATGTTTATTATTGGAGCCCAACAAAATCTTCAATATTTAACCTTGTCTCTCCCTGCCATTCTCTCTCGCAGGACTCTGTGAAGGATGTGTATCGTGCACTGCAGTTGAGGGTTCTCAGTAACTGGGGTAACCCTGAGTACTCCTGCATCTACAGATTCAGGGTTCACGGCCAGCCACTGTCTCACTGAGAGAGACACACAACCTCACACAACCTCAGCAAATACTTTATTTTCATTACCCTATTAATATAATGAATTAATATCTATAATAATATATTTGCTTTCAAGCAAAAACTATAATGTTTCAAGTGATTTATTTATGTTTGTTTTCTAAATATGTGAGAATAGGAGCAGGCGTCACTCAAGGTGTCACTTTAACATCATTGGCTGGTGTTACTGTGTTACCTTGTTGCACACTGAAGAAGGCACAAGCCGAAATGCGTCTGTGCAAATAAAAGTGTATATATGCATAGTGCTCCTCCTACTCTCCTACTTTACTTTATGTTTTCTAAATGTAAAATGTTAGTTTAGTCAGTCCTGTCCTGTTTTGCGTGCCTGTGTGTGTATGCGTGTGTGTGCGTGCATGCGTGTGTAACAGTGTTGCGCGGTCTGCCTGAAATTAAGCGGTCGCCCGCGGTTATGAGTCATAAACAAAATATTTTAATGATATTCGGGTCATTTGCGGGCGGGTCAGTTAAAATTAATTAAATATTTTCTACAAATAGGCCTACTTAAAATATCACGAGAAGGCTAGCATCAATACAGTAAAGCATCAATACAGTAAAGTCAACAGTAAAGAAGCTGAAGACTCGAGTTAAAATAATAGACACCCCTTCAGAAAAAAAAATATATAGACACCCCTTCAGAAAAAGCGATATAGGCTATGGGAAATATTGGGAAAAGTTCTTAAAGAAGATGACAGTAAGTTTTGGTCTATGTAGGCCTACTTCTTGCGAAGCCATTTAAAAGTATGACAGCCAAAACGGGCAGCCTGCAGAAATAAATGTTATGGCACAGACTACACAGCCATATCTACCGGTAGTCGCGCATGCATAAAAGTTACAGTTCGTTGTGTTTGTGACTTTAAACAGTGGATGTGTTTTAGTAAAGCTTTGTGCTTCATTCAGCATTATAAACCAGTTCGTACGCTAACGTTTTGACCAGTAATGTATCTCTCTTGCCTATACCTTGCCTCACCATTTCTGTTTTCGAACATGGCCTTCAAATCTTATCCTAGTGTTCTATTCCTTGGTGGTTGCGTGCGTGCTTGCGCTCTTATTCTCATTCTCTCTCCTGCGCAAACATTATGTCCTGCATGCCTAAATAAATTAATTTGTTTTACAGAAATGGCCTACTGTCACACTGCATGCAGGCTATAACCAAAAGCACACATTTTGTAAATAAGTGGGTCGGGTATAATTTTGTCCTAATTAATATTCGCGGTTGGAGTTGCGGTCGGGTTGATTAAAATATCGGGCGACCGTGGGCCGCTTGTGACCAAACCCGCGCAACACTGGTGTGTAACCTGCGTTGTGTTGAACCTGCGCAATTCAGCCCTGCACATGCCCAGACTCGAACCCGCGAACAGCAGCACCTCAAATCGGGAGGCAAGCGTGCTGACAGTTGAGCCAATAGCCCAGGCTACTGGCTCGCATGCCAGCAGCACTCTTGAGGCGTCGGGGAGTGAGGTTTACCAACGTTCCACAAGCACAGCTAAGCTAGCTGGCATCCATTACACGTGTGTGTGTATGTGTGCGTGCGTACGTGTGTGTGTGCATTTGTGTGTGTATGTGTCTGTGCGTGTGGATGTGAGTGTGTGTGCATACGTGCATGTGTGTGTATGCGTGCGTGTGTGTGTATGCCTGCGTGTGTGTGTTTATGTGTCTGTGTGTGTGTGTTTGAAAGAAAGTGTATGTGAGACGATATCATCCTCTACCAGCAACCCTTTGCTCAACACCACCATCTACAGGCCGATGGGTGTACAGTTGACCAGCACCTTCTGTGCTTTGGGTGAGAAAAATGTATGTTTGTGGGTGATGTCTTCACACGGAACCCCGCCCCCCCCCCCCCCAAATATGAGCACTTCATCCGACCTATGGTACATAGACTGTCCTACTCACTCTGTGTTCTTTTCTTTACAGCTTTGTTAGTAGACAGCTAGTCAGTTGTGGTTCCTGATCAGTATGTCGATGGTGGCAGTTGAGAAGATTTAAAACCTTCTGCACACAGGGCTTACCACCTACAAACTTGGAAAACCAAGACTAATCATATTTTGTTGTTCTTCCTATAGGGACTTCGGTTTAAAAAGGCTCACGTTACGCATCCAGAACTGAAAGCCAAATTCTGCCTGCCAATCCTGGGTGTGAAGAAGAATCCTTTCTCGCCCCTTTACACAACACTAGGTGTCATCACCAAGGGAACAGTCGTTGAGGTCAATGTCAGTGAGCTCGGTCTTGTCACACAAGGAGGAAAGGTCATCTGGGGTGAGTGCAGCTGTGTTTGTATGAAATTGGCCCATTGGCTGTTGCTGCTGTGTGCACTGTAGATCTGCTGACTGTATGTCTGCTGCTGAATGTTGAGTAAGGGATAATATGTTGTCCGCCAGTAATTATCGGAAAATAAGTCCCGACAAGGCAAACAGAACAGGTTTTGCTTCGACCTGAAAGGACTTATTTTCTGATAATTACCGGCGGACAATACATTATCCCGCTTATTATACGGCTACTTGCCAAAACCAGAATAGAAACTTAACACAATGTGTCTTTCAAAATGACTTGGCTACCGTTTCGTGGCTTCCACTGACAAAATAAATAGTTCGCCACACAGACAGAACATGATGTGAATGGAACTTTCTGCAGCACTCTGAAGAGCCGTGTAATAATGTTTATTATAGGAGGGACTCATTTGAATAACACACACCTAATGGTTTGCTGAAGTTGTAGTTTTATTTTAAAAATGATGCCTGAAAAGGGCATACAAATCATGTGTCATGTGTTGCACTCTCTTATCGCGGTCATTTGTTGTTTCAGGTAAATATGCCCAGGTAACGAACAACCCAGAGAATGATGGCTGCATCAACGCTGTCCTGTTGGTCTAATGGATCCTGGCTAAATTATCTGTACCTCTGGAAGCTGCTGTTATGCATTTACCAGCACTGGGAATGTCTGGTGTCCTCCCAGAGTGTCTTGTAATCATTGGCAAAAAAATGAGGAATTATGAGATACTGCTGTACAACCAGATGAATCTCAGCAACTTTTGGAGTCACTTCTGCAGTGGCATGTATTATATTTGAGAATGTTTAAGTTCTGTTTATAATAATAAAAAAAAAATTGACTTGCTGAATGTGTCATACCATTTTTATGAAAAAGGAGTCAAGCTGACTTTCCGTTTAGGGCCACTGTTTTTCCCATGTGCATAAACGCACCATTAGATACGATCAGTGAATTTTAACTCGCAGAATAATGAGATCATTGGCCTAAGAAGAGCAGCCTCAAAGCCATGAATGACCTAAGACCCATAGCCCTCCCTTGTCATGAAGGCCTTTGAGAGGATTGTGAAACCTCACATTATCTCTTCAGTTTGCATATTGTGCTAAAAGAGGGGTGGATGATGCCAAGGTCTTATTGATCAATGAACATTTAGAAGGCCCAAATTCTATTGTCCGTCTCCTATTTGTGGATTTCTTATCTGCCCTTAACACCATGCAATCTCACATGCTGGCTAAAAAACTCATTAACTGTTTCTAGCTGGATCATCAGCTAATTCTGTGGATCATGGATTTTTCTCACCTAAAGCACAGAAGGTGCTGGTCAATAAAAGGTTCTTTGACATCAGATACACATCCACTGGCTCATGTCAGGGGTGTATCCTCTCTCTCCTACTTACACCCCTGTCTGTCCTGTTGTTTCTTTTGTCCTGTCTTATATGTTGTGTTATATATTATGTCTGCATGAGGAAATTGATCCTCAGGGATAAATAAAGTTGTTTGAGTTGAATTGAATGGAATTTTGACCCAAATTTCCAAAGCAGAGAGCAGAGGTGGCAAGCTCTTGGTGCCTTGGTGACATCTTGGTGCCAGGACAAAAGCCTGATGCTCAACACCAACAAACCCAAGGAGCTGCTAGTGGACTACAGGAGACTGCAGGGAGAGGAACACACCCATCTGCTGTACATTTGGGGTACAGCAGTGGAGAGTCTGCTGCTTCAGATTCCTTGGAGCTAACATCAGAGAGGATCTGAGCTGGTCACACCATATTGTATGGTCACGAAGACAGTAAGACAGCGGCTCTTCTTTCTTGGATGTGAAATACTGACCAACTTCTACCGCTGTACCACTGAAAGTATCCTGACTGGCAACATCACAGCATGGTCTGGTGACAGCACTGCCCATGACCGCAAAGCTCTGCAAAGGGTGGTCAGGTCAGATCAGCGCATTACAAGGACTGAGTTACCAACTATTCAGGACCTTTATAGCCAGCGCTGTAGGAGAAAGACCAAGCGGATCCTCACTGACCCCAGACATCACAGCCACTGTCTTTACCCTCCTACCATCTGGAAGAAGGTAGCCTACAAGAGCATGCAGACCTGTACCAGCAGATACAGAGTTTCTATCCACAAGCCACTAGGATGCTGAATTGCCATTCTTTTCCTAAACCTCACACCTCAGGGTTTTTATTTATCACCCCCACCCCCACAGAAACACAAAGCACCCCCCCCCCACACACACACACAGGTACCCCCTATCTAACCCGCCTACACACACACCAGAGCCTGTTTACGGAGAGCCGGATCACTCACTCCATTGTACCTGCAATCTGTTGCAGTTCCGCTAGGGGCGATCACGAATAAGTGCAAAAACAATGGGGGTCTAGACGGCTAAATTGGTTGTCATTGAGAAATCGAAGACTTGATTGTGGTTTCTGCAAGCTCAATATGGATTATAGGTCAAAAGTTGAATGAACGAGTAGTCATGTCCTTTCGATTTCTTACAGGTTTGGTCGTTGTTGCCCACAACACATAGCTTTCTGCTAATGAATGACGTCATTGACACATTTGAAAGGCTTTTTAGAACAAATAAGTGACTAAAAAAATATAATACTCAGCGGTTTGTATTTTCTCTACCCCCTCTTTCGACTGCAACATTCAAATTTCTACACAAAAAATTATATCCTGAGAAAAGTGGATTTTGAGGATACAGCTCCATAGACCTCCATTCATTCTGCACTTATTCGTGAGCGCCCTCACGTGGAACCAGAACGGGAACTACAACCTGTTCAGAAACAGGAAGTTTCCAGAGAGTGGCGGATCTCTAACCTGACAATAGACCTCTCCAGAATATATCCCGCCTCCTAACTTCCGTATCCATCCAACTTCCGGGCGTGGATTGTCTATGGGAAATAACATGGCGTTTTGAAAGATCGTACCTGTCAAACTCTGTAGGTGACAAAGTAGAAAAAGCTGCTGGGCAGATTGGCCTACACACTTCTGCCATCTAGTTTCCACTGGATTTTTTGATTTTCGGTGCCGTTTGAGTAGTATAGTCTATAGTATACTACTTAAACGGCACCGACAATCAAAAAATCCAGTGGAAACTATATGGCAGAAGTGTGTAGGTCAATCTGCCCACCAGCTTTTTCAACTTCGCTACCTACAGATGTTTTACCGGTATGATATTTCGAAACGCCATGTTATTCCCCAAAGACAATCCACGCCCGGAAGTTGGATGGATACGGAAGTTACGGAGGCGGGACTTATTCTGGAGAGGTCTATAGCCAGATGAATTTCGCTCCGCCTAGCTCCACTCATCCATCTGGAACCGATCCATTGAAGTGTTGCTTCAGAAGGCTGGGCCTAATCAAAAAATGCTTGCATATGATTGAATAAGCCACTTGTCCGTCATCTATTGACGTGCTACTTCAACCACTCACATCGAAGCCAACCCGTGACGCTAATAACAGTCTCACAGTCGCTTCTATGCTATGTCACATCTATGAAACTCCCGCCCTGCGTCCTGATTGGCTGAACCATAAAGTCGGTTGCAGAAATCACTCTCAATGGAAGAGGTCCCAGATGGATGTGAGTGAAGCTAGGCGGAGCTAAGCGGAACGACATTCATCTGGCTATTGTCAGGTTAGCGGATCTCCCCTTATTAGACATTCTCTGCACACACACACCAGTTCAACACACACACTCACACACAATTTTTGGCATAATTGTAACAAAAGATAAAAATAGTAGTTACATTTCAAATAAAAGCCTTTCGATTCTCTTTATTCCAAGCAAATGCCCACCAAAAGTATTGAAAAAATTATATTATGGTTGTTAGATTATGAATATTAGTGTGTGCTTGGTGTTGCAACGTTTGTATACTTTTACCACTTCCAGGGATAGCGGGGGTCGCATGACACTGGCACCGTTATTTTCGGGGTCGCGGGCTGAAAAGTTTGGGAACCCCTGCTCTGCAGAGCAATGTCCGTTTGGGAGACTTCTCCAGCAGTTACCGGTATTTTTTACAAAGCACCTTTTATTGGGATAGGCCTAATCATAATCATTGAAGAATGAACTGCTTAAAGTAAATAAACTAGGGCTGTCTGATTAATTTCGATTAATTAATTTGAGAAAAAATAACTGATTAAAAAAATTAGTGCAGATTAATTGATTCCGCATGACCTTTGACCCCAAGCCGTTCTAGTCAGTAAAAATTAGACTGTAAAATGAAGGAGAGAGAAGAAAACGTGCTGCCTCGATCATTGATTGGAACATTTACTTTTAAAAAACGGCCTGATGGTGTTGATAAAAATAAAATGTTGAAAATAAAGTCCTTTGCAATGTCTGCAAGTGTTGACATTGAGGGGAGTGTTAATTTATTTTCATTGTGTCCCCTAGGTTATATCTGTGGCCTGAAACGCCTTGTATGTGAAAAAAAAACTTCTTCCCGAAGCACTTTTGAATTTATTTCCTCAGCATATTAGGTCATATCATAGATTAGTATGGCCATTATTTGAACAGTGAAAATAATAATAAAAGAGTTTTTGAACTTTAATGTCACTAATGCTGATTATTCAATGATTCATTTGAATTTAAATATTTAAAATACTTTCACAGCAAAAGTTATATATGCGATTAATTTAGATTAATTAATCACAGAGTATGTAATTAATTAGATTATTTTTTTTAATCGATTGACAGCCCTAAAATAAATGTTGCACATACAAACTTTCTTTATGAGAGCTGTAGCCTTTCTGGATTCTGCTATCAAGCATTAGCAGACATACACACTAGGCCTATAGTCTCACAATAGCCCCTTTTCAAATTATAAGGGGGACCATGCCCCTGAATCCCCCTAACCTTGGAGGCCCAAAAGTATTTTATGTCATGGGGCCCAAATCCAGCAGCACCCAATCAATAATTAGCATTTTTGTAAAATGCGACCACCTATTTTTGAATGTAGATAGATAGATAGATAGCTTTATCGATCACCAAGGGGAAATTCAAGATGTGATAGGCCTACCTTGACTGACAAAGTCTAAATGAGACAGCAAGGGTGTGTGTACGTGTGTACAGTAGCCTACTGCGCGTGTGGGCCTATATGGAGGAAAGTCCAAGAGCAAAATTTCAATTGTGCCGGAGGTTCGTCAGGGTTTTCCCAAGCAGGGCTTATTTGTTTCCCAGTCCGTTCCTGCTTGTCAGTTTAACAGACAAGGGATAATACTGGATAAGCTGAGCAGTACAGTAGGCCTAGGCTAGCCTGCGGTGGGCACAAACTTAGCCTAGGCCTACTCTTAAAATGAGCTAGGCTACTTCACGTTTGTAAGCACAATAACAAGCAACAATATCAGCTAGATACACATAGCATAATCATGGCAAATGTATGCATATTAAACTTAACAATAGGCTAAACATAGTCGTCTGTAAACAACATTAAACAAATTGGCACAATGTGAGACTGCGTTGGCACAGAACGCAGACCACGTCTCCATAGAGACAGTAGAGTGTGAAAAGTGTTCTGAGAAGAGTCTTCCGAACTTGTCATAATAACGCGTAGGCAACGCTGAACGCGTAACAATGAAAGCAATAAATAAGAACGACGCTCATTCAAAAATAAAATCATATTGCTTTTTGCATCGGACTGCGAAGGTAAGGAAAACATCTGCTCCGTTAAATATTGTTTACTACGTAGCTTATCGAATTTAATAGATTTACTTACATGGACGAAAATAAAAGTAGCCCATTTGACCCTACCAATCAGGGTTAGATACTGAGAATGATTTCTAAAGTTTGTAAATTGTTGCCATATAGCCTAAATTGTAATTTGTGATAACTATGTCAATTGTAATGTATGCTAAATGTTATTTGTTTTTGTAAATGGGTTAAATGAATGTAATCATCCAGTTATCTTAACACATCTGTGCCCGAAATAGCCTATACTGCAAAGCAACCTAGCTTGTGGAATCAGTTTAAATGTTTACTAGACTTCTCTGATATATACATTTTAAAGGTGTTCAAAGCTCAAAGGGTATTTAGATGTAAAGGATTAGTAGGGGCTGGAACTGTTGGTAGCCTAAAAGCATCCTCAACCTCAGAGTGTGTGTGTGTGTGTGTGTGTGTGTGTGTGTTTTTTTTTGTTTGTGTGTGTGTGTGTGTATGTGTTCTGTCTTCCCTTTGCAGACATGTCCCGGCGAAGTTTGAGGTTACTGACAAGCGGTTATTACCGTGACGACGGTGAAATGAACGAGAGCAGCAGCTCTCACCATCTGTCTTACCAAGAGAGCCCTGTCAGGTGTGTCTGCGCTTGTTTGTGTTATCAGTGTAGTGTGTGTGTCTGTACTGTATGTCTGTATGATTTCAGTTTACCAAACCCCTCTCTCCAACACACACACAGGGTGTTTAAGAGGAGGACTGGCTCTCGGAGGCAGACTCTGTCCTGTAATGGGTCACAGGGGACCACTCCTTCCCTCTCCCATACCGTGTCTCAGACGGCAGCATCCTGCATCTCCTTCAGCTCAGAGTCTTTGAGAGGTGACACACACACACACACACACACACACACACACACACACACACACACACACACACACACACACACACACACACACACACACACACACACACACACACACGCACACACACACGCACACGTGTACTAGGCCTTACAGACAGAGTCAGCTACTCAGAAACATACATCCGGTTTAATACAAACCAACATACACTCCTATTCTACTACAAGCATTAATAACTGTGTGTGTAACCCCTCCCCCAGGTGTGGCCTCTGCCTTGAAGGCAGCCGCTCAGAGACAGAACCAGTACGTTAGCCCCACCTCCCGCAGCTGCAGCTCTGGGTGCTCCCTGCTGGACCAGTCGTGCCTGACCTCTGGATACTCGTCCTCAGAGGAGTGTGAGGCCGGCCTGCCCCCCCCCTGGAGGAAGAGGAGCAGGCTTCTGAGCAGGACCCAGCGCACCAGTGAGTGTGTGTGTGTGTGTGTGTGTGTGTGTTTCACATGCCGTATATCTAAACATGAATCCACTCTCTCAATTTCAGGTTCTTCTAGGATGTTCTGTGGTGATGCTCAGTCTGTGGACACAAGTTTCATACAAGGTAGAGTCCACCGCATTCATACATCAGCTGACCATACCAACACACACCATGACAAAACTCACCATACCAACCCTCATCATGACTACATTCTCACTGCCTGTCCTCTAACTTTGTCCTCTGTCCTTTTGTGTGTGTGTGTGTGTGTGTGTGTGTTGTCTCAGTGCTGTTTGCCAGTCTCGCCCTGCTCTGCTGCAACCTCTTTGGCCTCCTCAGGGATGTGCTGCTTCTCTGCAGGTACGGCCCTTTACACACCCCAACAGCAGCTCACTCTGAGCTGCCAGTAAAAGTCAGTGTTAATGAGACGTGCTGTTTCACCTGCTGTGTGTGTATGAAGACATCTTGTGGATTTAAAAGACCACGCTTTCCTCTGTCCATTCTGTTTTAGTTGTACCCAGCTCTTGAGGAAGCCTGCACTGACTGTTTTGACTTTGACCCTTATTGCTACTGGTGAGTCCCTGAATATCTAGTGAACAACATCCATGAGATCACCAACAATTTAGGCCCACTAAGCTGAGATCTTATGTACAATCCTAAAAACTGAACCAACCACATAACATAAATTTCTGGGTATGAAACCCAGACGAGATCATTGTAGTTGGTTAATGTGTGTGTGTGCGTGTGTGTGTGCGTGTGTGTGTGTGTGTGCGTGCATGCGTACGTACGTGTATGTGTGTGTGTGGGCGTGCGTGCTTGCGTGTATGTGTGTGTATGTGTGTGTGTGTGTGTGTGTGTGTGTGTGTGTGTGTGCGCGTGCAGGTTTCTGGTTTTGGTACCCTGCTCTCACCTCTCTCCTGAATGTTACTGAACCTGCCTGGTCTGGATACAGCACATCTACCCTCGCCATAAACACGGTGGGTCTGCCAGCTGACTGGACCAAATGTGGTTCTGATGTGGGCCAGATCTGAGCCACAATCAGCCAGAGTCTGCTGCTGCTGACTTTGAGGAGAGGAAGTTAACCCTGCTGATTGTGTTTCTGCTGTAGGACCCAAGGATTGTGACAGATTTCAACGTGTTCCGCAAGGAAGTCCTGGACCGTATCAACCAAGGAGATGCCAGATGGAAGGACAGCTGGACTCGAGAACTGGATGATGTTAAGGTGTGTGTGTGTGTTTGTGTGTTTGTTTGTAAATATCGAACATGTCAGGTTAGAAAGTCCCTAAAATGTGTACTAGTAATATATTGGATAGCCGACTAATCCAAAGACACACAAGAGCACTACATTGAGCCTTCTTCTCATCCTCATGTAGCGAGAGATCAGCCTTCTGCAGAAGGATGGAGAGAGACACAGGCACATGTCTGAGGTGAGGATCTCTAAACAGCACAACAAAGTCTTCATTTGGAATGCAAAAAGAGGTCATGGAAAGTGTTAATGTATCTTTTGGTCTTTCTTTTTCCTTAGATTCTGAATGCAGAAATCACTCATTTTAAGGATGTGGCAAAAACGTGAGTTTGGCAAAACAAATGCCAATTCTCTCTCTCTCTCTCTCTGTGTGTATGTGTGCTGTATGTGTGTGAAACTATATGAATATGGCACCATGTGTTACAAATGAGCATATAATGTATTATGAATTTTTCACCTTATGTGATATAAATAATATAATTATACATTATTTTTATACTGCTGGTCTATATCCTAACCTCATGACCTTGTCTCCTCAGCAACGACCTTGACCAGCAGGCTTGGGTGACCAAAAAGGTCACTGAACTCAAAGACAGCGTGTCGTACCTCAGAACTGTTCAGCACAACCTGGAACAACGAATGGATGCCCAAGAATACACCAATGCTCAGGTGTCAATATCGTGCACACACACACACACACACACACACACACACACACACACACTCAGAAAAGAGAGAGGGAGAGAGAGAAACACATGAATTCAATAATAATGTGGTACAAAGAAACGCCGGGAAACACCAAAGGCATGGTAATCATGTATCAACTCCTCCCCTTCCTGTTCTAATTAGCTGAAGGAGGAGCTCACTGATTGGCTGAAGAGAGAGCTCCGGGCGGGACTTGGTCAGGATACAGGAAGTGTTGTTCTTCACCCTGAGCTGCAGGGGGAGCTGGAGGCTCTGGAGAAGAGGCTGCTCCACCATCTGGCTGAAGTAGCCCACAAGGAACGCTCTGACATGTGGAGGACTGTGGGAGAGAGCCTGCAGAAGGAAGGACTTGGTGCCATCACGGTCAAGGTGAGTGGCCATTTTGGGAGGGTCTAATGACAAATTATGAACAAATTGAAGTGTCTTGAATTTCCTCTTGGGGATCAATAAAGTATCTATCTATCTATCTATCTAGTGTAGAGGTGTACGCACATCTATACCGATTCGGATTATGAACAAAAACATTAAGAGTAGTATCAGCTAACACATTAAAACATGTGGGTTATTTATTGTGTGTGTGTGTGTGTGTGTGTGTGTGTGTGTGTGTGTGTGTGTGTGTGCGTGTGTGTGTGTGTGTGTGTGTGATGTATGTGTCAGGATGTCCATGAGATTGTTCAGAGGGCATTGAGCCTCTATAAATCAGATGGAACTGGCATGGCTGACTACGCTCTGGAATCTTTAGGTAAAGATCCCTATACAGCGTGTGTGTGCATATGTACATTTCTGTATGTGTGTGTGCATGTTCGAGTGCATGAATATAATCTGTATGCGAAGCTGTCCTATTTTGAAGCCTGTGTTTGTGTGTGCACTTGTGTGTGTGTGTGTGTGTGTGTGTGTGTGTGTGTGTGTGTGTAGGTGCTACTGTGATCGAGTCCCGTTGCACAGAAACATACCGCACCAGGTCTCGGTGTTACAGCCTGTTTGGGGTCCCACTGTGGTATGCTTCAGAGAGTCCACGCACTGTTATACAGGTAACACACCTATTATACACCTACACACCTAACACAGCTATACCCCCCCCCCACACACACATACACACACACACACACACACACACGCACGCACATACACACACACAAACACACAGTTAGGTCACCCACTGTATCTGTGTGTGTGTGTGTGTGTGTGTGTGTGTGTGTGTGTGTGTGTGTGTGTGTGTGTGTGTGTGTGTGTCAGCCTGAGGTATATCCTGGGAAGTGCTGGGCGTTTAAAGGTAGTGAGGGGTTCCTCACCATCGCCCTGTCCCTCCCTGTGCGCGTCACACATGTCACCTTGGAGCACATCCCTAAGAGCCTCTCCCCCACCGGCCGCATCGACAGCGCCCCACGAGAGTTCGCCGTTTACGTGAGTCTCAAAAGCCTCAGACTTTACACTATGGCAACCAATGTGTCTTGAAGAACATGAATAAAAAAATATAACTTTCTAAAGAGAGATATATGCACGTTTGTATAGTTAATGGTGTGTGTGTGTGTGTGTGTGTGTGTGTTGTTTGTTTCCATGTCCTCTCCCAGGGCCTGAGTGGCTTTGATGAGCAGGAGGAAGGGAAGTTCCTGGGTAGATTCACGTATGACTCTGATGGCGAGCCCATCCAGACCTTTGAGCTGCCGGTGAGAGATCATCAGAAGCCTGGACACTATCCGCCATCTTTATTATTGGAGCCCAACAAAATGTTCAATATTTAACCTTGCCTCCCCCTGCCATTCTCTCTCGCAGGACTCTGTGAAGGATGTGTATCGTGCACTGCAGTTGAGGGTTCTCAGTAACTGGGGTAACCCTGAGTACTCCTGCATCTACAGATTCAGGGTTCACGGCCAGCCACTGTCTCACTGAGAGAGACACACAACCTCACACAACCTCAGCAAATACTTTATTTTCATTACCCTATTAATATAATGAATTCATATCTATAATAATATATTTTCTTTCAAGCAAAAACTATAATGTTTCAAGTGATTTATTTATGTTTGTTTTCTAAATATAAAATGTTACTTTAGTCAGTCCTGTTCTGTTTTGCGTGCCTGTATGTATGTGTGCATGCATGCGTGTGTGTGTTTATGTGTGTGTTTGTGTGTGTGCGTGTCTGTGTGTGTGTGGATGTGTGTTTGTGTGTGTGTGTGCATGCGTGTGTATCTGTGTATGTGTGTGTGTATGTGTGCGTGCGTACGTGTGTGTGTGTGCATGTCTGTGCATGTGGATGTGGATGTGTGCATGCGTGTGTGTTTGTGTGTTTGTGACCAAACAATATTTTCCTGTAAAAGTCTAGTGGGGCTACATGCCCACCAAATTTCATGTGCCCATATGTCGTTGACTAAAAATGTAGGTAGTAGATGACGGGGGAAAAACTTTGACAATCCCTATATGACCGCTAGTGGTGGTCATAATTATAAGTCCAGTAGAACATGAACTCCCCAAATACTTCACAATTTCATGTTAAGAAGCATTAAAAATACATTGTTTCATCATTTGTGCACACAGGTTTACACAGAGTGATGAATACCCCTACATCTTTACTTTTAAGAGACCCTGCCTCTTTGGGATGCTCTTTTTCATACCCAGTCATGTTGCCAGTTACCCTAATTAGTTTGTTTTCTTTATCATTACACAACTTTTCCAGCATTTTGTTACCCCCGTTCCAACTTTTTTTTGAAACATGTTGCTGGTATCAAATTAAAAATGACAACAAGTAACCTGGGCTATTCGAAGTGTCAGTTTCCACTGCATCTTTGTTGGTGGGTTGTTACAAAATCCGCGGAATCATTCCATGCAAGCAAACTGCATTCAGGGAGTCATTGTTGAGGTCAGACATGTTAATCATCCATACATCCTGCACTCGCTTAACTTTTTACCTGCGTATTCAGTTCTGCTAAAGGGCCGCTTAGCCTATCCTTTCTTCTAGCCTACAGTGCTGTGTGAGTAAGAGGGGGAGTAGCTACAGTGTGCTTATTTTACCGATATATTTTACATATATTTACATTTCTTTTTCAAACCTCAAACTTGGCACTACACTTAGTCCTCATAGCAAGACACCTGCCAAGTTTGAAATCAATTGGACCAACGGTTCGACAGATATGCGGCACACAAACACACACAGGCAGACGTTTTTGGCATTTATAGATAAATATTGTGTTATTTACACTATGTGTTTCTATCTTCAGACTAAGAATATAGGCCTAAAGATTAAATAGGCTGCAAATAACAAAGGGGGTGGGGGGCATGAAAGAGTAGTGAAGTCTGAAGACTGAAATCTAAAACAAATCGACAATCTAATTGTTGCGCGTGGTGCTTGATTGCCTTGTGATTAGATGGTTGAGTTGTGTAATGCGAATTTAAATCGTTTCTTATTAGATACCATCAGCAGAGAATGTCTAATAAGTAGACGGGCTCTGCCATCAGTGAATAAGATCATTGGATATAACCAGTGGTTAAATTGGCTTTTGTAAGGAGGGGGAGCCCTTATTTACGGTGAATGGTCATCATTCAAAATCGCGCCGTAAAATGACAATTTGTTTTTACACCAAATGGGCTCTTTTTCCAGTATTAATGTAAGGTAGGACTACTATTGTTGGGGGGGGGGGGGGGGGTGATTTCCTGTAATCTGGTGCATTTTGGGGATGGCCAATACTAAATTCAATCAGATTCATAGCCTATCCTGATTTGTTGATATTGAGGCAATGATTCCGTGCAAAGGCTTGGGCTTAAGGGCCCCCTGACCCCTTGGGCCCCTGGGCCCGGTAGGCCCGTGCAGTAATCCATCCCTGGCCTACTTTATTGTTATTTTTACCTTTAATGTTGTGCCTCTCTTTAGGTTTTTTCTACTAAATGCATATTTCTATGGCCTACTTCAAAATGACTGATTCTGCACAGTTCTAGGTTTACATCTTCAATCTCTACCGCCCCTCAAAACATCTTCCATGGTCCGTTTCATCGTTATAGATCAGGGGTGCTCCCCCGTAAGAATTTTTTTTATATTTTAACGTTTAAATGCATCAATCTGGTGCACTTTCAAAAGAAATTCAGAGGTTAGACTTAATAATTACATAATATTATATAAAATTATTATAAAATATATGGATGGAAATATTTGTGCTGTAGCCTAAAGTATTTTGCGGTTCAGAGTTTTAACCATGCACACACAGAATAGTTATGATACTGCAATAAATTCACAACCACAAAGCATATTTTCAAAAATAGGTCAAAAATAGTGTCCATTTCAGCACTCCATGAAATTATGCAGTAGCCTGTAGCAAAACAACCTGTGTTGTTCAGCTAGTTAATCTAAGGCTTAAGCTAGTCATATTGATTATGACCGCCGCGCAGCGAAGCGGCGGCCATATAGGTTTAGTCAGATTTTTTATTTTTTTTATTTTTTTTTATTTTCTTTTTCGCATGCCCAAATTTCTGTCAATGATTCCCGGGACACTGAAAGACTGGGGTACACAAAACTTGGTGGGCATGTAACCCCACATGGATAGCATGGAACCATCGTTTTTCGTTTTGATCTGTAGCCCCCCCGCTGGACTGGACCCCCCGAAAGGAGGGTAGGGCAGACACAGTTTTCTGTGAATATATCGAAAACCGTAGGGTTTAGGAGGACCATTTTTTTGTATGTTGATCTCAAGGGGCCATGTCAACCCATTCCATAACCACTCATTTCATGTATAGCGCCACCTAGTTAAACAATAAATTAATTTATGTTACTATACACCAACTGGCCTGTAGGTGGCCGGAGACAGTTTTCTGTGAATATCTCGATAACCGTAGGGCAGGGGTCGGCAAATAGTGGCCCGCGGGCCAATTTTGGCCCGCCATCTATTCTATCTGGCCGGCGAGATGACGTTAATTTGCTGTTTAAATAAATAATTTTAACCCCATGTTTTTAAAAAGAAAAAAAGGCCTACAGCAATCCCATCAATTTCAGAACATTTATTGAGGTATAGATGATAGTCCTACTAAAGTGACAAAACAACAGGTGGAACATCCTTGCAGTTATCCATGGCGCACAGGTCGGAACGGTATTGGCACGCGAGCGCGTAATCTTGTGCAAAAAACAAAACAAAAGTGTCCTGTCTCCCTCTTCCAGTGGGCAAGGTCAAAAATAGCTTATGTTTAGTTAAATTAATAGGCTTGGCATTAATAAATGCAGGCAGGCTCAACACATACCTCTGCTTCCATTCTTCTTTGTAGGTCCTGCATTCTGAATCAATTTTTCTTTTCAAGGCTTTTGACAACGACATTTTGCATCGATAACTAGCATATAGCAATGTTCAGCTAATCATTTACACGTCATCCAAAAGAATAATATTTGTACACATTAGTTACGGCAAGTTGCTAGGCAAGTCGCCTGTTTCATGAGAGACGACAGGAGATGCAGCAGGCGGCATAAAACAGCGCACATAAGCAAATAAACGTTTTTAATGGAATTAAATTAAATGCATTTTAAAAGTTAGATTAATAATTTAAATAGTAGGCCTATAACACCCCCCCCCCCCCCATTACAAAAGCTATGGCCCGCGATGCCATTGTCTGAAAAAAAATTGGCCCGGGTCCAAACGTAATTGCCGACCCCTGCCGTAGGGCCTAGGAGGTCCACCTTTTTTATGTATGTTGGTCTTAAGGGGGCATGTCAACCCATCCCATTACCACTTATTTTATGTATAGCGCCACCTAGTTAAAAATTAAAAAGCAAAAAATTAGGTGTTTTCATCACAATATCTCTGGCTGACAAGGTCAAAACTGCACGAAATTAAAAGTGTAGGATCATTATGACACCCTCCGAATGCATGCCAAGTTTTGTGTACTTTCGTTCATGGGGGGCCTTACAATAAAATAATTTATGTGTACATTTAGTGACGTACACCAACAAGGATTCCCGGGACACTGAAAGACCGGGGTACACAAAACTTGGTGGGCATGTACCCCCACATGGATAGCATGGAACCGTAATTTTTCGTTTTGATCTGTAGCCCCCCCGCTGGACTGGACCCCCCGAAAGATGGGTAGGGCAGACACAGTTCTCTGTGAATATCTTGAGAACTGTAGGGCCTAGGATGACCATTTTTTTCCGTATGTTTGCCCATTTCATGTGCACACATGTGCACAAACAGATACACACACACACACACACACATACATTCACAGTAATCATACGTATGACACATACTCACACAGTAGACATATGTACGCTTGCATGCACAGGCACATACGCAGGCACACACACAAGCACGCACACACACACACACACACACACACACACGCATAACATAAACATGTACATGCACACAATTCAAGAATTTCTCAGAATTATGAACAGGCAAGATGGAGGTGGGGTTGTATAAAATTAATTTTACATGTGAAATCTATGAACTAATCATGTTTTGGTACTTGTTGTCTAGCAGATATCAGTGAGAATTGAGTGTGGATAATGCAATTTAGTGAGACAGTTAGAATCATATAGGCCTTTCAGCGTGATTTATTTTTGTGGAAAAAATGTGCTGGACTGGGCGGCGGTCATATTTTGTACCGCTCTGCGGTACATCTAGTTATTGAGTTATATTGGTCATTGTAATGGGCATCTATACATGCTATATCTTCCTTTTTTTCAGGACAGTCTGGGCTACCCATATCTGGGAAAGTAGATGTGATAATATTTGTCTTAAATGCAATATGTCTTATGTCAGCCTTTATATCAAGAAAAAAATATTTGCGTCTCATGATTTTTTCCCTCATGTTTTTGCATTCATGGCATTAGGAAGCATTATATTATATTATATTAGGCTATATTATAGCATCTGGGAATATAACACACATGATGGTTGGATACTCTGGCTAAGCAATTTACAGAAACGTTTCTACTGACATACTGTATGCTAAATAGTTTAGATGAGAATACATTATAATTTGGGCCCAAAGTTGGAGACAATGTAGAAATGTATTGCAATTTAAAAAAACGGATTACTCGGGAACCGCTTGTTGTAGCCTACAGATGTATGCGTTATATCCTCGTATTCGGCAAGGTCTGCTGCTTATTGTGATATACGGTTCGCCTTGTGTTGAGTGAATAGTTTGTGCAGAGATGTGTGCAGAATGCAAATATGACTAGGTCTACATTTCATAACAAGTTCAATGTTAAGTTTCTCGCGAACCATTGATCACAGCCACTTGGCGTTAATATCATTGGACAGCTTAGATTCCGCTCGTTCACGTGATATCTGTGTGACGAGTACACCGCGAGAAATTAAACCTGAACTTGAGATTTTACTGGGCCACGGAAGTTCAATATTAGGCTAGTCTTGCTAATTATTCAGTCTCATTTGCCATGTATTTGCCAGGAGATGAAAAATAATTCTAGTGGAATAATAATATTTGGTGCTGAAGGAGACGGAGCTGAGCTCCAGCAGAGTGTGTTGTGGACCTGAGGAGGCGGAGCTGCGCTCCGGCCCAATTTAACCTCTGGCCCTTATTAGACATTCTCTGCCTCTGGATATAACCAGATATAACCTTTGAACCATTTCCAAAATATGAACTTTAACACTTGACGTCATAGCCATGCGCGCCACATGAATACAGACCTGATACAGACAGTAAATACTCGCATTAGGAAATCAGTAGAAGAGCATGCTCTAAGGAGCAGTGTCCGTTTGAGAGACTTCTCCAGTAGTTACAGGTGTTTTTTTTAGATAGCACCTTTTATTGGGATAGTCATAATCAAAATGAGAGTATACTTAGCGTTCACGCTATGGCTATTTTTAAACGTGTCGCTAACAGTTGCGGTCGAGCCCATCAGTACTGGCATAGCCGTGGGTATGGCAGCAGCGATCACTGGCTTTCTTGCCAGTTATCCAAATTTGTTTTACTATTTCCATGAATGCTGTCGACCAGAGTGGATCTCCTTCAATAAAACACGTGAGTCCTTTGGTTCCTGGTACATACATTGATTGTTTTGCTAATTGTACTGAAGAATACATTGTGCTGTCTGCGACGCGACAGAGGTTCCTGAAATTGAAGGCAGAGGAAATCCGGTCTTCTGCAACATTAAAGACTACTTCTTTGAATGTTGAATCAGTATTACATGCTGAATGTTGAAACAGTGTTACATGCATTAGTATTACATGTATATACATGGGCTTGGACGCTAGAGACCATTTGTGCTTTACTTTTACCCACCCGTTTTGGTGCAATTAATCAGAACTGATTATAGGATTAGATAGAATGCACAGTGCTGTTGCCAAATATAAAACTAATACCAGGTGTTCACATGCCCTTCAGTGTCACGGGGCTCAACATCATTACTCCTTAGGCTACTACACACTAAGCACATCTTCAACCACATATTTATGCTTATGCATATATTAGGCTATGTGGCTGTAGTGAAGGCCTACTGATGCCTTTTCTCTCTTGGATAGAGCACAGACCACTGATAATCAATGTCCATTTGGCTGTGTTGAACCAAACCAGTTGTATTCAGTCTGGGCAGAGACTTTCTAATGAGGAGACACAGCACTAAAAAAATCCTCCATAGAAATGCATGGGGCTACACATATCACACCCCTTCCTCGGCAAAACGTTGACATGTGAATACATTGAGCCAGTCATGTGAGGTGATGTGAATACATTGAGCCAATCATATGGTGTGTTGTGAAGACATCGTGCCAATCATGTGCTGTGATCTCGCCGCTGGAGCAAGATTGGTGTCGTGAAGCCTTGCGCACGCGCATTTCTGCCGAAATGGATGCCCGACGAGTGCCCAAAAAGCGTTGCCATATGACTGCCGAGTGGAGGGACTTGCCTAAAAGGACTTTGGTCTGGGTCATCTCCTCCACTACAGGTCTGCACCATGAACTTTTTGGCCATCATCTCACCATTCATTGCAGGTAGTCCCATGCAGTCAATAATGTAGTTTCAGTGTGGGAGTCACTCTTTTTTACGTAACACTCCACAACAGTGTCGTCATGTTGTTGTCACTGGTATGCCTATTTTTCGTCTGATGAGGTGTTTGGTAGTATGTCAGGTTTCTGCTCCATGAAACCACTGGAGTTCAGGATCCTTATCTTTTTGTCCTTCTGGGTATCTTTGTGGCATTCCACAGACTGCTCTGGCTTTGCCTGTCCTCACTGATCCTCACCAGTTCAGTGCCACCTGTTCAATGAATCAATAATGCGTCTTAGAATTCTGTCACATCTCTCTCAGTGTCATTGGCATGACAATGGTACTTATCATTTACCTTGGTCTTCTACCTGTTGACTTTGAGGCCTATCTTATTTCCTGCATGTAGCAAGAGCCAGATGTGAAATGAAATCCAGGTCCTGAAGGAGGTTGAAAAGGGTCAACCCTGGATGCCAGTGTTTTCCTTCATTTCCTTCAAGAGAAATGGTGATAGTCTTGTTGAACATCTGCTTGCTCTTGGCACTGTTCCATCCCCCCTGCCATAAATGGGCACTTGTGGCAGCATGCAATTTAAAACCCCTTTATCCCAAATATGCAGCTGGCCTCCATGTTTTGTTGGTGTCATTTTGAATGCTCTACAATCTGGGCCATTTATTTTTGTGGATTCTTGATGCAGAAATGCAGTAGCACTCCCCAGATTGACTTTGTGCAGCCTATCAAACCAAGACATGTACACCCTTAAACTCGAGTCTACAGTAAAGTTCTATGAAGATTTCTGGTGCTAATAAATCTTTAGTTACTATTTATTTTTACTTAAAGGTGCAGTCAGCGATCGTACGCATTCAAGGCCATACATTTTTTTGTCACATTCAGCAATCATCTCCTCATGACCACCAGCTGCACATTATGTGAGCACACAGTAAGAAAACCCTGTCTCTGTAGGCAGCCCAGGTTCCAAAAACTGAAAAACAAACAGTAGTTTGTTAGGGGCAGCCCGTCCCCCAAACAAAAATGAAACCTTGCGTGGACATTTTCTGGGAATAATGAAGGTAGGGGTGAGCTACCTCTCTGGCGTGTTTTGTTTGGTCCTTGGTTAAAATATAATGTATGTTGCTTTGGACAAAAGCGTCTGCTAATACATTTAAATATAAATATCAACACAAAAAACATGACTTCCTGCACAATCGCTGACTGTTCCTTTAAGTTGCCTATTTCTGATATCACCCCATCATTCTCCTCAGATTCTGAAACGCCGTAGAGCCTAAATTCCATCTCTGACCACAATGTTTCGAGTCAAAAACATGATTCCTACATTTCAAGGCAGTCTCCTCACTTCTCTCCACTGGTTTTTTCAATGCGGGTAATCTGCTCATGTCTTTTTGGCCTATTTCAATATAGAGGGTTTCTGCCATTTTCTCAATCACATCACCTCTGGAGTTGATAAGATTATCCAAGGTGTGAACAGCATCATCTGATTTTATAACAGTCAGTAATGACATGCGTTGTAGTTTTTTTTGAAGTTGGGCAATGTAGGAAACTCTTCTTCATCTCTCACATGCACTTCATCCTATTGTCAGAGTTGTGTATATTGCTTATCTCCATGCTGACACTCCCCCATCATTTCATCTGTAGGCAACAGTTCTAAAAATGTTATTTCATTTCCTTTTGCATAACACATTGAAAGAAAGGTTGCACAGTTTTCTAGAGGATTATAAAGAAGGTTCTAATATGGACATCTTGTCAATTACAGATAAAGTTCTTTCTATATAAATGCCAGATTTTTCCTAAGGTAACAGAAACATAAAGTAATTCATTAGGTTTACTTAGTTGCATCATTTAAGTACAGATTTAGGCTGCTTTTGAGATAAAGAGCAGGTCTACTTTTTGTAATATCTCAGGTGGAACGTTTTGCATGCCCTGTGTCAAGAAGTGACATTTTTACTTTTGTCATAGGCTAGCCTACTATCTTACATGAAGAATTTAACACTCATATCTGAGAAACGATTAATATAGGCGTAGTCATTCTTATGGGTAAATACATAGAAGGTAAATACATGGGTAAATACATAGGGTAAATATCATTGGCTTTTGATGGTTTAAAAATCGTCACTGTCGCTTTAAATATACGTAACAAGGAAGTGACCCAAGCGGCGGAGTTGACGTTGGTCATCATGCACAATCCTGTTGTTAGCTAGTAGCAGAGATCGGGCTCTGCTAGTAGCTAACGTTAGTATATTTGCTTTGGTTAGATTTATTTTACTGTCTATGGTTAGATATAGGCATAAATGATTTCACTATTCATAAAATGGGACCCATGTGCGTGACACTTCTGCGTTATATTTTGATAACCAGTTGCATTGTAGATTCATTCGAGCCAATAACAACCACAGCCTTTTTTGGAGCCGGGGCCTGTTACCTTGGAAATAAGTTGTATAAAATTCTGTACGAAACGTGCGATGAGACCTGGATCAGATTCAACTCCTCTAGTAAGTTCATACGAAACTGTAAAAAGTGAACTCTTAACAGTTGAGTTTTGTAGAGATTGCACAGTGTATTATTGGTTCGGCGCTGAATGCCACGGTGCAATGCACGAGTCAAAGTGCAATATTTGTTTCAGTTTCGTTCATTTCTTCTGAAATAAAGTGCTGCATTCAGACTGCGTTCTCTTTCAACCAACCTGTATCGAAAGTTGAGTCATCCTGAAATTGTGAAAGAAGAAAAGCTAAATCCAACATGGGCTACTAAACGGCGTTATTGCATTACCTGTTAATCTTAAAAGTAATATTAATGGGCCATTAACTCCCCCTAAATTTGGTAATTAGTTTCATAATTAAGATCATGTTCAATATATGAATGCAGGCATTTCCTAAATTAAAATGTGACAGGGGGTTAGTTTGAATCATTAGCCTCTTTGTATGTTCTCCTAGACATTTACTGAACCAAAGTATCTGAGGTGATGTGATATTGTTTTCACACAGATCTGGAGTTGGCCTTGGACAGAAAGCTCTTTGGTCAGCATGTGGCGTCCCACGTCATCCTGAAAACGGTGACTGGATACATGAAAAACCCCAACCCCAAGAAACCCCTGGTCCTCTCTCTGCATGGCTGGACAGGCACTGGGAAGAACTTTGTGAGCCAGCTGATCGCCGAGAGCATCTACCACAATGGCATGAAGAGCGGATTTGTGCATTTGTTCACAGCCACAGCACATTTCCCCCACCCGAAGCATCTGGAAACGTACAAAGTAAGGGTGTCAAGCATGCACTGAACTAAGCCAACATCTGCAAATGCCACAACATACAGTTAAGCTAATACGTTTTTGAGCCTATGCTAAAGTTGACTAAAAAGAGGAATATAAAGTAATCTTTTGGAAATTGATCTTAATGCTTTAAGTAGAAAAATTAGGAAATATACAACCTTTAAGGACACCAGTTTTCTTTGTGAATGAATAATGTATCATACATAAATAAATGCTCATCCTTAAAATACAGGGGTCATAAATATTGCACCCCTATGTTAGATAGATAGATAGATAGATAGATAGATAGATAGATACTTTATTGATCCCCAGGGGAAATTCAAGGTCTCAGTAGCATACAGACATCACACACACACATTCACTAACAGCAGAAAAAAGTAATTAAAAGTATATAATCTAAAATATACAACTAAGCAATAAGGACAGTAGAAGATAAAGAATATACTGAAATACAAATTATACTAAATAACACTTAATCTAAATCAATTCTAAAAACAGTATCCACTCCCATAGAGGTAGGCAGATATTTAGTTTTAAAGGCCAGTTATTTCATGGATCCAGGATACTATGGATCCTGATAAAGGTCCCTTGGCGTATGGAATTAAAATAGCCCCACATCACAGATACCCTTCACCATATCTCACGATTGGCATGGGGTACTTTCCATAAGATAATCTCTCAATGCAAATCAAACCAGCTATTAGGCTAACTGAAATAAAAACCATGCCAATCTCTAGTTATGGTGAAGGGTATGTGATGTTGGGCTATTTTAATTCCAAAGGCCAAGGGAACTTTATTAGGATGCATAATACCCTGGATCCTTAAAGTAACTGGCCTTTAAAAATCAAAATATGCACATTTTTACATAAAAATTGGTGTCCTTAAAAGGTTGGACATTTCCTCATTTTTTTTTTACTTAAGGCATTAAGATCAATTTCCAAAGGATGATTTTATATTCCTCTTTTTAGTCAACATTAGCATGGTTTCAAAAATGTATGAGTCTAACTGTACTTGTGCTGGCAGTGTCTTCTGACATTCATGTTCAATTGTATTTACCAAGTTCATGGAAATGTTCTCTTGGACAGGAGCAGCTACAAATGTGGGTTAAAGGGAATGTCACAAAGTGTCCACGCTCCATGTTCATCTTTGATGAGATGGACAAAATGCAAGCTGGCCTTATCGACAGCATCAAGCCATACTTGGACTACTATGAAAATCTGGATGGGGTTTCTTATAGACAGGCCATCTTCATTTTCCTCAGGTGTGTTGAACTTCTCTTGTTCTGTTCAGTTTTGTTGTTTTGTTTTGCCTCAACATTTCACCCATGCGAGAGCTGTACTTTAAACAGTTATCTTGTTGTGCCGGTCTGATCTTACCTCAAATCCTGAGAGGGCATGATCTGTTCAAATATATATAAGTACAGCTTGGTATGCTGTGAAGAGACCGTTTCTGTTGAAGTACACTATTAGAAATATTAAGAGCTGACTGAGTTATTATTTATCCATTTTTATATTAAAATGGCATCATCATATTCATTTAGGGAAACCACTATTGAAGCTTGTCACCTAGAGCTCAGATTTCACTGCAGCTTTAATTGAATAGCTTTTGAAAAGCTAACACAGCACTTTAAAGCCAAGCTCTTGTGTTCTCTAACAACTAGCCAATTGGTGCACAATGGCATTCAGGAAATTAGGTGACAAGGACATGCAGAACAATCCTCTACCAGTCAAGGCAGTATGCATGTATAGATTTAAGATGGGACTTCAAGCATTTCCTCCATAATCTTTTACTATCTTTTGGGCAAAAGTACAGTCAATCATATTTTTCTTTTCTTTTTTATTTGGTTGGCTTGATTTTTTTTGTTTGTTTTTTGACCAACTGGTACATCAACATGGATCCTTGCTCAAGTGCTGAATGTTTGCACCGTTTGTCTATGTGTGCATACAGTAATGCAGGGGGGGAGAAGATTGCCGAGGTGGCCCTGAACTTCTGGAATGCGGGTCGAGACAGAGAAGAAATCAAGCTGAAGGATTTGGAGATGGCAGTCACTCTCGCTGTCTTTAACAACAAACAGAGTATGTTGTTACACTTATTTCATTGAATAAGTAGTGCAGAGTGAATTGAAAGTGTCCACTCTAAAGTGATGCATTCAAAATATGTGTTTGTTCAGTTAGATTGCGTCTGTCTGTTCTCTTGCAACACTATGTACCAATTTGCCACTTTTTAAGCTAGATTTGTAAGTTGGAGGATCTCTTGACTTGTCCATCTAATATATTGCCTTGTGTTCTCCTAGGTGGTTTCTGGCATGCCAGTTTGATTGACAAGAACCTGGTGGATGTCTTTGTGCCTTTCCTGCCCCTGGAGCTCAAGCACGTGGTTCAGTGTGGCCTTGCTGAGATGGCCGCAAGAGACATGGAGCCGGACCGGGACGTGGTGGAGCAGATGGCCAAAGATCTGAACTACTTCCCCAAAGAAGAGCGCGTCTTTGCCACACAGGGCTGCAAAGTGATCTCCAGCCGACTGGATTACTACATTTAACGGCTGCAGACTTGCAGGGAGGAATTTGTTTTAAGAAGTGACTTTTTGTCTAAAGGGCATGTGGGGGGGCATATTGTCCCTTCTCCCGGTCATACTGTTCCTACAGTATGTTGGATGTTGGGCGCTTAGTGATATCACTGGACACACAGGAACATTTTTAAACGTTTTAACTGCAACACTTGTGTCAGAATCAGAAAGCAGGGTGTTGGTCCAGACTGAATGTATGTGTGTATGTATGTATGTATGTATGTATGTGGAAACATGATTTAAAAAAAGAGTGATGGGTCCTTAAGATGATTGAGTGAATTGCCAAGGAAGGAATCAGGTGCACCTCAGCCATCACAGTGTCCTTCAATAGAGAATCTCTTGAAAGGTGTGCTCACTGCACTAAATGTACAAATAACTGTGATCTTTTCTATGCTTCTGTCAATGAGGACTCCTATTCCATCTTTATGGATGGGGATCAGCTTCTACAGATTTACACTAAAACTACACACCCAATTCAACTTTTGATCGTCTTTGATTAAAATGGGTTGGATGTAACAAGTTTGCCTTTTTACTTAGTTTTTTTTAATAGCTTTACATGTTCTCTTGGAAGTTAAGGTTTCTTGGCCACAGTGCTACATGCTGAGTTGTTTAGGTAACATTCATGTGACACATATTTCTGTGTAGGGCAGAAATCACACATTTTTCATGATCAATGAAAATTCATGACCCCCTACTTACTATTAAATTCAAGGGACACAGTCAGATCATGTTGGTACACACAGTGTACTGTTAAGGCCTGTGGCTAAATTTATTATATTCTGATCATGACTCATTATGAAAATCATAATCTGGCAAGGGGAGTGGATTGAATAAGTTTCTAACTGAGAAATCAATGTGCCCAGGCATTCTTTTTAGAAGCTTCCACTGTATCGTGGATTATTGTCTGAAATTTGGTATACGGGAGCAAAAATCTAATTCCTCTTTATTCCTCTGTGAAAGAAAGAAAAATATAACAAACTCTTACTGATATATTGATACCCTATGTGTGCCTTGCATAGTTGGTTTGACATCTCAGGCTTATTGCCTCTCTTCCAAATGTGTAGCAGTCTTTTGTCTGTTTGGTAAGGGTTTCCTTAGAGAATCCAATATTTTTCAACTTGGTTGCATTTTTAACTTAGATTAGATGAAATTAGATGAAAATGTGTTTGCAAGGTATTAAAGCCCGACTGATAGTTTTTAAAGAACAATACCGATTTCTATTACGATTAATGATAAATTAGCCGATATTCATTTTTAACAATAATATTGAAAAGTTCTGATCAAGGTGGGACATTCAAATAATTTCAATTGTGTTTAAATAGGTCTATCTACAGGGGGCAGCCGTGGCCCACTGGTTAGCACTCTGGACCTGTAACCGGAGGGTTGCCGGTTCGAGCCCCGACCAGCGGCTGAAGTGCTCTTGTGCAAGGCATCTAACCCCTCACTGCTCCCCGAGTGCCACTGTTGTTGCAGGCAGATCACTGCCCCGGGATTAGTGTGTGCTTCACCTCACTGTGTTCACTGTGTGCTGAGTGTGTTTCACTAATTCACGGATTGGGATAAATGCAGAGACCAAATTTCCCTCGCGGGATCAAAAGAGTATATATACTTACTTATACTATACTTATACTGGTATCCGAATGAAAGGCTTATAAACAATGAATTATGAAATAATTATTATGAATAATAGTGTCAGGTCCTTGTTCTTATCTGTGGTAGTGTTGCACGGTGTATCGATACTAAAAAGGTATCACGATGCCTTCACGCAAAAAACGATACGATTTCCGACGTTTTTAGAATCGATACTTTATTAAAATTAACAATCTGTGTGTGTTATCTGCCCTACCTCCACTGCTGCTCTCACTGCTCCTTGCACGCATCTAGGCAAGTGGGCGTGTCAAGCAGGCAGCTCTGAGTGAGTGAGTGCGCAGCCAACGTCAACATACAGTAGTTCTTTGCCGACCGTCCTCGGCCTTGTGGATAAAACAAAAGGTGAAGTGAAATCTGCAACTATTTCGGATACATCACGAATAGTGAAGGCAAGCCATCAGGTACACAGAGGCCCGTTTGTGAAATATGTTTCAAAGTCATTTAAAAGCAGTAGGCTACGCATGACATTTTTGTTTAAAGAACGACAGGTTAACGAATATGCTATAGAAAACACGACTACATGGTTAGTGCCAAGTTCTTCTCTTCTGTTTTAGTCTAGCCTAAGTGGAACGAGATTGGTTCTCTGGGATAAACGCGAACCTTCCTTCATCAATGAATTTGACGAGACATAACGAGCTGTAATCATTTTGACGAGACATAACGAGCTGTAATCATAGGGTGCTAACGTGATGAAAGCGCAATGTTCACGCCAGAATAACATTACGATAACTTGTAAACAATCTATTTCATGTTCGGTCAGTACTACTGTTAATATTTATCATGGCATGTAGACTGCAATTTGTTCAATAAGTATTGCCCAGATGTAGGATAGGCTACCCGAAATGCGCTAATTAAAGCCCACAGCATATAATACCACCAAAGCGTGTTGAGTCCTAATAATAATAGCGGGTTATTGTTACGTGGTAGCAAATCATGTTATCAAAGAAATAGACGTAAGTTAATGTAGGAATGCACACAGACATATTGCAACAGGTAATGGTGTAGGCCTATCTGACGAAGACCTGAGTGGTTGGAACGTCGTACGCGCTTTCATCACGTTAGCACCCTATGATTACAGCTCGTTATGTCTCGTCAAAATGATTACAGCTCGTTATGTCTCGTCAAATTCATTGATGAAGGAAGGTACACTGGGCGCAAAGAAGACTATCCTCACATTTTCCCTTTGCAACTGCCAAAGAAATCCCATGAACACGGGAAGGCCTAAGGAAGCCTATACTGTACATCAGATGGCCTAAAGATTAGAAGTGATTTGCATGCAGTAATTTAAACACTGACCTTGATCTAGCCTAGTTTGGTTATTTAAAGCTACTTTATTGGCAAAACACAACACAATGTAAATGAACTATAACAAAAAATAAAGGACTTAATCACACAAAGTAGGCCTACTATTTTACTGACTATAAAAATAATAATTATGTAGGAAGTTTAGAACCCAGAATTGATCTGCACACTACAAAAGTGCACCGAATTCAACACAAATGACTCAATACACTTGGAGGAGGTATGAGTCCTTTCTTTTCCAGATATCTTAGGATTTCGCCGTAGTATCGTTTCAGTATCGAGCATCGTGATATTTATGGCAGGTATCGTATCGAAGTCATAATTTTGGTATCGTGACAACACTAATCTGTGGTAAACACTATTGCCATGTAACATTTCAAGGTATTTACTTAATGCTTTTTGATGGTATTTTTTACACACCGGTAACATCATTAAACAGAGTGATACTTTGTGTGATTGGAAAGGAAAATTGCATAATGTAAGATAACGTCCATACTCTCATATGACTTGCACACATTGCCTGCGTTGCCTCTGCAGAACGGCTCTGTTGCGTGTTGATTTTCATTTCGGCACCCACGTTAACAGGTTACAAGGTTACAGCAGCCACAGTGCCTCTGCCATATCCACGTCTCAGGTACGACTCAAGCGGTGCTGCAACCGCGATTCAGCTAGAGAATAGAAGGGACGGCTATTTTTTCCACTTCATGTGAGCAGTTTTGTGCAGAAATACACTTGAAAGACAAGTATGTGTTTAAAAGGGGAACCATGAATTCCTTGATGTAGTTTCACATCCACAAAGCAAAGAAAATGCATGAACAAGGGGTTTGGTTTTTAAACAAGTGTTATTTGATCAGATGTACCACAGAACATTCCAATAGTTTCATCTATGGGAAAACAATACAGCAAAAGTCAGTGATGAAAACCAAGTTTACATTCTTCTTAGCAGGCTTAAGTAGACGGCACGAAGGCTCCAATCCATTCCATTGGACAAGTCAAGTCAGTTCACAGTTCTGCCAGTGTGTTCCCTCCAGAGCATGTCTATAATCATAATACTTTTCCACTTTTCTAGCAGGCAAAATAAGTTGCAGACCTGTAGCCTGAACTGACTCAGAAACAGATAGAATGACATAACACTGACATCTGTTCATCTTTTTTTTTGGTTGTCTGGCTTGTGTTGTTTGTTTCTTGTTACTCAGGGATGCTAGCATACTCTTGAGAGATTAATGTGGTGATGGAAAATGAATGGTGCCGTGGCTAAAATGTCTTTTTCCAAGGGTGTGGCAGAGGTTCCAAACAAGACATACCAGCTAGAGCTTTGGGGGCTACTTTCATACTTTTCCATTTTTCTCTCATCAATTATTTCCGTTTTGGTGGCAGTGAATCTTAGTTGAAGTCCAGCATAGGGGCCAGTTGTAGTATACTGTAAGGGGGTGACATCATCATTTAATGTGCAGAAAGAGAATTTTGTTTACAGCAATGCTAAAGGTATACATTCCAGCCAATAGTAGAATTACACAGCAATTCTCTGTATAACCATACGATCATTTGCCACCCTTGTCTCTCTTCCCTCTAAAATGTCCCACAGTAGTTATCCCACCATGAACTCTGCCACCATCATGGTTCTTAACAAAAGTGTTTCTGAAGGCATTGCAAACAAATGCTCTGCTGATGCATGCCAGAGGTGTCTCTAAAGTCTGATATCAAGGAACAAGCATAGTAGAAACACACGGAGTACCAACCAGGTGACCTTAATACTGAATCACGAAGGTTTAAATGTGCGTTACTCTGAGGCTACAGTCATTCAGGATGCCAGCATCAGTGCTGCAGCAACATTCCATTACAGTATCGCCTAGGTAACATCGAACAACGATGCATACAAGCCCAGCAGACATCTTGAGGCCTATTTCAAGTAAGTGGCTTCGGGACAAACCTGGGTTTGACACAGAACTGTGTACTTGAAATAGCTGGTCAGCTAAAAAACACTTACAAGGGTCAGAAAATTCACAGCGACGTAATGGTCAAGATTTCCTTTTTTTTTTGCTTCTACAGCAGTCATGATTTGGCAGAGTGAAGAGAAATATTACAAACATGTAAAAATACATATTTAAATCATTCAATTAGCATTTCATTAATTTACAAAACACGTTTACAGTCCTCATTAAGAGGGGGGCAGCACATTCTTTCACAGTACCTAATTTCAATCTATAAAACTAGGTGACCGCAATGTTGATGTTTTTTTTTTCCCTAGGGTTTTAGTTGTTGTTTAGATGGATTAATGGTCATTCAAAGTGGATTTGAAAAGTGTGAAGCTTACTCACCCTGAAAGTGTCAGATTTTTAGGAAAAGTCTCTATGAGCTGCCACAGATCCTCCCGGCCTGAATCTGAAAGCACCTCATACACCTCTACTCACAGGAGGGAGGCCTGTTACTGCAGTGAAAGCTCTGTTTGGTAGTATGTATCTCTTCTGTGTCACTCTATATAACCCTCAGAGACATTCATTCAAATTCTGCTCCAAACACATCCTGCCATCCAGTTGGTTCCAGTTTTATGTTTTTACCAGGTGGGGTTGGAGAAAGTGATATTGTAGAGCTTGGCCCAGCGTGAAAACACCTGTTTTTCGGTGATGAAGCGGTGGTGGTTTCCACGACGACCCTTCTCATTCTGCAGGTACATGGCACATTCGTCAGCCCCACGGGGCTTGTAGTAGTGATACGGCATGCGCTTTGGCTGTTTCCGTCTGGAATGCAAACATCAAAGTGTTGCCGTCAATTAAAATCGAACAGGGCAGATATATTAATATTCACATGAAGCAGCCTCAGTGGAGGGCCGAGTTTGGGCCGTGCAAAACTCAACCTTGTTATCTTTTCTGTTTTCCACACAACCTGCATCATAGTCCACTTCCACATAAACAAGCTGCTTCCCGTTGCTACACCCTTTGGCAATTCTGCTCTCTCTCTCTCTGTCTCTCTCTCTCTCTCTCTGTCACACACACACACACACACACACACAAAAACACACTCTCAGACTACCACAACTTCTCAGTAAAATGGCAATCCCTCCAGCAAATGGAAGTGGATGTAGGAAATGAGGGTTTATCTTTTCATGATTCAACAACAGACATACAGTAGAGTGCATTGCGCAAGAAAGATGGCACTAGTTCATGATGATTTTGAATCAGCTTTTGGCATGTAAGCAATGCTCATTAATGCCACTTCAAGGAAACCTGGCTGGCATCATTTCTGGCATACTCTGACCCATCAATGAATTATTATTGTATTTCACTGACACTTGTTACTAGCCTGGCGAGCCAGACCCACATTCAAATGTAGGGTCTGGGCACTTGTTACTGCTGCTTCACACAAAATAGATCAGTACCTAACACTGAAACACAATCTTCTTCCCTTAGATGATGTTGTAAGCAAACACAAAGCAATTGTATATCTAAACGTAAACTGAAAATGTAAATTGAACAGAACAGCACAGATAAATTGAACAGAACAGCACAGATTGTCTTCAGGTTGGGGATGTCTCCTTACCCACAGTAACTGGGTGGCACCATTCCATAGACTTTAATATTGTCACACAGCTCAATGGCGATCACCATGGTGAACCAGCCGGTGCTGAGCCAGGAGCGAGACTTCTCTCTGTGGCAGCGCAGTACAGACAGACAAGCAGGAAAGAAAAGACAATTACAAGAAAGCCTTCCACCTCTCTCACAAATATCAGACAGTGCAGCAGATGCAGTGTTTTTCCTTTCAGTTGAGGACATCCATCCAACACAATTACAGGTAAGGAATATTGTATTATCCGTTGGTCGTTATTGGAAAAAAAGTCCCGACAGTCCCTTTCCACAGCATTGTGATGAGCCGTATAAAAATAATATTCTGCATATGATCATGTTTACAAGAATTGAGCTAAACATAAAGAGCTAATATAATATTTTAAATAATATTAAGAAATAATGTGAAATATTTCTGATTTGAAAGTGAGAGGTTGCACTCCACTACCTGTCTCGGCCAGTTTCCCTCTGGAACAGCGAGTCAAACTTCTTCATCTTGCTGGGGGTGATGGTGTAGAACGAGACATTCCTGTAGGTGGCACTAACCCTCTGGATGAGCCGGAACAGAGTGCCCTTCGCCTCCTTCCCAATCTTGGTCGGTGGGCCCCAGAAGATGATAGACATGTCAGCGGACAAGTTGAGGAACTCAGTGGGCCTGCGCACCACACGGAACACGCTGGAATGTGCCACCACACGCAGGGTAGTTCGGTTCCCCACATCCTTCTCAAAGCCAGAGGTGGGAGCATCATTCATGCGGATCACACACTCAGAACTGTCAATCTCAGGACCCACACCGCTGCCCAGCACGTGGCTGGAACTCGTCACCAGGGCACACTGGCCACAGCGCAGCAAGAGCGTCTGCAGATACATTCACACAAACACATACACACACACACACACACAAATACACACAGCACACACAGGCATACAAAGGAAGTAACATAATTGTATTTGCACACATGGATAGGTGATGTACAGCACATATCCCATAGTGGGGATGACAGATGAACATTTATGTCAAAGTTAAGAACTAAGCCAGGTAAAGATCAGATTAGCATATTGCAATAGCAATAATTCTTGAATCTTGTAATACAAAACCATAGGGAGGTTTATAGATATGTAACTACTAACTAGCAAGCACTGTAAGTATAAACATTCTTTCATGTCCATAATTTCAAGTACTCATTTTGAGCACTCCCTATGTCTCTGATCTCCACACGCCTGAAATTCACCTTGTTTCCAAAGACCGGGACATATGCATCTCTTGTGGCCCATCTTTTCAGATTTGTGTTTTTGGACACGTAATGATAGTTCCCTCCTCCGACAGCACTGTACAGCTGGTTTCCGCTGTTGGAGCTGTAGAGGATGAGCAGTGTTGTGAGGAGGAAGATGGCACCGAAGACCACCATCCGCTGACTCTGATGCCCTGGCTGTTACCATGGAAACAGTCAAACAAGCACAGGGATGTGTTCAGTGGTGCATTACCCTAAAGCTGTGTTGAGTTACAAACCAGTTCAAACCAGCATGTGTGTTGAAAATGTTCTCTCTATACAATTCAACAATAACCTAGCACCACTCATACGAGAGCCATAGTTTGGTGTTGCTGTTAACTACACTATCTTTCTAAATTTTGTTTTCAACTAGGTTGTCTCCTACTCTCAGTGCTGTTTGAAGTTTGGCATATGTGTGTGTTAATTAGCTGCCACAGTTCTGATGGCAGGTATCCAGTAATGCCATAAGATGCAGACTGAGCAATACTGCCACATTATGTCTACTTATCTAATTGAATTCCTCAGTTCAAAATATCTGCAAAAAACAGCTCAGACATTTTAAACTTTCGTTATAAATGTTTTACAAATCAAGAGTCAAGAGGTGATTAGAATTAAGTCAAACAGGCTGGCCTAATAACCACAACCCAGCTGAAATATAACAGGCATACTCTCATACATTAGCAAGTAACAGTTTTAAAATCCCCACCTTTTCAACCAAAATAAATCCCATAGTTCCATTAGAGAGGGTGCAATCACATTTTCATATCTTCTTCCCTGTTTCAGCGAGAGAGAGAGACGAGAATTAGTATGTGGTTATGACGGCGTAAAAACAAAACTGATAGCGTTTACAGATCGCATCAGCTTCAAAACATGCACCTCGTGTGATGATGGTATTCTTCTTATTTCGGCATGATGGTCAATAGGACACCGAAAGACCGTGCTTTAGAATCCATCATATGACAGGCCCTAATATGAAAGCGGAGACTAGACCGAATAACCATGCCGCTATACGACAAATTGTTTACAAAATATGATTTCATTATCGGAGATAAATATGTCCATTACTGCAATCGTCGTTCATCACCGTTAAATACTTAAGGAACAGCAAGCAACATGGGTGGCAAAACATGAATAATGCGCGAGAAGCTGGATGGCTGGGCTATCATAATTTCGTGGGCTTGACATGGCCGCCGCATCTGTACTCAACGTCGAGATCAAGGCTGCTAAGATATCGGATAACGGAGTTTATCCGATTACGTTAATAATTATCTGACTTACCCCGACATACTGACAAATCCCTCTTCTGCAGAGGATACTTGGAGCTTCTGCAGGCTACATCAGGGAAGCTGCTTCACGTCTCTCTGCATCTGCGTGGTTGGGCTCGAGAGATGTCTGCGTCATCATGATGAAGCCACACTGCGGTGTATTAAAATGCAGAGAAATAACATTGGTGAATCTGAGACACTAGTGCACCGGTTTAATAAAACTACTGGAAAATTGCAGGAGTGGCTCTCACTAATTTAGGAGTCGGTATTGGAGTAGAGACTAAACTTGTTCAGTCTTGTTTCAATGTGCACATAATAATTCTGCCTCTGCACGCCTTTAGCCAATGAAATGTAGGCCTCTATTTCTATTGCGACATGTGTAGGGCTGTATCTTATTTGATTTGGCTAAAGTCTTCTATTAGCACTATTCCAGATAAGTTATGCTATTATTTCAATTATATAATAGACTATTCTACTAGTTTTTATCAGAAGTTTGACCTTTTAGGCATAGCCTACTTATTCAGCATCATCATGTGATAATGACCCATGAATTTAAAGTGACCACCAGCTTATATTGCAGACCTCCAAATATTTAGCAGTTTTGTTGAAAATAATTGCAATAATCACAATATAGTTTTACCGATATATCAAGCCATATACACAGCCCTAATAAAGAAGATCAGGTGTACATGCAATTATAAGTCCACATGTAGGATAGGTAGGTCAGAGAGGTCAATAGAAGCATTTTGGCATCTTGCAGTCGCGCAGCACATTCAGAGAGGGAAAGCAAAAGTCATCCATCCTACTGCAAACGTTGTCGCGTTCAAACATCGAGCAGTCATTGGTAGACACTGGAATCTGTCAACGAGTAGACAGCATCGCGTGGATTCACCTCCTCAGCTGGAATCATAGGTTAGTTTGAGACGCTCTTAGAAGATGTCCTTCTACTGTTCTAGATGAAGAGGAAGGCAAAGTAAGTAATGTGTACTTAATTTGTAAATTATGTTAGGTGAAAGGTAAACAGAAGTACCATTGTGATCTTACACGGGCAGAGAGCATAACATTATGAGTTAACGTTAGAGTAGCAAGGCAACGTGATTTGGCTAGTAGAAAACTTAGCTAGCTCAGTTTGCTAGTTAGTTAGCGAACTAGCATATACAAGACCTGCGTTCAAAACAGAGCATTTGGAAGTTTATGTGTGGTATTTCTAAGTCTAACATTGTGAATATCGAAATGGTTGTCCGATTTATAGTAACTGGTATGAAAGCGGAGTTGTCGATTATCAACCGCGAGCTTGCAAGCTAGGCTAGGCAATATTCCTTTAACTAACGTTAGGTTAATGGCTAGTAGGGTTACACTTGACGCTAACTTTGATAGTTAATGGTAATAGATGTTAGGTCACACCAAGATTGTTCTCTTCGGTGTTTGTGTACATTTCATGAAGCTGGGTCAAGTATTTATCAATCACTCGTCTGTGTTGACGCTAGCTAGCTTGCTAACCAACTTTACGTGGCCGGTGTGCCAATGTCATTGCGTTGATCTTTACTGTAGTGAGCACCATGCAGCAGCAGTACCGGTGTCATGTGGCTGTCCCGTTCATTCAACACTACGTTAAGCATACTCGGAGTGGATTCTGTTTAATCTTAGTGTCTAAAAAGCATGTTTTGCCATGGGCTGTATGCCTTGACCAAGGGCATGCTGAAACGTGCATAGGTGGACCAATGAGGTGTTAGAGGAAGATTGTTATCACATACAGTATGTAGGGAGCAATGTTTAGTCACATTTCAGTGAGTGATAAGAGTTTGTTAACCTGTTAAGTAGTTAGCTCTGACATTACTCTGACATTTAATTTAGTTATTGGACTGGACGGACATTTGGTGTTGTTGCTTCAGACATTTCATTTCATTTCAGTTCAGAGAGACTTCAGGGGGGAGGAAAATGTCAATGTGATGCCTAATTGAAAGGTCATTACAAGGAAATATTTGCACACGCCCAGTGATTAGATAATATTGTCTCAGAGGTGCTCTGAGGTACTCATGTTCCACAATCGATAAACAGGGCTTTGTGTCTCACTGAAACACACACACACATACACACACTTGCATAGCTTGTGTGGTCCCCTTCACTTTAGTATTATGTCCACCTGTTTTGAATCTTCTTCTTGATTGTTCCACTCATAGTTAGTCATCTTGTTGCTCCGTAGGAACTGCAGGACTGGTAAAATGAAGGCAAGGGCCCAGTGAAGAGCCACAGGCAACGTAGTGACAGACGACCAAGCTGAATCACAACCCTTTAGGGGTCAGGCCTTAAGGAGTGCTGGCGTGGCAGGAAGGCGTGAGCTGAGATGTCTCTGAGACAAGCTGAGGGCATGTCCATCATGCAGGCCCTGGCTATGACGGTGGCCGAGATCCCTGTGTTTCTCTACTCAACCTTTGGCCAGGTGAGCTTACGCACAATGCACACATGAGCACATGCACATACTCATAGACAGACAGAGAAAGGTTTCTTCTGGCCACCTCAGTCATTCAGTATCAGACAGCCTCACAAATATGGAATTTCTGTTTTTAACGCTCCATGTCTCTCTTACACACCCATAAAACCTCCTTGTCTTCGATGTGCTAAAAAGTAGCTATCATGGTGTTAATTGTTCATCCATTTCATTTGCTTCTTTCACACTCTCTCACTCTGGCCTCAACACATCTAACCTAATCCTAACCTTGCTCTAATCTCCTCTATTTCCTGTCTCCTTGTTCCCGTTCATGGCTCCACTGCTCTCACTTCTCCTGTCTCACCACCGCCCCCTCTTGCAGTCCATCTTCTCTCAGCTGCGCCTCTCTCCCAGCCTGAAGAAGGTTCTGTTCGCCACCGCGTTGGGCAGTGTAGCCCTGGCGCTGACTGCCCACCACTTGAAACGGCGTGGCAGGAAGCGGAAACAGTTGGGGTCCAAAGATGCCCAGAAGACTGTACCCATACCAGAGCTGATCCGCTCGGGGCGGCCCACCTCCCTGAAGAGAGGTAAGTTTGTTGAGCTGTTTGTTTAATGTCACAAACTAGTGCATCATGGAATCATCAATCCTGGGATCTCCTCAGGAATGAGGGAGCTCTGCAGTCCACTGAAATTCACTGCAGATCAAATCTTCAATGTGTTTCTTTGGGCCTTTGAATTGTTTGGTGCGTTAATATCATAATAACTGCTAAACTCTGATTGATGTTAACATCACATGTGAGCGTGTGGTCTTTAGAGGGAGAAATGATTGCTGCTGGTAATTAATGTAAATGTCATTTTAACACAATCAACTTATCTCATTCCTGTAGTTGAGATTTGTAAAAAATAAGAGCTTCCTAACATCATGTTTAATTTAATTCATTGTAGTCAGTATTGTAGGTGGTAACCGCATGTTTTTACAGGTTTGTTCTCTATGCCAGTGTCATTGTGTGTTATGGAGGGTTGTGTATAATATTTTGGGTGCTTGTGTTAGGGCCCACGCCGGGGCGACAGATTATGAGCCCCAGCACTCGCAGCCAGGACACCGTGAGCAGCATCTCCTCCCTGGCGCAGAGCAAGCATTCCAGTTCCTCACACAGCATTGCTTCAGTAGGTCACTCTTTTACACACTTACACTCATTCAGTGCCACAGTATCTCTTCTGCAGGTCACACACACACACACACACACACACATGGCCACTGACACATCCGCACTCATGCTTTAGCTTGTCTAATGTGGTTGGTTTTGTGGGCCATCGTTCTATTTCAGCTTTTCAGCATGTACAAACTTGTCTTATTAGTATAATGTTTTTTTGTTTTTTTTTAGATGCGTGTACCTATTTCTCCCAACCTTTCGCCCAGTCAGTCAATGCCTTTGGAGGTGGCAGCTCTAGCCGAAGAATCGGGAATAGTAGAGGATGTCAATGCAGAGAACCTTTACCTCATGGGTATGTATTCAATAGCAGTTATTTATTTACATACATGTCCATCTGAATTGAGATGTCACCGTGACGACAATTGAAACTACTTGAGCTTTCTTTCTTTTTCTCTTCCTAGGTATGGAGTTATTTGAAGAGGCTCTGCAGAAATGGGAGCTGGCCCTGAACATCCGGCATCGCTCTCGCTCACGGAATGACTCTACTAGCAGTAACAGCTTAGCCCTGCAGGGGGCAGCAAATGCACTTCCAGTAATGATAAAAATACAGAAAACCTTCACATTCACCTTACCCCTTCACAACAAGTATATGAAATGCACATCTTGCATATTATGCATTGATTTAGAAATGTAACCTAAAGGAAATAGACTGTGGACACATAGAAACCACAAATACTATTCATATATCTTTCTTTAGAGGGCCAGACTGCATGTTTATCTAACATGATTTTAATTGTGACAGTGCCCTCTGTTCAGTTGTAGACAGCACACTGACTGAAGTTTATAGCATTAGGCTACTTTTATTTATTCATAGTTACGGTAATCAGTACTTTAAAGTAGTACAATAACTAGATAACACAGTGCCTGGAAGGTGTTAGTTGTATGACTAGTGTTGATTTGTTAAAGGTCCATGTGTTATATGTGGTTGGTATGAACACGTGCTGCTTGGTGCTTAGCCGTGTGTGTAATTCATCTATGCCAGGTTGAGATGCAAAACACACAGTTTGCCCAGAAGCTTGAGTCCCTGCTACACAGAGCCTACAACCTGCAGGAAGACTTTGGCTCAACCATCCCTCCTGACAGCCTGCTTGCTGATCTGGGTATGTGACCACACACACACAGACAAAATACAGTAGCAAATAAAGTAAATCACAGACATGTTTATGTTTTATGATATTTATTTTCTTTGTATGTGTGTGTTGTCGGTGTTGACTTATGCCTGTGCTCTTCAGAGAGCGAAGGAACGCTGATATTGCCAAACATCGAGATCTCCAGTCGATTACATGACGACGATGCCACAACAATTGCATCGGATGAGTCTTTTTTCTCTGCCGCAGAGGTTAGCTCTTAAACCTGTTCCATTTGTCTCTCTCCCTCCCACACTTTCATGCTACTCAGTTGATTTATGTGCAGTAGTTAACTGTGTGTGTGTGTGTGTGTGTGTGTGTTTGTTTGTAGTGGTTTGATTCTCTAGAGGAATGTGTATATCAGCCCCTGCGACCATCTGCACTGTATGAGGAGGCGTTGCAGCTGGTGCGTGAGGACAAGGTGGTCTGCAGATCCCTCAGGTGAGCCCTTATCAGGCAGTTAATCATCCCCCTACAGAGACAGCCATTCCTGTAATGTAGACCCAAAGTATGTTCACTCCAGGCATTCAGTATGAAAGCCTTAAGGCCCATTCACACCAAGAACGATAACGATATATACGATAACTATAACCATAAGGATAAAAGCGTTCACACTGAACAACGATAAACAAAGTCTCTCCTTGTTAATGAATGTGACGGCTAAAATTTGATGGGTTCTGACTGGCTATTAGCTTTTTATCGTTCTCAAAATCGCTCTGAAAGTGATCCCCAACGATATCGTTCTTCATGTCGTTATCGTTATAGTTTATGTGGGAACGTCGTCATTCATATTAACGAGAACGATATTTGTTTATAGTTATCGTTCTTGGTGTGAATGGGCCTTTACATATACTCTTGACCAACCCCCATCTGTTTTATTCCCTAGGACAGAATTATTGGAGTGCTATAGTGACCATGACTTTCTGGCCAAACTACACTGCATCAGACAGGCATTTGAGGTAATCAGACAAAGTTTCTCTTTTTGGTGGGTGTTGGTATATGTACACATAAACATATAAAGCCATCTTACTCTTGGTTTGTGTTGTGTGTAGATTCTCCTTGTTGATGAGGCCCATCGGACGTTTTTCGTAGAGACAGGGAAACAGATGATCTCTGGACTCATGGCCAAAGCCAATAAGGTGAACATGGATGAACTCACTCTGTCCTTGTTTCTCTGCCTATCATTATTTATTTGCAATCAGTGACATAATCATCTAAGTGGATTAGTGTTGTCACGATACCAAAATTATGACTTCGATACGATACCTGCCATAAATATCACGATGCTCGATACTGAAACGATACTACGGCGAAATCCTAAGATATCTGGAAAAGAAAGGACTCATACCTCCTCCAAGTGTATTGAGTCATTTGTGTTGAATTCGGTGCACTTTTGTAGTGTGCAGGTCAATTCTGGGTTCTAAACTTCCTACATAATTATTATTTTTTATAGTCAGTCAGTCAGTAAAATAGTAGGCCTACTTTGTGTGATTAAGTCCTTGTTATAGTTCATTTGTTGTGTTGTGTTTTGGCAATAAAGTAGTTTTAAATAGCCAAACTAGGCTAGATCAAGGTCAGTGTTGAAATTACTGCATGCAAATCACTGAATGCTATGCAGAGGGGCCTAATCTTTAGGCCATCTGATGTACAGTATAGGCTTCCCTAGGCCTTCCCGTGTTCATGGGATTTCTTTGACAGTTGCAAAGGGAAAAATGTGAGGATAGTCTTCTTTGCGCCCAGTGTACAAGTACGACGTTCCAACCACTCAGGTCTTCGTCAGATAGGCTTACACCATTACCTGTTGCAATATATCTGTGTGCATTACATTACGTCTATTTCTTTGATAACATGATTTGCTACCACGTAACAATAAGCCGCTATTATTATTAGGACTCAACACGCTTTGATGGTAATATGCTGTGGGCTTTAATAGCGCATTTCGGGTAGCCTATCCTACATCTGGGCAATAATTATTGAACAAATTGCAGTCTACATGCCATGACAAATATTACCAGTAGTACTGACCGAACATGAAATAGATTGTTTGGTAGGGTTGGTAATGTTATTCTGGCGTGAACATTGCACTTTCATCACGTTAGCACCCTATGATTAGGCTATAGCTCGTTATGTCTCGTCAAAATGATTACAGCTCGTTATGTCTCGTCAAAATTCATTAACCATACTCGTTTCACTTTCACAAAACAGAAGAGAAGAACTTGCCACTAACCATGTAGTTGTGTTTTCTATAGCATATTCGTTAACCTGTCATTCGACTCTTTAAAAATGTTGGGATATGTCTGCGAGGTGTTTAGCCAAGTTCCATGCGTAGCATAATGCTTTTAAATGACTTTTAAACATATTTTACAAACGGGCCTCTGTGTACCTGATGGCTTGCCTTCACTATTCGCGATGTATTCGAAATAGTTCCAGATTTCACATCACCTTTTGTTTTATCCACAAGGCCGAGGACTGTCGGCAAAGAACTATGTTGACGTTGCTGCGCACTCACTCACTCAGAGCTGCCTGCTTGACACGCCCACTTGCCTAGATGCGTGCAAGGAGCAGTGAGAGCAGCAGTTCACACAGACCGATATTTTTTTAATAAAGTATCGATTCTAAAAACATCGGAAATCGTATTGTTTTTTGCGTGAAGGCATCGTGATACCTTTTTAGTATTGATATACCGTGCAACACTAAAGTGGATCATTAAAATTAATACTCAACCTGCAGCCCACTGACTCAATGGCAACAAGCTCTGTGAAATTAGCAAGAGGAGTAGTAGATTGCTATTTGTATTCATCAGACATGGGGGACTCGAGTCACATGACTTGACTCGAGTCAGACTCGAGTCACATTTTTTAAGACTTGAGACTTGCTTGATCAACATGTATAAAAGACTCGACTTGACTTTGACTTGCTATTTATGACTTGAGACTTGACTTGGACTTGAGACAAATGACTTGAAATGACTTGACTTTTTATTTTTAGGTATTAAGGAGTTAACTTTACGATTTTAGAAAATCTGCTTAGGTGCTGTTGCATGCGTCACGCGAGCGAACCTGTCATTGTACCAAGTGACGCGACGCGACAGACCAACAGCAAGTGCTAGATCAAATGAGACAGACTGTGGTAGGCTAACTTGCAAATATGGAAGGCTCTACGTTTTATACCAAAACCTAATAATGTTTGGCTTCACAGATGATGTATCTGACAAGTCAAAGGAGAAATGAACAGCAGTCTGCAAGTGTGCAAAATAGCGACATAACCACCACCACGTTGATTTTCATCTGAAGTTAGTCGTGTTAGAAAGCTAACGTCAAATTTGAGGCATGTTAAGAGTTGGCTTTGAATCTATTATGCTTTTTAGTTAACGCCATATTAGGTTAAAATGTGTGAAATGGCAAAGTGAAACATTTTTTTGTCTAAGTTTAATCTTGTTATAGCGAAAATGTTGCCAATGTAACCAATGTAAGCGCCTCTCTTTCTCCCTCCCTCTTAAACACGTCCCTGTTCCATACGTTACCAGTGTTGTGTAGCCTAGAAATCTAGACGCGCCCCTACATTTGCTGCCAGGGCTAATCTAGCAACTCTCCGTTGGCTTGTGAGCTCCAGAAATCGAAACTTAATCAGGGCATTGAAATCATGTATAGAGTCGTTTGGTGGGCTTAACATAATGATTGATGGCAGAGTTGGCTTGAATTCCCTGCTACTTGAAAACAAATATCCTATTGCGTGCAGAGGGAATTTGAAAGACAACTGATTATCCCGCCCCTCGGACTGAGCACTGCGAACGGTGAGTGCCCAGACCCTACATTTTAATGTGGGTCTGGCTCGCCAGGCTAAGTGTTGTGTGTAACGTGTTACAAAGTAACGAGTTACAGTAACGTAACTACTTTTTCGAGTAAAAAGTAGTGTAACGTGTTACTACTGAAAATTTGGTAACGTAATGTAGTTCCTTTTTCATATCGGCGCAACGTTACTTTTCCCAGGGACAGATTTGACAGCGACGCTGCTTTCTCAGCTGCGCGCTTGCGCAATAGGCACGAGCTCCACACGGCAGCCTACGTGACAGAGGCTGGTAGCATGAACTGCAATTATAGCTCCACACGGTACGTGACAGAGGCTGGTGGCAATGAAGAGCAATCATAGCAAGCGAGATGCAGCCAACGCTAACTTCTGAGGGATGGAGGTAGCCTATTGACATTACTTTGAACTCGTTGAAACTAAGGGGAGGAATGTGAGTGTTAGTTGTAGCCTACACTGTCCCCTGATTTTGTCTACTGTCGTTAACTCAACTGCCAGCCTATTGATACGATTTGCACTAGCTTTGCACCAAATTTCGGAGGAGCGCCTGTTTAATGAAAGAGTATAAGGCTATAAAATAAGCCCTCATATATTTTGTGTTCGCCTATATGCCCAAGATGTAGCGAGGCTATGTTATTTGATATTGTTTCATAGGGCTTTAGTAGTGGTGTTGAAGCCTATAAGCCCAATGTTTTCTTGTCAAGTGCTCGGTTTGTGGCATTTTTTATAATAAAGAGCACAAAAGAAATACCTGTTATGTCCATAGAACTTTATGTAGGCCTACACATTTAGGAACAGATATTGGGTTCCGCCCGAAGTCGAGCAACGTAAAAGTAACGTAAAAGTAACGAGTAACGTAAAAAGTTACTTTCCATAGAGGGTAACTAAGTAAAGTAACAGGTTACTTTTTTGAGAAGTAACGAGTAACGAGCAAACACTACTTTTTAAAAGTAACTTCCCCAACACTGTACGTTACAGTCTAGTAGTAGGCTAACAACAGTAAGTGGGCCTAGATAACTGCCAGCAATCAGCATAGAATTCAATTTCAATTTCAATTTATTGTGCTTATAGAGCGCCAAAACATAACACATGTATCATGGCGCTTTACAGAATGTAGGCAATCAGAGAAAGAAGGAAAGAAAGGAAGAAAAGAAAAGCAAGAGAGAGGCCCATGGATAACAGGGGCGAGGAAAAACTCCCTAGAATTGGAGATATATATAGGAAGAAACCTCGAGCAGATCCACGACTCAATAGAAAAGTAGCTTATTTCACATGTTAGGCTTATGTATAATATGATATAGCATTGACGGTCCTAAACCCTCCTAAAACCTATTGCGCTGTCGCGCTTGTCAAACTTTGGCAGTGACGTCGGCGGCAGCGTTTGATTGATTGATTAGTTCACTTTTTCAACATGATTGGTTCCCTGGAGATGTGACAGGTCAGGACAGGTGTAACTTGAACTGTTTGAATATATTTTCATGATTTGATGTAACTAGGCTTTGATTCATATTGAAACAATAATAGGCTATTTTATAATAGGTCTACTTGAAATACATTTATTTTTATTCATATACATTTAAACCGTTCAGATGTAGGCTATGTGGCTTGAATGAATGCAATGTCTATTTGTTTGTTACAAATAAAACTCCAGCAGTTCATAACTAGCCTATTGTAGCTTATTTTAAAATGAAAACATGGGTAAATCATCATGAATTTCAATGATTTGGCGATGACTTCACTTGACTTGCTTGACCCAAGCTATGACTTGACTTGACTTGCTTGACTGTCACAAAAAATGACTTGGACTTGCTTGAGACTTGAAGGTTAAGACTTGAGACTTGCTTGTGACTTGCACATGTGTGACTTACTCCCACCTCTGGTATTCATGAGTTGTGCCACAATGGAGCATAATAATAAGAATGTGCTATTCAAGTAATTTCTCCAAGTTTTTGGGATTAACTACAATTTCACTCACTTCTTTGTCATATCATAAAAAGTAAAATGTATATAAAAATGTACAGTTGGAAAAGCAAGGGTCCAACCACTGAGTCTGGTGATATGCCTTACCCCTCTCTCCTCTTGTATGCCTCTAGAGTCCAAAGGCCTTCCTGGAGAGTTATGAGGAGATGCTGCTGTATACCCAGAGGGAGGAGACCTGGCCCACTACCAAGATGGAGTTAGAAGGACGAGGGGTCAGTACATTTTTGTTTCAGACAGCCTCACTCAGTTATGTCTAACGGAGAGACTAATACATGTGTGTCTTTGAAAAGAAAGTGGGAATGTGGGTTTTTGGTGTGTTCGAATGCTTTTCTAATATATGATAGATCCCATCCCAAGTGCTATGTTTTTCAGTTGTATGCATAGCTGCAGTCTTTTTTTTACCAATAGTGACAGAGATGGAAATGTTGTATTGGAGGTCATAACAATACCTTCATCCATTTTGTTGATGTACTTATCTCTGAATGCAGGTGGTGTGTATGAACTTCTTTGACATTGTACTGGACTTCATTCTAATGGATGCCTTTGAGGACCTTGAAAGCCCCCCTTCATCCGTTGTTGCTGTCTTGAGGAACCGTTGGCTATCTGATAGCTTCAAAGAAACTGTAAGTGTTTTTGGTGGGCTACACTATTGGTGGACTACTAAAGTAATTGGATGGGTGATTAACTCTATGGTGACGTTGTGCTCACTGCGTCCAAATTCACAAACCCATTAGTCTCTGTTAAATTACTCACAGAGTACTCATCACACAGATAACACATGCATATCACATGAAGCCGCACAATGTCAGCTTTCCAACGGTACTAGCCGCTAGTTGCTGTGATGAACAGTTTGTGAGAAAATCAACTTTGAATTGACATGAAATTGAATTGATCTTCACACCTATTAATCTCGGTGCCATAGCTCACAAATGAATCATGCCTCTGTACTCTGTATTGTCATACACCCCCAGATATGGGTAGCCTAGACTGTCCTGAAAAAACAAGATATAAGCATGTATAGATGGCCCTTATAATGAAGAGATAAGAGCTTAAAAGTAAAGGTAGTAAAATTGCCCGGAAAATAGCCAAAGCCCATAGTTAAAGTTTTTCTCCCTGTTGCAGGCTCTTGCCACAGCTTGTTGGTCTGTACTGAAGGCTAAGAGGCGTTTACTGATGGTAAGTAAATGAGGTTGCAAACCACAACCAAGGCACACACACCTTCTCCATACAGTGTCAGTGTGACATTTCCATTTCCTGTGTTTGTGCAGGTCCCTGATGGGTTTATTTCCCACTTCTATTCAATCTCGGAACACGTCAGTCCAGTTCTTGCCTTTGGGTTCTTGGGGCCCAGGCAGCACCTGAGTGAGGTGTGCATAATCTTCAAGGTGGGCTCCTCATACCTCTCATCCAGTTGCGTGCGTGCGTGCGTGCGTGCGTGCGTGCGTGTGTGTGTATTTGCACTGTGACTGTCTGAGTTTGTACTCTTATGTATGGAAGTGGGATTATATCGGTTATTTGATAAATGTGTACTTAATAAATTAGTCCACATAAGAATTATCATTCTAATGTGGGCCAAAAGTGGGTGAATGAATGACCTTGAGGAAATGCTAAGTTTCCATTGACTAATCATGAATCACGGTAAATGAAACTGACCACTGCAATGTTTGTGTATGTCCACAGCAACAAGTGCTGCAGTACCTCAAAGACATGTTTGATCATGATAAAGTGCGGTTCGTCTCCTGTCCATCTTTGGCCGAAGACCTCCTCAGGCTCTCGCACCGCCGTAGCGACATCCTACTTGGTTACCTGGGAATAGATAGCCTGATTGCATCCAATGGTGCATTACCAAGCAACAATACACACAGCCCAACATTGGAGCAAGACAAAGAACAGGTCAACTCCGACGCCGCACATGAATGAGAGTAGGACTGTGGTCCTGGGCCACTGCAGCGCATCAAACAATACCTCTAAACCAGCACTGCATACCGGACCCCCTGAACCAGCTCTGCTAGCTGGATCTGTGAAGTAGACCTACTGTATTGGACTTCAGGTTACCTCTGTAGCCAGGACCATCCCACAAAGGAAAGTTTTGTGAACCGGACCTTCTTAACCAGCTCTTTACCTTAAACCGACCCTAGCAAACCGAACCTGTTAAACAAGCCCTAAAAAACTGGACAAGCCTGTCCAGACATTCACAGTCAAGAAAGACCCCTTAAAGCTGAGTCATCCCTTGTTCTTGAAGCAGGAGTTGTACCTGAGAACCAAGGCTAACTGATGCTCTGATATCTGATCCTGATCCCTTGCCTTTACACACACACACACACACACACACACACACACGGTCACACGCATGTGTACACTTGTGGGTGTAAACATGTGTGAACAAAATGGTTTGTGTTCCTCTTTGGGTTTTGAAATGTTGGGGGGGAGAAATGTGTCTTGAATATCGGTTTTAATATTATCAATCTTGTATTTGTGTGTATGTAAATGTATGTATATTTGTTTGTTTGTGTTATTGCATATAACATCACTGAATGCAATAATATGTGGTTGCAAGGTGGATGGGTGTCAGGTGGTTGGGGTACCACACCCAAGTTTTGGCCAAATTGAAGTGAAGGGTATGAATTACTAATGATTGAGCTTTGGTTATTTATTCCATGATAATGGAATGGCACTATCCTATTTTTAAATTGAAAGGGACATTTCCCAGAATGAATTGAGGAGAGTAGCTGTTAGTTGTGGCATGTGAGGAGTGATGAATCATCACATCATGCTCTTATGTTACCTGCTCTCACTGAGGCATTCTGTGATGGAGGAGTGTTGGTTTTCTTCTCCAAATCTAAATAGGCTGACTAGGGCAATCACATCGCTGTGACAACTCAGTGTCTGGTTTTGGAACTTTATCTGGCTTATTACTCTTCCTATACATTTCTTCACTCTTTATGTTTTCACTGCTGTTTCTCTGTTTGTTTGTTTTTTTGGTCTGTTTGTCTTTCTCTCTTTTATCTCGTTCACCTACTAACACACCTTCAAACCAGTCACCACTCATTTTACACACCCACCCACCCACACACATCGTAACTTCCTCCTACACCCACTTGTGAGCTAAGCGTTCACACTTGACCATTGTGGTTGTGGCAACTGTGGGAGCATACATGCTGTGACATAATCAGTGTACACACCCTCATTTACACCCCCCTCGCCTCTGATCTCCTTGAAGGGGCAGGGACAAAATGGCATTGAGGTTGTCACTCTGCCTATGAAAATGGCTGCTGTCATCATAGACCTGGTAACTGTAAATATAATCGTAATTTTTGACAGGACGTCTTAATATGTTATCGGTTATTTTCCCCAAAATGCCTTCTGATCTGTAATGTGTTTGTTGCTGACCCCTGTTAACTCTGCCTCTGCTCCTCTTGCACTTTATGAAGTAGGAACATCGCACACAGTGTTGGTGTTATCCATTGTGATTTTATGTGATTTTACTTTTTTTATTTTGTGTTGAACCATTTCTGGCGTAGGTCAGCCTGTAATTTTGGCCTATCTGAGATCTTAAAGGCTAAGTTGACTTCTGCGGTTTACTAAGTTAATGATTGCACTCAGTGTAATACTGTATATAAAGTAATTCTACCATATGAGGTTATCAGGTGAGGAGAATGTTAGGAGGTCTGTGTTCAAAACTAGAACTCTAATCCTTAAAACAATATAAACTTGACCATACAGTAAACTGACCTCTTTTTTGGAGTTTTGCATTGATGCTCCAGAGATCGCCCTATCACTGGTATAATCACAGCAGGGAAAAGGCGCAGCAGTAATTTTCCATCAAGTAGAGGGAAGCATCACTTCACAGGAAACGCCTAGTAGGGTTCCTCCATTGGTTCTTGTGATGCTGTAATGAAGCCAATGTACCTTTTTCTGTAATGGCTTTTTTTAGAGGCTGTCCCAAAAACTGAAAATGCATGAATACACATAGGTTGCTCGCTGTTGATGATATGAAGATAAAATCTGCAGTGTTTCCTCTTGAATCTGTGTATGTATGCAAGGATCATGTAAATGCCTTTGTTGTATACCTTTTTTCAACAATGCCAGAGCAAAATGTTGACATTGTACTTTCATGAAATGGTATTTTGTTGTTTTCATAATGAAATATACTCATGCCTTCTCCCAAGCTGTCCATGAGTCTGCTAACCTTTTTGTATAGGGATTAGAGAAACCCTCTTTCAGAAAAAAGGATTTACTGCAAATGTATTTATACAAGCAATATCTTGATATTTATTTATATAAGCAATATCTTGAAATGGCAGTTGCAAATGCATGAAAGCCCCAATTGGTCACCCACATCACACTTGGAGAAAACTGGTTGAACAGTCTTCCAGAGAGCTGTGAACGATGGAATGTTTTAACATACTGCCACGGACACCACCTATTTGTGAATTTCCCCAACTTGTACATTGTAGCTAATGGTGGCCATTGCCTTGGGCCATTTTGTGGGCCCATATTCAGTATACATGTGTATTTATAATAAGCCTTGTGAAAACTGAGATGATGGCTAAAGGCAAAACCAGTCTAGTTTTTAATTGCAAAATTGCAACAGTTACTTGTGCACACATACAAGTGGTTGACTGGCTTTGCAGAGAAGAGGTTTGGTTTTTGCCTAGGGAATTGGACAAAGACCATGAGGTTTTGACTTTTTAAGACAGAAGTTTAGTTCATTTTGTTAGTACTCCTGTTCTGCTCGGTTTTCCAGGATTATCCACACTTATAAGGAAACCATATTTTTTGTCATCCTCAAAGCTTGAATGGTTTGTATAAGAATTTGTTTCAGCATGTTATTTGAGTTAACAAGGCAGGGTCTATTCAAAGGCCTCCATATTGTCCACACCCCCCATCTGTATGGTGGGAAGATTTTGGTCAGGGCAGGTGGAGGGGAGGTCAAGGATTTCAGCTATGTTTTTTCAGATAAGGGTCATTGTTCAATTGTAGCCTATTGTTAAATTAATAAAAAAAATAATGTGGACATTTTTAGACTGAACGATCTTTATTCGTTTAAATAATAATGTTTAGCAGTACATTACTCATGCATGGGACAGTAAACTGGACAGTGCCTCTCCCCAACACGTATCTTATTGGATGTCTGATCTTCTGCATGCGTTACTTTTTTCATACCGATTCTGCATGCTGAATGATTGAAAAGCATAACCGCGCCTGTGTGTTGTGATTGGCTGCAGGTTCTTCAGCGTGACATTCTCATTCGTCAATCCCGCTACCCGGTGTCCGGGTAAGATGGCGGCCGAAGAACAGTGCTCGGCACCGCCTCGATGGCGGCCAATATCGTTAACTCATGTTGAGTATCCTGCTGGTAAGTCAATTTCATGTATTTCACTGGTATTTGGATCCAGTTACATCGTTGTGCAATGCATTGTTTTCTGTAACCACGACGCGCTTCGCTTTTCGGTTGAATGGACCCGACCACTGCTAGTTGCCAAATAGTGAGAAATAGGGAACAGTGCATGCATCGGTCCACAGGGAATGGGCTTGTTCGGGATATCATCCCCACGTCTACTTTAAGAGGATTGCAGCACAAATACAGGTCGAACATGTCAGTGTATACTAAGTCGTGATCGACCATGTTTACCATTAATCAGCTTAATTCGTTGTTTGTCAACAGTCATGGTGCTCTCATTGTTTCTACATCTCCCATTTAACACTACGCAGAGCGCTGAAGGTATTGTGGATGTTACATCTAGGTGATGGCATTTTCAATCATTTGATTCTAAAGTGCAAATAAGTCTTAATTCTCTCCCTGAGTGGTTGCTTATTTATTTAAAGAAATAATTTGACTATTGGCTCCAAAAAGAAACCCCAAAGATGCATGGTTTAAATGCACAACTCCTGGATTGAGTTTGTCTCACTGGTGTTGAGCAGATCAGATACATTCATGTTAAATGTTTTACAAGTGTGTGTGTGTACACAAGCTAATGTCCGTCCAGTGAAATAGCATTTAAGTTTCGTACAACTTACTGCTTTTCAAAACATACTGATCTTTGCCCTCGCTGTGTTACGCGTAGACGTATCGATTCATCATTCGTACGCTTTAACATAGCGAATGTAACGTCAGCTGCCAATTTCTGTGCTTAGCACATGCGCAATGTGTTACAATAGTACGGGAAACCACTGTGAAGTGATAGCTGCTAACCAGCTAACGAACCAAAAATGCAAAATTTTCGACATGTTAAAGCTTCTATCTCCATCTCGGTGTTCTTATTCTTATCTCTTCTGAATATGTCTTCTAAAATGGCACGATACCAGTAGGACATGCATGTTTAGACATACAATGCTTATTACAAACTATGAGAAATGTTGATCACAATAACGTATAATATCACAAAAACATTCACAGGTTAAAGTTGCCTCATTGGTAAATCCATTACATTAATCCTAGTCTTGGCCGCGCATCTTGATTAAAGTCAGTGCCTAGTCTGGGAAGTTTTTGGTGGCTACTGGGCTGGCTAACAACTGGCAGAGCAAGCAGGTTGTAGATACCGCGTTGCAGTCAGTGGAACTCCTCTCTGCAACTGTAGTGTTCAGACATTGGTTTCAGAATCAGCACCATTGTATGAAAGTTAATGCATAAAAGACATGTAGTCAGGTTAACACGCACGACAACAGGTTAACACGCACGACAAGGCTTGCGAGGTAGCACGAGGAGGGATCGATTATTTGTCCCTTGCTCATTTTTGTAAAGGTGTCAACAAAACCTGCCAGTTTCATACCTGTAAGCTTGAGTTTAGCCTTGTCTTCCTGGATCAACAGTGGGTTTGCTGCTAATGACATTTGCTAACTTTTAGCCATGGCTAATCCACCACATCCTAAATATACTTTGTTAGATTAACATCTGGTGACAGGGTATGCCGCTGGAGATAACTGCCTAATGTTTCTAACAACATACTGTCCTAAAACAACTAGTGGAACATTAGGCCCACCTGCCAGCTCTCTTGTTTTACAGGTGATCTGACAGGACAGGTGTTGGCGTACATTAGCCTGCTCCCCATTGCTATCCTGGTGGGCTTTGTGACACTCATAGTCTTCAAGCGAGAACTACATACAGTAAGTTATTTTGGCTCTGTTGGTTTGTAAACTACACATATATTGTGACCTATAAAGTCTAATTTCAGCCCTTGACTGAATGTTTGTGCTTTCAATAATACATGTCCAATGTCTCTATAGATCTCCTTCTTTGGGGGATTGATACTAAATGAGGGGCTTAACTGGCTACTGAAACACATTCTGCAGGAGCCACGCCCTTGTGGGGGTGAGATGCTTTGCCCGCTCGCCTACAGATGGAATCAGTTCATATGTATTCAAGTTACACTACCGGTCAAAAGTTTGGGGTCACTTAAAAATTTCCATTCCACTCCATTATAGACAGAATACCAGCTGAGATCAGTTGCAATGTTTTTTAAATCAGCACATGTAAGCACATAATGTAATCTGAAAACTGCTGCCCTGATTAAAAAAACAATGCAACTGATCTCAGCTGGTGTTCTGTCTATAATGGAGAACAATGGAAATTTCTAAGGGACCCCAAACTATTGACTAGTAATGTACATATCTTGGTGAAAATGTGTCAATGAATACATTGAAAAGGTGTTTTTTTTTCTGTCTCTATTCTCCTCCTCAGGTGCCCATGCAACCCTAAACACAGAGTATGGCATGCCATCCAGTCATGCGCAGTTCATCTGGTTTTTTGTTGTTTACTTTTTTCTTTTTCTTTATTTAAGGTGAGTACAAGTTCTTTTGGCAAAAGCTTACTTGTTTGTTACTGTTCTGACTGGACAGGGTGGGCCCACATACGGATGGACAGACAGACAGACAGACTTCCACACATCCTGAATTCTTTGTGGCATTCAGCAAACCATTTGACAAATACCTTAGAGAATGTTGATGTGACAGTATTGTGCTTATGTAGCCATTGCTAATCCACCACATCCTAAATGTACTTTGTTAGATTAACAACTGGTGACTGGGGATGTCACTGGAGAACACTAAACATAGCGCCATTGTTTTATGAACTCATGAATCAAGAGTTACGGCTCCCACACACACAGCTGCGTGCATCGCGTTGCTGGAGACGCATCCCATTCACTTTACATGGACTCACGTGATCCGTTGCCGAACTGAATTGTGGGTCCGTTGCGTCGCGTTTCTCCCGCCGCTCGCGTTGAGGAGTTCAGCTGTTGCTGCACCGACAGACGGCACCGGCCAATCAAGCCAATCTACGGACGGCACCAACCAATCACATTACGGTTTTACTTCCCGACAGTAGCTATGCAAATGACTTGAACACCCACTGGCATGCATTGACGGAACGCAGCTGTGTGTGGGAGCCGTTAGCACAGTGACATTAAGCTTTATCCTGCTCAGAATATAGTAATTACAATATCTGTAGACTGTGGTCTTAAAGCAGCATTGGGGGGGGGGGGGGGGTTGTTAAGTTGAATCAGAAATAATGTAGCAGCCAAAACAGTATCAATAGATAAAAGTTAAAAAAAAAAAATTTTTTTTAAATGATGGATCACTTTCTTTTTTGATGTGGCCTAACTTTCTTTGGATTTAATGAATTATTTGGAAAAACTGAAACTTTTACTTTTTAATTCATTTTTAGAATGCATCAAACCAACAATGCTAGATGTGTGGAGTTGCTATGGAGACACGTCTTGTCTATCATCTTACTGAGCATAGCCTTGGCTGTGTGTTACAGCAGGTAAGAAAGAGTGTGTCAGCTGTATATGTCTATGGTTTTTTGTCACTTGGGGTTGTGTTGAAATTATGTATTGTGTGTGTGTGTGTGCAATGTGTTTAGGGTCTACTTGTTGTACCATTCCGGAAGGCAAGTGGTTTACGGGGGCGTCGCAGGGAGTGTGATGGCCGTGGTCTGGTTTTTCATCACCCAGGAGCTGCTGACTCCCCTCTTCCCCAGGATTGCTGCTTGGTAACCATCACATTCCACTTAAAATATACATCAGCTGTAGATGCAGATTTGGCCACAAAACAAAGTGATACTACTTACCTGATTTTGCCAAAAATAACCTCCACCACTTCCATGGACACTTACTTATGTAGTTGTGAGTGTAATTCCTAGTGCCACACTTAATAGAAGATAGCCCCCCACCACCCCATTAAAATCCATCACCATTTTGTAGATTTTCAGGGTGATGGATAGACTGGTGACAGTCCTGACCCACATGTTGTAAAACAACAACAAACTAAGACACGGACAGGACGTAGCTAAGTTGACTGATTGACTACCTTCGTAGCTCTCTTCCATTTCCAACGAGTGATGTTGTAGCGCACATCAGAAAAATGGCAGAACATCAGACCTCTAAAACATCACATTTAGATGACATATGGAAGTGGGCCAAATCAGAATGGAAAAAGTCAGATTTCATGTCACTTGCCCTGTTCACACTGTTTGGACAACATCAGGTATGCGTCACATCAAGTGAATAAATCGGATTTGGCCTGGTAATGTGAACCTAGCATTAGAGTGGTGTGCATGACATGTGACCGCACACTCATGTCTGTGTCCATATGCTTTACTGGGAATTTACACGGCAAGCAAGACAAGCAAATGTGCGCTTCGCATACGCTATAAAAGTAGAAGTGCAGCTTAAAATCCGCTTTCTTTGGGGGAGCTGTGGCGCAAGCGGCAGCACTGTACCACACTTGGGTCTCGGTGCTCATGGGGAGCTAAGCGGCAGCACCGTACCACACTTGGGTCTCGGTGCCCATGGGGAGCTAAGCGGCAGCACCGTACCACACTTGGGTCTCGGTGCCCATGCGGCCCGGCAACCTGCGGTCATGTCTCGATCCCACCCTATCTCTCTCCCACTCGCTTCCTGTCGCTCTCTACTGTCCTATCAATATAAAGGCCGTTGTAAAATGATACACTGATTCTAATGGAATTCTGGTCGACTGAAAAATACTTTTAAAACTCTGGTGTAAATTCCCAGTTAATAGGAGGAGTTAGCCCGTTTTATAGTTTCCAGATTAACGGCTTTGTTGAACTGAGGTTAATAGACTCATTCAACTTTCATGCAGCACTGGGCAGATCTGGCTGAACATGATGCATGCTGGATGTGACTGAAGGCTGTCACTACAGTTGAGTACTGACTGCCATACCAATAAGCCTGGATCTTTGCTGTTGGTCAAGCTGTATGTTTAGAACCTGGATACCTGGGTTGTTGAAAACAAAGAAGATGGATGCTGATGCTGGCCAACAGCGGTCTTTAAATCGTGACTCGGGTTAAGCTTTTTTTTAAGTTGGCAAAAGTTTGATCAACTAGCTCCGCTGGTAGGAATACGCATGGGACTCATGGATTGTAGCGCTATCCTATTGCATGCAGAGGGAATTTGAAAGACAACCGTTTATCCCACCCCTTGGATTGAGCACTACCAATGGTGAGTTCCCAGACCCTACATCTTGATGTGGATCTGGCTCGTCAGGCTACATATTAGGCTTGTTCGTCTTCATGCAAATCTGTGCAGATCTGACTTGATGTGATGCATGCTGGGTTGAACACAATGGAGCTCTCCATTGTGTTCAACCCAGCATGCATCACATCAGGTCAGATCTGCACAGATCTGCATGAAGACGAACACGCCTATTGATACCTTGACTGGGTTAAGCGTCTTCCTGTTCCTAATCCTCTGCTACCTTCACAAAGAAATTTAGAAAAACTTAAATCTGGTCGACAGTCGGAAAGTAGCGATATTGTTGAAATTTCAGCGAAAGTTGGTGAACGTGATTGCGACATCTTGTGAAATAGGCTAATTAAGGGAACTCATTGCATCATCAATATTCAATACCCCTTAAAGAAAAAAGCATTGTACAATAAAACAGTGAATCGTACTAATTGTTTTCTGTTCTGTTGAATGGTCTAACTCCACAATTTAGTACCACTTTTTTCATATGTTTTCAGGAATATTTTTCAAACCTGTACAAGGTCAAACAAGTCTTGGTTTCATTTTGATTTACATGGTCTTTGATGTGTTTGTATGCATTTTACATATGCAGATTTACAGATAGTTTCAGCCTTCTACAAGTCTACTCTGTGCTTGTAGGAACTTCTTCCCCTAGCCTGATTAGCACGCAGACCTTCTCAATTGTAATTGAGAGTGGGTCAGGAAAAGGTTAATTGACTTACGACTTCCAGCCGGGGGCGTAACTAACAGTGAAATTAAACTTAAATGTGTGTTTGTGTTTGGCGCTAATCTTACACTTATGATCTTCTCATAGGCCCATCTCAGAATTTTTCCTGGTGAGGGACACCAGTCTTATTCCGAATATTCTGTGGTTCGAGTACACAGTCACCCGCTCTGAAGCCAGGTGAGAATAGACGCGCAAATTAATGTATTTTTTTTTTATTATTATTTACATACACATACAGTGCATACATAAAGTATTCACAGCGCTTCACTTTTTCCACGTTTTGTTATGTTACAGCCTTATTCCAATATGGATTAAAATAGAATAGAATCTTCTTTTTTTTCCCCCTCATAATTCTACACAAAACCCCATAATGACAACTTAAAAAACGTTTGTTTGAGATTTGTGCAAATTTATTAAAAATAAAAAACAAATAAATCACTTGTACATAAGAATTCACAGCTTTTGTGATCAAGGTCAAAATTGAGCTCAGGTGCATTCTGTTTCCATTGATCATCCTTGGGATGTTTCTACAGCTTAATTGGAGTCCACCTGTGGTAAATTCAGTTGATTAGACATGATTTGGAAAGGCACACACCTGAATTGTCTGTAGACCTTTAACTGCTTTAACGGTTCCAATGAGCACAGTGGCCTCAATCATCTGTAAATGGAATAAGTTTGGAACCACCAAGGGGTTTTACAAAGCTATTTAAGCTAGTTAGGGAGGTGACCAATAACCCGATGGTCCCTCTGACAGAGCTCCAGGGTTCCTCTGTGGAGAGAGGAGAACCTTCCAGAAGGACCACCATCGCTGCAGCACTCCACTAGAGGTGTGAATTGTCACTGATCTCCCGATTCGATTACGATTATCATGTCAGCGATTCGACTCAGTTTTATTCATCAAATACATTTTTCTATTAATGCCATATAGGATATTTGACTTGATGGAATGCAGTAAGATACTGTATAGCAACCACCTTCAGCCATGTTGCTCTGGCACGTACATGCAAATCGTGACTAATGATGTCAGGTAAATGAGACCCGGAGATAATGAGGCTACTGAGAGTGTTGCTTTTCATTTGAATGTTTATGCCGCGGTTCATTGCGTTATAATCGATTACGGTTGGCCACTACATTGATGCAGCGTTGTCCATGTCTGCATCGCGATGCATTGATTATTTCATTTGATTAATTTCAACACATCTACATTCCACCAATCAGGCCTGTATGGTAGAGTGGCCAGGCAGAAGCCACTCCTTGGTAAAAGGCACATGGCAGCCCATCTGGAGTTTGCCAAAAGGCACCTGAAAGACTCTCAGACCATGAGAAACCAAATGTTCTGGTCTGATGAGACAAGACACTCTGGTGTGAATGCCAAGCGTTATGTTTGGAGGACACCAGGCACCGCTCATCACCTGATGAGACAAGACTCTTTGGTGTGAATGCCAAGCGTTATGTTTGGAGGACACCAGGCACCGCTCATCACCTGGCCATTACCATCCCTACAGTGAAGCATGGGGGTGGCAGCATCATGCTGTGGGGATGTTTTTTCAGCTGCAGGAACTCGGAGACTAGTCAGGATTGAGGGAAAGATGAATGCAGCAATGTACAGAGGCATCCTGGAAGAAAACCTGCTCCAGAGCACTCTTGACCTCAGACTGGGGCGACAGTTCATCTTTCAACAGGACAACGACCCTAAGCACACAGCCAAGATATTGAAGGAGTGGCTTCAGGACAACTCTGTGAATGTCCTTGAGTGGCTCAGCCAGAGCCCAGACTTGAATCCCATTGAACATCTCTGGAGGGATCTGAAAATAGCTGTGCAACGATGCTCCTCATCCAACCTGATGGAGCTCGAGAGGCTCTGTAAAGAGGAATGGGCGAAACTGGCCAAAGAAGGGTGTGCCAAGCTTGTGGCTTCATATTCCAAAAGACTTGAAGCTGTAAATGCTGCCAAAGATGCCACAACAAAGTATTGAGCAAAGGCTGTGATTACTTATGTACATATTTTATTTTCGTTCTATATTTCTAATAAATTGACAAAGAAACATTTTATTATGGGGTATTGTGTGTAGAATTTTGAGCGGAAAATTAATAGAATCCATTTTGGACAAGGGCTGTAACATAACAAAATGTGGAAAAAGTGAAGCGCTGTGAATACTTTCCGTATGCACTGTTATTACATTTCATGTAGTCGTCAGATATAATGCAGCCTATTTCAGGAGTTATTCAATGCTCATGTATGTGTGGTTTTGCAATTATGTTTTATCATTCTCTTTACAGAAACAGACAACGAAAACTTGGGACTAAAGTTCAGTGATTTGCTGCATTCCGTTTGATGAATTAAGGAGAACACACACACACACACACACACACACACACACACACACTAAGCAAACACAACAAGTACACAAACAAAACCACACTGGAGTATATTATTCAGGACGGTTCTCTTTGAGACACAGAAGGGGGCCAGGTGGTCTCAGGTGGACCAAAGACATTGCCGGGACCTGTTGTCTGTTCTGAGTGCTGTCGTCATGCCAGCAGGCAGTGTCTTGCCCCATCCCTGTCCTTCCCTACCCCTCCTGATGCATGCCAACAGTGCAAGACGCAAAAACTATTTAATGAGAAATTGATTTAATATATATTTTAACCATTAGTGCAGTTGTGTCAGAACCACACTAGTAAGTATGTAAGGGTTGAGGGCTATGTATTTTGTTTGTTTGGGAGGGTGTGTGTTTGGAATGGACAGGTGTTATAACAGCATGACTTTTTTTTTTTTAAGAGAACTGTGTACAGGGTGGGGGGTATTTCTTTTGTGGGTAAGGCTTCTTGTGGGGTTGAAGATTTTGAAAAGATAGTTTGGTTTTCTTTCTTATTGTATAGAAGGTTTAGTAACATAATAATGTAACATGAACAGAAATTACAAGTATGATAGTGAAAAAAGTTGAATGAATTAACAACGACAACAACAAAGGTTTACAGAGATATGCCTCTGTCTTTTAATATCCTCCTGTGTCATGGACAAGCAGGCTTTGCTTAGCTGTCCTGAACGTATGATAGGTTGACTCATCACCATAAGTACACTGACAGATCTGCTGTTGGGGATGGAATAGTCTATCCTCAAAGCAGTCCTTAAGAATCTAGGTCTATTGTTTTCACTGGCAAGACCTAGGACGTGGATACTCTCCCATACACTGCCTGTCTTCTTGTGTGAGGAGATTCACTTTTTCCCTTTTGATTTTATTTTTTGTCTATCTTACTTTCCCCTAGGGCTTCTAACAGTTTAATATTCTGACATTCCATATTGCTGGTAACACACAAATGCATCAGGAATACACAGTTGGATTATGTTTAACGGCATTTTATTTCTTCTTTTTTTTTTAGAAAATACAGATGGGAATCATTTTTTTTTTGATGTTTTAGCTTTTTATTTAAAGTATATTGCTTGAGGTCAACCAATAAGTTAAGTGCACCAGTGTTACTGGTAACAAGACGTAAACATCAGTTGAAAATAACAATGAGGAAAAGTAAGAAAAACTAATGAAAATATACCCAAACCTCAGGTGAACCGCAGCATGTGTTTTTGCTGTGAAGCCTATGTAACCCAGAGATGGAGTCTGGGAAACAGGCTGTGTAAAGGGAGTTTGGCAGTGTGTAGTTCTTAAGACTATTCATTTCTCTGTGTCATTCATATCAAGCTAAATAAAAGCAAAACATGAACAGAATGGAGAAATGTGTTTGTTTGGAGAGTTCAATCATAGTTTGGAGTCATGGATCCATGAGAACCTGTTCTTTGGCTATAAGTGTTGATAATCATGAACATTCTTATAAGCATTTAGGACAAATCTCGCTGCTTTAAGGTGTCAAACAGCAATTCAGTTAATGTCACCACTTACAAATGTAGAGATGACGCATAAGCTAAACCCTAAAATGCTCTCTGTGGTAATGCTTTGAGAATTCTCTTCCTCCATCTAATTTCCATCACACAACATCTAAGGATCTTGTGATGTTCATTCTGCTTGCCAGTCATGATGTCAGACCATGACATCACAAATAGAACATCACACACACACCTTTTGATCAGGGTTTTGTGTGAACATTTTAATCACAGGGGACCACATATTATTTATAGGGCATACTTTTTTGTTGTTGCAATGATTAGCCTAGTAATGTTTTTTTTTTTTTTTCAAAATGACAAGCCAAACCACATAGACTCTAGGCCTAATCAGTTGGCAAATATTGTAAGCCATGAAAGAGTAGGAAATAAATGTATCCTTAGATATCACAGAAAGACTTTCTTGTAGGCATATGTGTCAGTAATTTAGTAGGATACCCAACACTCTCTTTGACCTAGCCTACTTTACAGTTGGGAACAAATTAGAGATCAAAAGTAGGCCCTACAGGCAAAGTGTTAGTATAATCTTGTGCATTTGTTTTTAGACCATGGAATCCTGTAATTCTTAGTCGTGTGAATTTACCATACAGTCTATGGAATTTACCATTCCAGGACACCACCGTCTGTCAATTGTTGTTAAATGTCTCTATATCATACTATAATTAATTGGATCTACAATTTACTCTCAATTAATAACAACCAATGGCTGCTGACCCTGTCCTATAAAGTTTACAACCAACCGTCATGTTGGACCTGCGTGATGTCACAAGGAAGCGACCCATTACTGCACAGATGTAACGTTAGCCAAACTCATGGATACAAATCTTATAGCGACAACTAGCGTATTTCAGCGAAGGCAAGTAAGTATTTGTTGACAAATTTGTAGTAATATTATACTGAGAGACATAGTAGTTTCTGGTCTACTGTCATTTGTCGGTATTTATTTATTCATTTGCTTTATCTTGGGGTTGGAAAGTTGTTTTCGCGGTGTAGCATTCTATCGGTAACTTATTGCTAACGTAAACTTAGGCAGCATCTATGGATAATTGTCAACATTGGCGTTAATATCAGATGCATGTGCTCCTTTAAAGCAAGAGATGGCTTAGTATATGATTATGTTAATGCAACTCATTTTAAAACTTGAATTTAAGGTTCGCGACATCCAAGTGAACTCTGATGGCAAGATTCACGTTAGCTGCAACCCACAACACAGGTCGAAAAGTTAGCTGTTAGCCACGCTTTCAAGTGTTAACCCAAACCAACCTTAGCAAGACATGCAAAAGACTGTTCAGTTAAGCCATAGATTTAGCAAGCTGATTAACTTGTAAGTTAGCTAACTGAAAGTCAACAATAAATAGAGGTAACTAAAGGTCTGCGCACACCGGATATGACACGAAAATGCGAAATTCGAACGTAGACACACGGGTTACGTCTGCTACACATTAAATGTGACCAAATTCCGATTTTGGCTCATATGGCAAACCTCAAATGTGCTGCATGGATTCTCATATGTTCAGAGTGGATTCAGGACTCATTCATATGTGGAAACAAATCGGATATGTCCAAATGCGACTGCAGTCTAAACCGGCATACAGATATTGCTGTTATTTTCATTTTGCGCCCTGCACATCGTTGAAAATGCCCACAATCTTTTTACATTTTCGCATAACATTACATGCAATGCTGCTTTCGCTTTCACGTGAACGCACGACTGGCATAATGGTGTAAGAGTAAAAAAAAAAGAAGACCGGGAAAAAAACAGAAGCCCCACTTGTCTGGACCTCGTCTGAGACAAAAAGGTCACATGAGAATTGCCTGGAATACCTGTACGAACTTTAAGGATTTGAGATTTGTTCTGCAGGTCCGTCTGGCCAAGAGGTCATTGAGGCCCATTTCCATTGTACCTCAAATACAATCGCTAATCCCACATGGACGTGTATTTCTTTGGAACTGAGTAAACAACGGCATGTGAAACCTTCGTTTAGGCTACAAGCTTGCTATGCCTTTGAAACGGGTTGTTAAGAGTATAATGTACCAATTTAATTTCACTGCTAATTTACTCCCTGCTGGAAGTCGTGAGTGAAAGTGAACCTTTTCCAGACCCACCCACAATTGTACAATAGTGAAAGTCTGGGTGTTCCCAGGATAACATGCCCAAAAACATGAAACGACCAAAAACAATCCGTTTTACCAAGCTCGAGTGGTCCCCAAACTATGGCCGGTCACCTCATTTCTCAGATCACAGATAAGAGACCCCATCCCCTACCCCCACCCTGCAGAAAATCCCAGACTGGCTGATGACAGCAGATTTGAAAAGCACCCATTATCACACCCCTCACGCACAAGGTTTTCCCTCAACACCCAACCCCCTCCCCCCGCCTTAACACCTAACCATCTGCAAGAAGGATGTGTGGTGGCACTTTCAGAAGCGGAGGATAAAAAAGGCTCCAGGACCTGATGGTGTGTCCTCCTCTTGCTGTGCTTGACACGCTGGTGCCAATCTTCACGCAGGTCTTTAACTGGTCCCTGGAGCTGTGTGAAGTGCCCTCCTGCTTCAAATATTCCATCATCCCAGTGCCTAAAAAAACTTGTTGGTAGCAATTGTTATTGTGTGCAGATCTCAGAGCCTAGGCTGCCTACAGAGACTCGTTTTTTTGACGGCCTGCTTATGGGTGGGCAGCTAGTGGATTGTTAGGAAAGATTAGATGAATGTGATCATTTATGTTTGGGTCTTTTTTTTGGCCCTGCAATCGCTGATACAACCTTTGTTATCATTTTGGCCTTGTTTCCACACGAACACTGCATTTTAGGTGACCAAAAACGGATCACTTTCAAAAACTGGTTCCAATGTTGTCTGGCAGTAGGAGCAAAAACTGTACTGTACTGGTGGCGTGCCTACTATCCCATGCCACTCGCCTACTGTCTCGCATCACTTGCCAACGGTTCCGTGGTTTAGGGTTGGCAAGTGGCACGGGACAGTATTTGATTGAGTGTCACCGGAAAATAGGCAAGTGGCATGTGCCACCAACAGTATTTTTTTGCTCCTATTGCTTCTCTTGTCTTTACCTAGGCCTACTTTACAGTATCATGGCAAAAGTCCTCATATCTGATGTTCTCCGTTTCCCGAGTACACACTAGAAGATGAATCTGGAGTTTTCAAATTTATCCACCTCAGAAATTGTTTTAAGACACCTGAGCTCACCTACCTCAAACCAGGTTAAAATAAACTTTAATGGCTGGGTTTCCTGTTTTCAGTATGCTGTGCTGCTAAATTGAAGCTGTGCTGTGCTGAAAAGTCTAACTTCAATGCTGGCAATCATTTAATTGTAGTCAGTATAGCCAATGTAATGTCAGGTGTTTTTGTGTTTCTAGTCATGGAAATATGCCTGTGGTGCACTATTGAGCGAGAGAATGTGGTGGAATTTCTGGAGCAGTATGCCGCCTCCTCCCTCAGCCAGGACCAATTCCAGACGGCCACAGAAGACTTGAATAATTGTGCTGACTGTGTGTCAGAGTACCACCTTGCTCGCTCTCAGGTGCCACATCTGCACAAGGTAAGCAAGCTGTAGGATCATTAGGTTATTACCAGGTTATTTAACAAAAGTAGGATCATTAAGTTATTACTAGGTTATTTAACAAAAGTAGGATCATACATGAAATGTAAAATAGTGTGTTATTACTGCTTATCACCCGGAGCAGTGTTTCCTCTAGGATTTTTTTAAGCAGTGGGGGCAGGCCTGTCCGAACTGAACTAGTGAGCTTCTTTTTAAACGGAACTGCGTGTTTCCTTTGCTTTACAGTGGCAACCGGGTGATAAGCGGGATAACGGCCTTCGAGGTGTGTCCAGTTATACGGAATTGATGGACTCCGGCGGAGGCTGCGCGTTTGGGAGTTCTTTGCCCCTTGCCCTTGTCCATTAATTCCGTATAACAGGACACCTCGGCGGCCGTTTCCTTACATCATGGCTCTTCATAATGCTGCAGAATGCTCCATTCATTTCAATGGGCCTTCCCAATGTTCGGTCGTCTGATATTTCTCGATAACAGACCGCTCTCAAGGAAAATGGGTTTTGTGCTTCTTATTCACATCTTTCATATCACTCCGCAAGTAAAGGAACTTTATTCAAAAGTGACTGCAGACAGTTGGATCAGCTGTGTTGTTCATTGCTTACCTGAGGTCATGCTTCACCACAGTAGGATTAACATTTAACAAATGGATATTACCATGAACCTTTGATTGCATTAGATTTGTGTAGTACACATTTTCTAAAGTTGCATTTTGTGAGCCAGAACGATGAAAAATTGTTTAAAAAAGAGAAATTAAAGTTGCATTTTATTTTTTGAAGAATATTAATTTCATTTTGGGTAGGCATAACTCTCACATTTCTTATCAAACTGTACTATGCACTTCTTTATTATGTGTCAAGTTTTTTTATGACCGATCATGAAATCATTTATCCTGACATTACTTTTTGTCATCAACCAATAGCATCTCTGGGTGCTGGAAACGTCACGCCTGTTAAGCCGTTTCTCTCAGATGTCCGAAGATGAACTTGAGGATGATCTCTTTATTGTGGAGGATAATCAGGAGAGGCCAGTATCAAAGATGACTATGGGGGAGTTTGAAGCAGCTCTGCGAACACCTCTCGTAGAGATTCTGCAGTATCCGTACCTGTTGGCGCATTCCAAATTGAGTGAGTTGCTCCAAAACGCATACCTGAATGTGATTCAGTAGGAAGAGCTTTGAACGGTCTAAGATCATATGGTTTACACAAAGTATCTGGTTGTGCCTTACATACTGTTCCAGTTACTGTTGCCTTTTATCCTTTGTGTTTGCTATTCCCTTGTGTTTATGCTCTGTATTTTGCCATTTTCAGGTGACATGTGTCTTGATGCACTGTGTAGAATTGAGTCCATTGACATAAAGGAGAAATATAAGGGCATCTACCTGTTGTTGGTGCACCCCAATGAGAAGGTAAATGCATATGTACTTTACACATAACTACATACTAATGCGCACAATCCCTTAAGTGCATTTCGTAAAGGTGCTGACACTTTCTGTCACTTGTCCATGAACATTATTTTTTCAACTTACAAGCATTCAATAAACGATGAATTTTCTTGAGCGGTGCTGACATAAAAGGAATTCAGTGCTGGGGGGTTGTATTGAAAACAGTGGAATCCAAGTACACTGCAGTAATGTATGTCTGTCTATGTACTGGAGGCCTTACACAACCCCTCTTATCTGATGACGAGGGTGTCTGTGCCTGTATCCCTTATACACTGCTCAAACAAATTAAGGGAACACTGTTCAATAGGAGTATAGCATCAAGCCAATCACACTTATGGGATATTGATCTGGCCAATTATATAACAGGTGGTTGTGAATCAGTTGCAACTGTTTTGGTGTCAATGAAATTAACTACAGGTGCACTAGAGGGACAACAATAAGACAACCCCCAAAACAGGAATGGTTTTACAGGTGGTGGCAACTGAATTTTTCCATCTTTATCCTGGGGGTCACGATTCCCCAAATTCAGATTTTCAATTATGTTACTATTAATGCATTTTTGTTTTACTTTTTTGCCTTATTTGCTTGTTTTGGGGGACATTTATTTTGATACGTCATTATTTTGAAACGGTTTAACATGGACGTGAACATGAAATGAAACAACACGGAACGATAATTTGATTGTTTCAGCACACTCTGAAAAGACACAAGGTGTTCATGGAATATTGCATTTATCAATGTGCATGTTATGCCTTAAAGTAAGCCTCATTTTGGACTGTAACTAGAACTCCTTTTCACTTGCTAAGTTGTGAATGAAGCATAAGCAGATACTGGCTTATGCTACCAGTATCTGGAGTCTATAGAGGTTGCACAGGTACTGTAGTCCAACTTCTCCAGAATGGTACACCAATACATCGCCAGAAGGATTGCTGTTTCTCCCAGTGCAGTCTCAAGAGCCTAGAAATTTGAGGAGACAGTCATTTGGTCTAGTAGCGCTGGCCAGGGTGGTAGAAGGTCCTTAAGCCAGCAGCAGGACCAGTATCTGCTCCTTTGTGCAAGGAGGAACTGTGGGAGCCCTGCTAAAGGCTTACGGCTTCCGCACACAGTTGCGTTCCGTCAACGCATGCCAGTGGGTGTTCCCGACGGTAGCTATGAAAATTACTTATGGTATAACCGTAATTTGATTGGCTGGTGCCGTCTGTTGTTCGCTTGTTCGCAATTTGATTGGCTGGTGCCGTCTGTCGGTGCAGCAACAGCTGAACTTTTTCAACGTGATCTACGGGAGCAACACGACGCAACGGACCCACAATTCAGTTCGGCAACGGATGACTTAAGCCCATGTAAAGTGAACGGGATGCGTCTCCAGTAATGCAACGCTTGTGTGCGGGAGCCGTTACAGAATGACCTCCAGCAGGCTGCTGGTGTGAATGTGTCTGACCACACTGTCAGAAACTGACTTCATGAGTGTGGCCTGAGGTTCTGATGGCCTAGAGAGACCTGTGCTCACTGCACAGCACCATAGAGATCAATTGGCATTTGCCATATAATACAAAATTGGCCGTTCAGCCACTGGCCCCCTGTACTTTTCACAGATGAGAGCAGGTTCACTCTGAGCACATGTGATGTGAAAGGTTCTGGGGATGTCATGGAGAACATTATGCTGCCATCAATGCAACATCATTCAGCATGACCAGTTTGGTGGTGGGTCAGTGATCTATGGAGGCATATCCTTGGAGAAACGCAGACGGCACCCTCACTGCTCTTAGGTGTTGGGATGAAATTTTCAGACACATTGTCTGACCCTGCACTGGTGCAGTGGGCCCTGGGATCCTCCTGGTGCACAACAATGGTCGGCCACATGTGGCCAGAGTGTGCAGGAAGTTCCTGGAGGATGAAGGAATTTATACCATTGACTATCCCCCACACTCTCCTGACTTAGTCTCAGAGTTGTTCTGGTGGATTTATGCTCTGCTCCAACACTGCCAGGTTGCACCAGACTGTGAAGGAGTACACTGATGGATGTGTCTACATCTGAGAGCAGATCCCCCCCCCCCAGGACGCCATCCATCGTCTCATTAGCTTGTTAATGCTTTGCACTTCTGATTGGCTGGGCTAGCTGTCAATCTGGGTGGCACTGGCCCACCCATGCCCTTATGTGGCTGCACGCCTGGCATGAAATAATGGCCCTTTTTGAAAGTAGTTCCTACTCTCTCCCTAGCCACTTGCACTCTGTTTGCGTGTTCACGTGCAGGGTCTGCCATATTAAGGGGTATTCGGAACCAATTACTGGTAAGTAGTAGCATGTTATGAACCCTTCAATGTCGCGTGAACACCAATGGTGATTTGTTGAGGGTCTGTCATGTATGCGGCACGTCATGGACATTTCATACTAATTTTAGCTCTGTGTGAGGACCCCCTGTAAACAAATCTATGGTTCCTTCATGACCTGTTTCCACTAGGGAGGGAAGTTTGTGGAGTGCGGCATTATGCTCTACGCGCTCATCAAGGAAACCTTATTTAGCTGTAAGGGGTATTCCCATCCAAGTGCACTTCATAAGCGAGGGGCTGTGGATGGGGACCAGTTTCGGAAAGGCCCACTGTTCAAACGTACTTCACAATATCTTCTAAAGGCCATGTGTCAGATCAAAAACGAATTCTTTCCAGATCATAACTCGGTAGAAGCATACCAATGGAAGCTTTGCATCAAGTGTGCTTTCATTATCCACCCTGCCCCCTCCCTAATATTTATTTATTTATTTTTAAATCACATTTATAGGTCAGAAGCTGGGCAATCGCAACGGCACGGATGTTGGGGTGTGTAGACCGTGATGATTTCTATGACGTGGAGGAGGTTCTGGCCTGCATGTTCTGTGTGCTTGAGCTGGGCATCTCTTTTTCTCTGGAGGACTCTGACCCACCCTCGGCCTGTAATGGCAAGCTCGCCTGCATGCCAACGCACCTCTATGACTCTAGCAATGTGAAAAACTACTGGCTAGGTGGGTAGATGCCTTATCCCATCTCTACTGTTTATCTTTTTTTCCCCTTCTTGTTACAAAGAACTAAGGCCTGTATTTGTGTCTCTGTCTCTATTTTGCTTATCAGGTATTTGCATGTTGTTAACGGTTTTGGATGCCCAGGCAATGAACTCGCTGTTTTTAGGACCTAACAAACAGACCAACATCCTGCAGTGCATCCTCAATGCTATGGAGGAAGATGGGAGAGGTACTCATTTATTTTAGTGTGTGCATTTCTGGAAACACACACGCACCCTTCTGCGTCTTTACATGCTTTTTGGTACATTAAATGTACCAAAAAGCATGTAAAGACGCAGACACAGACTTCTCTCCCATGAACCAGTGGACAAGTACAGAATCATGCGTTCACAGTTCAGACATATATTATTGCTTCTCAGAAATGTTCACTCATTGTATTTGCTTATGGTACCTAATTGCTTGGATGTCATGAACGTTATTATTTGTTATCTGTATTTAAATTAACCAAATGTGTGTTCATTCCGCATTTCTTTTGTAGAATTTGACTCCACTTCTGACCCATTCTGGCCAGCTCTTCAGTGTTTCATGGTGATTCTGGACCGCCTAGGCCCTCTCAGCTGGGGTTACATCGACCCTATCAAAGCCTTCAACACAATTACTGACAGCTGCAGCTATATATCAGAGATTGAAACAATCAGATCAAAGTAAGAGAAAATGGGTCATGGTTTTCTGATAGTTTAAGTTAAAATTAGCCACAAATTGGTGTAGTTGATAGGGCTGCACAATTATCGCAATCATAATCGCAATTCCCAATCGCAAAAGCTATAAATAATATTGTCACATTTCTGACTTTTATATCAGTTTCATCCTCATTGACTATGTCACTCGGATTGGTGGGTGTGTGTAGCTCATGAGGTGCACAGATATTCTTATTGGTGGTGGACGTGCTCACCAATCCGGGACCGTGGCACAAATTAAAGAGGCATTTGGAATATTGAACTGAATCAATTCATTGATCGCAATATCTGTCTGAAAAATCACAATTAGATGTTTTCCCCAAATCCTGCAGCCCTAGTAGTTGCATGTATGAATTTATATTTATATATTTAATATTATTTTTTTGCAGCACCCGTATGAATGTGAAGGAAGAGATTGAAGATGAGCACCTAGTCACTTGTAGTCAGATGGTGTATGCAACGTTCCTTCAACAAAAATCAAGTAAGGTAAGTACAACACAGGAAATGAAGATAATTATCACATGAATAAATTAGAGCTGCTTTTCAACCAAGGTAAAGGTGGAAAAAAAACTAGACTTTGACCTAGACTTGATGGTATGTATAGTATCCAAAACTTCAAAGAAGAACTAAAATCAGTTCCTGACTAAAGTCGTAATTTTCTGTTCTGCAGTCCAACAGGAGTCATCGAGCAGAGGGGCCTGACCAGCAGGTGTATAAAGAGATGGCATCCCTTGTCAGTTTACTCCATACAGAACTGGGGAAGGAGATGCACTTGTACAACAGCACATTCCTTTGGTTTATTCCCTTTGTGCGCTCCGTCATGAACATGGCTGAACTTAGCATCCATTACATACAGCCAGTGGTACAGTACTTGCGTGACCAAGTCAGAAAAATGGTTACCAAGTCCGCCATATGGGACAAAGTCACAGTGTTTTTTGCCTACCTCCTGGTCCATGTTGTGGAAATGCTTCTAACTGAGGGACGAATGGATATTTTGCAACACTGCTCGTACATGTGGATAAAGATTATTGTCAAGGGGGCCATGATTGACAACTTGGCTACAGGGGTATTTGAGCTGTCTGTATCCTCATCCTCCTCCATGTGGGGCTCTGGTCGATCCGCTGGGGGTGCGTTGACTAGTCTGAGCAGCACCCTCCACCTGGCATGCTTGAAAGTTATTCGTCTGGTTCTAAAGGAGGGAGGCCGTCTGGGCTCTGATGTACACCCTCGTGCGTTCCATTTCCTGAACCTGTTGAACAAACATCTACGTGATGCCACTCCCAGAGGGTTGAGTTTGTCATTATCTGAACAGAATGAACTCCAACATTGCCTTAAGCATCTAGCAGAAACGTTTGCAAAGAAAGTCCAAATGTCTGCCTCCACAGCAGCCTCTGTGTCTGCTTTACCCACTCCCCCAGCAGAAACTGCAGCAATGGAGTCCCCTTTTGTTGGACAAGCCCATCTGAATTTCATCAAAGAGGAGCCTATGTCGTGTAGTTCCCCTGTTAGGGACATGGACTGTACTTCTAATGTCACATCTGTCAAAGAGGAGCTAGGTGTGGAAATTCATCATCTGAAGCCTGACCTTGGGAAACTGCAGGCTATTCGTTCTCGTCTCCACGATAACCTGCCCAAGATGCAGGCCATCATGCAGAACAAACCAGCTGGAGACGATCATGTCAATCCACCTAGTCTGATCTCCGAAGGGAAAAGACCACCAGGTAGTCCTCGTCCTTCGACCTCTAACTGTGCATCACACTTACCAGATGAGGAGGAAGATGATGATGATGATGAGCCACTGCTTGTTATGCAGCAGCGTCTAATACAAGGGGAAAATGACGAGAGTGAGGAGGAATCAAATGCGAGCATTATAGTAATTTCCGATGAAGACATGGCCTCTGTAAGTTGTGTAGAGAGTGGTGATGACATGGGACCCCTGTTTCAGATTAAAAAGGAACAGGAGCATTTGGTAGAGAGCCCTGTCCGTGACTTTGATGGAGCTCTCAGCGAATCGCAAGTGTTCGAGTTTGAGACTCAGGAGAATGTTGCGACTGCTTGGAGCGACACACATTTTGATTTGGCAGGTTCATCAAAAGGCCCTATCAGTGCTGGCTTTGAAACTGAGTTTGTCAAACCGAAATCTCCCCCCAAAAAAGTTTCTTCAAAGAAACCGAAACCACCACCACCTATCATTGAGGCACAACCTTTGAGGAAGAAACGGACTTCAGCCGCTCGTCAAGCAGCCCAGGCAACAAATGTTGAAGCTACAGTTGACACACCAAGCACATCCCATGGTAACACCTCTACCCCGGTCATCGTTCCTCCTAAGAAAGTTCGAAAGCTTCCAGAACCCACGTCAACTGTGGAGCGCCTGGGATTGAAGAAGCGTAAAAGGATGGCATTTGACCTATCTCAGCGGTCCCGGGACTCTGTGGAAGAACTGCGCCGTCATGGCCAGACAGTGCAGGTGGAAAAGAAAGTAAAACAACATCGTATCCCCAAACCTACCTCAACCCACAAGACCATGGGGAAGAATCAAAAGCTGCTGGCCTCCCAGGAGATGCAGTTCCACAGACTGAGTCGTAATCAGCTACAGAAAGTGCCTTCTCAGAAGCAGACCACTCCCTTGTCTCCAACTAGGCAAGCCCAGACAGCCAGATCATGTATGAGTGAGGGAAAGAAGCAAGAGAGAAACGGTAATGATTCAAACTTGCAGAGCTGTGACTTGGATCAAAGATCTAATGGAAGTGGTGATGGTACCCCCACTGCTAGCGTTGCTGAGATTGACAATTGCGATGTTGAGGAACGGAAAGATGTTTTTGTTGACCATGACTGGAATCTTACTCTATGCGATCCCACAGACATGGAGCTCTGCTCCCAAATGGAGCAGTTTGATGAAGAGAATGATGATAATAATGATTACTATGATGACGTCTTCCTCACACAGAGGGATCCTGTTGATATGGACATTGATGATGATGATGATGAGGAGGAGGAGGCGCCTTCAGTGCCTTCATTACCTGTGGATCAACCTAAAGAGAATATATCTCCCTCTATGCTTCCCTCATTACCCCAACCTTCGACAGGACCTCTACCATGCACCAGTGATGACCCTTTGAAGCCTGACATACCTTCGATGACCCAGAAGAAGGCTAGGCCTTCTACCACAAAGATATACACCCCTAGTTCCCGCAGTGATACTCTGGTCCAAGATATGAAACTCCCACCTCCCAAACCAAAGATTTCCCACCAAGCACTTATGCCTCCGCCTCCTGTACCACCACCTAAACCACGCCCATCCGCTCCATCTATAGTCAGACCACCTCCCATACTCAAAGCCCCACCCCCCATACTCAAAGCTCCACCTCCCCCCTTGCGACCTGTTGAGCCAAGCTACAAACCTGCTCCGCAGCAGACCCCCACGTACAAGACATACCCCCGTGCTGAAGCATCCACCTCATCAAGCAGACAACCTTCATTCTCGCACACCTTAAGGGCATCCATCCTTAAGGCAAACATTCTGAAGTGGAAGTACAGCTTTTTCAAGGAGTATAAGCAGTTTGGCCCCCCAGAGGCTCTCTGTGATCTACCTCTAAAGCCTGTGCCACAGACCTTTCGGTCATTTATGGACTATTACGAGACATTTCTCCCTCTGCTGGTTACCAACACATTTGAAGAGGTTTGTCATTGTTCATATATTAATACATACTATGTGTTGCTGTCTGCTCTGGTATAGATAGATCTGTATGTAGAGGTTCTCAACCCTCCCCTGGCAAATATTTTTTCTCTCCATATCTGGATTCTTAACAGTTGTATGAGCTAATCACACTTAATCATTTAAAAGCCCTCAATTAACGCAATTAAATTGCATCGAAAAAAATCTGGGCATAGTCATCTAGCATTTTTTTTAGTTTCACATCTTTGAAAACATTGTGTTCAAGCCATCAATAATGGTCCCTCTAGCTGCGTTCACATCAACAATTTTTTATTTATTTATTTATTTATTTTAAATCGATTGAAATCATTCCCATTAGAGATTCCAACCAAACTGTTTACATGAACGTAAATAAAGGCATCTGTTTTTGGTGACTCGTGCCAAACCCTTTCTGGCTCATTTTCATCTCTAGGCCTTCTCTAGCATTGTTACACAACTTGCGTATTCAGCGTCTGGTTTGCTTCACAGCTGGTCAGTGATTGGCTGAGGGAGGACCGGGTCAAACTGAAGCTGATGGTTCAGTCTGTTGATTACGGCTCTTTGGATACTGGCCTCTTCACAGTCACCAATGCTAATTTTACTGGTAAAAAACCCCCTCCCTGTCTTGAATGCCTACTTTCTACACCATCTGCTTCTCTAGTCTTTCTCCTGCATTTGTCTTGCATCTCCATACCAATAAGAATAGTCAGCTGTCTGCCTGTGTGATGATGACTGAGCCTAAAAGTTTGAGTGGTACTAACTGTATGTGTCTTTAACAGCAAATCTGACACCACAGCAGGAGTCTCAACAGTTCTACCCAAAAGAGGACGACGTTGTGATCCTGTGGCTTCCACAAAACTCTCCTTCATATACTCACTCGCCCTTCAGCGATGAACACAAACCAGATGATTGTCAGCCACACTTTGGTGTCGTCTCCCGCAGTAATGTTATTATTGCAGGTGTGTGTGTGTGTGTGTGTGTGTGTGTGTGTGCATAAACTGAGCACTAAATGCAGGCTAATGCTAAACCCATGCCTAATGCTAAACCCATGCCTCTATTCTATTCTGTTTTGGGCTGCTGGAGGACAGGTTCGAGGCGAGACCTGAAACTGAAGGTACAGACACTTGGCAACGTGTTGTCCGTTGACAAGCAGCAGGTACAGTGTGAGGTGATTGGCAGTATGCTGAGTGCCATGCGGGAGCTCAATGCTCTGTGCCACATTCATGACAAGTCCTTAATTTCCACAATCCTGGCACCAGATAAGCACTTTGCACATTTCCTGCCTGCCTCCCAGCTTGACCCTAAGGTAAGAAAACATCCTATTTCATTTTTTGGGTATACAGATCATACAGCTTGTCCTTGCACACATAGATCTATAATATTGTTTTACAGTGTTTATTTTTTTCCCTCTTTCCTTAGTTTGAGGGATGTAATGTAGACCAGGCAAAGGCCATAGATTGTGGTGTTTCCATGGTGATGAGCAGACAGCCAACCCCCCAAATATGTATGATCCATGGGCCCCCTGGAACTGGCAAGAGTGACACCATTGTACACCTGCTCTATCAACTATCACAGGTGTGTGTGTGTGTCTGTGTCTGTGTCTGTGTCTGTGTCTGTGTGTGTGTGTGTGTGTGTGTGCGTGCCTATATGTATACAGTACAAATGATTTTTCTCAGTAACCATGGTCCAATAGCCTTGCTTATGATGCTGTGTTTGTAGCGTGGTGCAGCAGACCCCTCTGGGCAACAGCGTTTGCACGCACTGGTCTGTGCTCCCTCCAATGCCGCTGTTGACAATGTGATGAAGAAAATCATTGTGTTCTTCAAAGGACAGAACAAAGATGGAAAACACAAAGGTGCACTTTCATATGCATACACTGTTTTTATCTAGAGGAACTGAATGTCTGTACAGGTGATGAGAACATTGCTTCTGTCTTTGTAGGAAACTGTGGAGATGTTAACCTAGTGAGACTGGGCAGTGAAAGGACCATTTGTGAGGATGTTGTGGCGTTCGGTTTGGACAGTCAAACCAGGAGTCGAACAGGTGAGTCTCCTTGCACAGAGCTACACGCATTGCAACAGGTGCCCTGGCTCAGTTTTAACATGATTCTCATGTGGCTTGCATAGTAAAAGCACAGGTACATGCGAAGAGTATTGAGCAGAAGATTGCAGACTTGGAGCAGAACATGGATAACCTGAACCATATGTGTGCCATGGCCCAAGACCCAGCAAAGGTAAGTGTGTGCCTATCGGTCTCTCTATCCTTTCGAGAGGCAACTGACCTGAACTTGTTGAGCTCAGGCAACAATGTCATTCAATGATTGTGCATTACTGTACTGTGTTTCTGTGCAGGGAGAGTGGGGGTTTATGTAGGACAGGGATTCCCAAACTATGGTACACGAGCTTCCACTAGGACATACTGTACACTTAATCACATGTCTGATTTTTGCTGCACTGGGTGATTCAGCTGTGACCTTAAATATTTCGATCCTCACATGTTCCAAATTCATTCCTAATTGATCTTTGTACTGTTTACACTTTGCCATAAGAAATCTCAAGTATTATATGGTTGAGTTTTTCCTCTGTATAGTCAGGGTCCCTGTGATTTTCTAACCCTTGAGCCACTGAATGACTGTTTTTCTACATGGTCATCGCTATGTTTTCAATTCGCAGTGCTTAACTTGGTGCCCATTTATTTTGTAGCTTGCTCAATTGCGGGACAAGAATTCAAAACTGAATGAGGAGAGGGAGAAACTCAGTCACCAAATGAAACAGGTGAAACACATACACAGAACGAGAATGCTTTTTGAACATCAGAATTCTTTTAGTTAAGATACAAATGTAATGACAAAGAAAGGACAAGTTGTCTTCCATTTAAAGTGTATGGACAAACAGAAACCAACCAGCTAATAGGCTGTTTACAGCTTAACATCATTTTCAATAGTTTTTGTGGCCGAACTATGAACTCAAGACTATGGGCAGTGACTTGGTAGATCGGGTCACATTAATGACCTGACGATGACAAATGCACAGGTCCACCAAGTTGTACTTGTACAAACTAACCATCTTAAAACAGCTAGACTCATGACTGCCATGGACCTTATTACGGACCAAATGTATCATTCTAACATGGAAAGCCGTGCAGACTCAAGCATAGAAATCATCGGTAACACTTTACTTGACGGTATCGACATAAGAGTGACATACTAACCCTAACCTCTAACCCTAATCCTAACCCCAACCCCAGCCCTAACCCTAACCATAATTCTAAACCCTAATCCTAACCCTAACTTGTTATGACAAAAACCGAATGCATAAATGTTTATGACATTTTCATGACCGTGTCATGTCACTCTTATGTCGACACCGTCAAGTAAAGTGTAACCAAATCATCTTCCTACGAAGCTCATGTGTGATTAATGAAACGGATATTGCTGCAATTTGAATGTCAGTTCCTATATTCTTGATTTAGAAGCCTTGCCCTTAGAATACAAGGCATAGAGATGCATAATGCGTCCAAGAAGAAAATTATCTAACCTGGACATGGACACGACTGTGCATTTGGCATCAGAGAGTCTGAAATTATTTCTGTCAACAAAATAATTTCTGCTACACTTAAATTACAACTTACTAACTAATGCATTATTGCAAAACCATGCAATACGGTCATTGCATTTGTAGGCAAATGCGTTAATTGGTGGAAAACTAAAGTTGGCATGCTCTTTTGTGTACAAAAAACAATAAGGGAATGATTGCCTACAAGATGGACATGGCCTACAAGGAATTATGTTTAAGCTGTACAAGCTACTTTACAACTTCACAATTTAGAAATACCTATTAGAGATGTTTCACATTCAACCATTGCCTAAACAAACAAACCTTAACCCATTTTCCTCCCAAGTTCTTCAAAATGGTTGAATTGACAGTGAAACGGATTGTCGTTAATGTTCCTGTATGAAATTCTTCCTATATGCACACATACAACAATGCATGGACACTTTCTTAGATACAACACGTGATTCTTATGCTCGTTCAGTTACTTCGCTCCAAGAAGGAGCCATAGATACTCCACATGTAAACACAATACATCTTATACTGCCTTCAGCATCTCTTGCCATGGTATGCTACTCCACATGATCACTAATATGTCAACAACTATTTCTTGGAGAGCCAGGACCATAATACTTGTCCGCTTCAGGCAGAATTCTCTACACTCATGACAATAAAGGTCGCATGATCTTTATTTGAGTCGTGACCTAGAGAGAGCAAATTTCAGATGGAGCACCATTGATGCACAGGATCATTTGGGTTTCATTAGTAAACCTTTATAGTAAAAGAGAACTAAAATATGTTGTAAGTAAACTGACATCAAAGCATAAAGATGATAAAATACAACTGTAATGTTACTCACCTCTTTCATAAAAGCTGGTTAGTAAACACTTCTAGTTGATGGAAACTGTTTATTAATCACTTCTAATGTATAAAATCTTGTTCTTGATCTTAGTAATACAATCATTACCACATACATGAGGTATCTAGTCTTTGTATCCAATTCTAGTCATTGTATTCAACATTTCTGTCATCTCCTCTACCTTAACTGCACTCAACAGGTTCAGCAACAGTTTCCACAGCCTCTCATTCAGCAAAACATGCAACAGGTCATTCTGACCTCAAATCACTGAACAATCCCTTCAATGCCCAATATGTCTAGCTCAACAAATGTTGCCACCACTGCTGGCTTTGAGGTATGTCTGGTCTGTCTATAACAAAAGGCATGTCTGGTCCGTCTCTTGTCCACAGTGCAAAAGTGGGAGGCAAAACACGCAGCGGCTCATACTGCAGGAGGCCAACATCATCTGCTGCACCCTGAGCACCAGCGGAAGCATTGTGCTGGAGTTGGCCTTCCGCCGTCGAGGACGTGTACCGTTCAACTGTGTCATCATTGATGAGGTGAGGCCAGGATCAGCTCTGGGCAATCTGTTAGTGCTTTGTCCTGAGGGGTATTCCATCAACCTCGCTAAAGGCCAAACCTGGCTTTTTTCGACAATACTTTGGAGTGAACCCTTTTAATCTACAGTAAGAACATAGGTTTTAGTATAGACAGTTTTGAATAGCCATATGCCAAAGTTGTTTTTGAGTTTAGCCTATACTATTTATTCATTCACTGGTTTTGTTCAAGAGTGAATACAATCAAACTCTCAATTGATTTCAAACCATTAGCATTGTTGTTTTAAATGTTTTATGTCAACTATCTATTTTTTTTCTCTCTGTTAAATTTTATGACTTTCGATGAAAATCCTGTAGATGGCTCTTCCAAATCGAACAGAAATCGTCTAGTATTGTCTTAATTTTACGACATATCCTGTTTTCGTCAATCTACTGTTTTGGTCTACTTTTCTATCTCGTGCACGAGCAGAGATGAAGCTGACCTAAACCTCGCTTGAATAAACGAGGCCAAGATGCCGCTAACTTGAGTTAATGGGACGGCTTGAGCCCCAAGTGAAAGTCTATGCAAGTTCAAGCCAGGCTATTTCTGTTAAGCGCCGCCTTCATTAGCGAGGTTGATGGAATACCCCTCTGCACTGTGGTCGCTAGTAATATATCTGTTTTTTTGTGTGTGTCACAGGCAGGTCAGGCCAAGGAGACTGAGACTCTGATTCCTCTGCTGTTTCGTTGCCCCTCGCTTGTCCTGGTGGGAGATCCTAACCAGCTTCCACCAACAGTCATATCACAGGTATTGCCCACAACTTACCAGAGAAGTGCTTTAACTTGGTGTGTGGAGAAGAGACACTTATTTGCCACCATATACTATGGTTCAGCTCTCCTGCTCATTTCGCTCCTTTCTTTTCTTATCTGATAAAATGAAAATGTGAATGTGCATGCACGCATGCGTGTTCCTGCGCATGCAGTATGGGACTGGTCTTGGACCTCCCTGCCCGTCCATGTGCATACATGAAAAGCCTAACCCCACAGCCACACTAGCTACAAGACCCAGACAAAGGGATAGGCTGCCATTAATTTTCAATGGAGTGGGAGTTTCACAGTGACGAGAGAAGTGGTCGTTATGCCACCAGCTACGTGGGGCCAAAATAGACAAGAAGTCTACTTTAAGCAAATGCTGAGCAATGAGACGGCAACTGAGTGAAAGCATGAACTTTCTTCTCTGAACAAGAGCTGTAGCTTTTCTCACTTCTGCTATCCAGCATTGCCAAACTCATCATTGCCTGTTCCGAATGAAAAGCCCCCAACCTCTTACTATATAAAGGCATAGGCCTAAGGCCTCTTAGGTCATGAACCATACATCTGTACAATCTTTGTACATGCAGGCTTTAAAAGTATTTGACAAAAAGCCATTCAGGACCATCATTGTAAGATTCTGGAAAAACAATTTTCTTAATTTTTGGCGCCTTTAGAGTTTGTTCAAATCTTTGCAGTGTGCAGAATTCTACATGACTTGGCTCCCACCTTGTACATGATTTTGTGTATTTCCGCTCTGTACCTCTGTAAGATCTGCCCTCCAGTCACCTAGCGCATTCACCTGTTAATTTGGTGCTGATTGAGCGAAGACCGAGATTCAGCTGTCAATGCTTTAATTTGGTTAACTATCAGAAGCACTTACGTGTGCAATGTAAGCTGAGCATTAGTATGATATATTGTCATCTTAAATATTAACTGTGAGTAAAATACATGTTATGCTGTTTTTATCAATGACAACGTCACTTTCGGTTCGTTATTACATAATGAACCATATTGTTACATTTTGATTAAAAAAATCGCAAGACCCGTATCTTGTAATAACAACCACAATATGTAATAACTTGTATGTAATAACTTATTACATAATGCGGCAAAATATTTCATATTGCATTCAGGCAGTTTATTACATAATGCAGCAGATTATTACAAAATGCGGCAGTTATGACAATGACGTGATATTTATTACATTTTATAGAGTTATTACATAATGCGGTGTTACAGGGTGCGCACAATCTGAAGTCTAAATCATGATGCCATGTTCTTTATATGATGCATAACGTCACAGGGCCTCCTAGTTTCCATACGTCATGTCAAATCAGAAATCAGGGTTCTCCCCCTTGACAGGTGATTGACATGTTGACAAGTCAATCAGGGCCGTGGTCAACCTAGTCACCTAGTTCCATTTTTTATTAGTCATCATAATATGATGTTTTTGTGTTTTGTGCACAAGGGAGCTGTTGTAATCGTCTTGTTCCCTACATCCAGGCGATCTCATGCATTGTTTCGCTTGTCGGTGCATGGGCTCATCACATGAGTTTTTAGGGGACATGGCATCAAGTTTTCTACTGCAGAGTGACTCATAGGCCTTTTTCATCAGAAATTTACCACATTAACTTTGCACTATTAAATCTAAAATATGTCGGAGCTCATGTACGATCTATCTGCCAGCCACCTACTTTGCCTTAGCAAGCAACTACTTTCACAGCACAGCCTTGTTTACCAGCTCGTAACAGCAGTGAGAGCACCAAGCAAGCATCAAGGACAAGAACATTAACCTGCATAAAGTCAAACACAACATGAAAGGAAGAGTATGGATGGAGGTGGGAAGCAAATAGAAAGGATAAAGCAGCTTAAATAAAGCACGCTGGTCGCAGTCAACATTTTAGAGTGGCCCAGTCCAGACCTCAATCCATGAAATAGTGAGCACAAAGCCAGAGTGATGGCCAAGAATCGTTCCTGCCTCAAACCGGATAGCTGTTGAAAAGGTGTTCTAAAATCACTGGAAACGTTCTCTTGGGCCATATTGCTAAATTTAGTCATCTGTTTCATACCATTCTGACTGCCACTGAGAATACAGATGCCTCAAACAACCAGCTGGGGTGCTGGGGAGTTCTATTTTGATGACCCAGAGTGATTATGCCAGGTGGTGTTTTGTCAGAAGGAGGCATTGATACAGTATGCCCTATCCCTCCTGATAGGACTGAAAGGCTGTTGTTTGTTCAAGGCCAAGTCTAGAGGGAGATGCAGTTTAGAGGTGTCTGATGGCAGAAAGCATTTTTGTGCAAAGATACTCCAGCAGTTTATTACACACATACCCCCCCCTTTTTTTTTGCTTACATTTCATGGCGCTAAACCTTATCTATGACCTTTCCTGCCAGCTCTGCTCTTTCACTAAACCAGTCTTCCTTTCTCATACACTAACGATACTACCTACTTCAGTTTCACAAAATAATGATATTCCACAAAAAAACATACAAAGATATATATATATATATATATATATATATATATATATATATATATATAAAAGGGTAATTCCACGCCAACTCAGCCACCCATGTACATGACACCTCTCAGATTTTGCTGAAAAGCGGTGAATATATGCCTTATGTTACCAAACAAAGGAATCTGAAGTTTCAGGTCAATATCTCAAACGGTTTGCCCGTGGTGTCCATTTGAATTTCGGGTGCCACGGGCCTAATTGACACATTTCATATATTGCCATTTTTGGAAGCCCATAACGTCTGTTCTAATAGTGGTAGAGGGCTGGAGTTGATGGAGGGTCTCTTTCATGGGGGATAAGGGGTTAATCCATGACAGTCTCAGTATTTAATTGTTTGCCATCACTGAGGATAATACTAAGTTATTTCCACTATTTTCATGCTTTATCATCACTAAATTTTCCCTGATCTACATTCCAGACTTCTGGAAACAATGTCCAAAATGGTGCATTATGAAGAATAAAATTCATATTATCGAGCTTAAAAGTCAAAAATTTTATTTCATTAAAAGAAAGAACAAATATGTATCTTTATCTGGTATAAATCCCATTAGGATCATCAAGTGCCCACATGGTCATTTGGGGGTCCAAATATGGGGTTCCAAGAGTCACCTCTGCCGGAGAGGGTTTTTGGACCCCCATGAAACCCCCACCAGTGGTACCATACCCTTCAAATTAATTTTGGCAAGAGCAAGGTTCCCACATATAACAAATAATCCTGTTTAGAATAAATATGATCATTAATTGTGGTGCTACGGCCACCCAAAAAGTGAAAAATCACACATGCCATCAACATTTTTTGACTTTGGTGACCCACCTCTCACCCAAACAGTAAGGAATGTTGATTCTGCCTCCAGAATTGTGTAGGACCGGCTACAATGAACTACCACACCAGTTTCCAGCCTTCTACCACTTAGAACAGACGTTATGGGCTTCCAAAAATGGCAAAGGATGAAATGTGAAATTCCAATGTGTCAATTAGGGCCGTGGCACCCGAAATTCAAATGGACGCCACGGGCAAACCGTTTGAGATATTGACCTGAAACTTCAGATTCCCTCGTTTGATAACATAAGGCATATTTTCACCGCTTTTCAGCAAAATCTTTTATTGGCTGTTTTCACATGGAATGACCCAAGATACCACAGTTTCTGCTTTTTGTGTTTCCATAATTAGAGTTGTGTTTGAGTAGTTGCCTCATTTAACTCGCTAAGAGAAAGTATGGCACGCATACACTTGCTTCATTGCATTTGATAATGCATGCCTTCTAGTCAGTATTGTGCGTCTTCTTTTTTTCTTTTGAAGTTTATGTTCTGTTTTTGTGTGTGTGTGTCTGTCAGAAAGTGAAGGAGCTAGGGTTTGATCAGTCACTGATGGCTCGACTGTACAAATGTATACACCGTCTGAGCCCCCCACGCATCCATTTCCTGAGTCAGCAATACAGGATGCACCCAGACATCTGCTCCTTCCCTTCCAGATACATCTACAACAACTTACTCAAGACCGATAGGTGAGGCACACAGTTACTGTACTGTCCAAGCACATCTTCCTAAAGTGAACATTCAACTAAATACTTTTTGAAACAATGCTGCAACTTATGGGAATGACAGATGATGTATGATCCATATAAAGGTTTAAGAAACACCAGAATGAAATTACAAATGAATAAGCCATAGTAAAATGCTTCAGGAAATTCAAAGTTAAGCTCAAACAACTGGTTGAAATTTGTATATTGAAATCTTAACCTTTTTCACATTGCATATCATATTTCCATTTCTGGTAAATATAATGTATTTTGATTCATTTTCAGAACGATCGCTCAGAATCGCTGCTCTAAAGACTGGGCTTGTGAGTCCTACAGGGTGTTGGATGTTGCTGATGGACAGGAGATGAGGGAGAGGGAGTATGTCATCACCTTAAAGAAATGCATTTAAAAAATAAGCATGTGCTGCTCCATTACTTATGTTGACAATTTCTCTGTGTGTGCATGGCAGCTCATATTTCAACCCTAAGGAGGTGAAACTGACTGTAGAGTTAGTGCAGTTGGTCGTTGAGAGGTACCAGAACCGCAATTGTTCCCAGTCACTTCAAAAAGTCATTGGGGTCATCACGCCGTACAGTGGACAGAAGTTTCGGATTCGCGAAGCCCTCCGGAAAAAAAACTTGACAAAGTCAGTGTTGAACACACTCGCACACTCAATCTCACAACAGTAATTCATGGTTGAATAATATAAAAAAAAATAGACACATTTAACAAAAACATACACTGAATTGATGATTTTTGTATTTCTGTTGTGTTAGGGTGGTGGTGGACACAGTCGATGGCTTTCAGGGTAGGGAGATGGACTGCATCATTGTGTCCTGTGTGCGAGCCAGCAACGAAATGGGTTCCATCGGGTAAGTTTGTGAGCGTGCGCAAGTATGCCTGCAAAAGCATTAGTACTTGTGTTTGTATACATTTTTCCTTTTCCTCAATGCTTTGTGACCTGTCTGGGATTGAACTTCCAAGGTCATCTACTAGTTGTGCTTTTCTGTTGTGTTCTGTATATGTTCAAATATGCAAACTGTCCTCAAAACATGAGGAACTAGACTGCATACCAGGCGGCGCAGACCTCTGCCAAGGTCAAATGTAACTGCTTTTACAACCTTAGCAGGACTGAAACTTAATTCCTCAGGCTTAAGTAGCCGTCGACCAATAGATACCGCAAAACTGCTTATCTAACCAAGTGTTATGAGCTCGTTTCCTATAAGTAACCGTCCAATCAGAATTGGTGTTCACCTCCTCAGCAGTTGACTGATGTTTTGGCATGATGGTATATTTACTACCATATTTCTCTTAAGATTCAGTCAGGACGATGGAATATCAGGATCCAGGCTTTTATTCTTTTCAATGAGGGGCCAGTGCCCCTCAAGGGAGAGGTACATGTTTGAGTCACCCCATCATGGGTTTCACCAGTATTCTCTGACTACAGAAACAAATCTACCATATTTAAGTTACACACAGAGAAGGAGTGACCTACTAGTGTGCAATATAAAGGTGTAGTGTGTGGGGATGTGGTCTCTTGTTGTTGTGTCATCAGGCCTGGTCCGCTTTATTATTCTTTAATTAAGCTTCAAAGGCCTGGCCACATATTGTTTTAACACCCCAACTTGCTCATGGCCAAATGGTGACAATAGGAGGTCTGCTCCCCCATCCTTGCTCCCTAGTCTATACAATAGAGTCACACCTGAGGATAAGCCAAAAGTTCCCTAGACAGTGCCTACTGAATTCTAATCCTTCAAGGATAAACAATGGATACACTGCATACAGACCAAAGGCACACACACAGGGTACACATGGGTACAAAAATCACAAATGACCATAAGAAGTACACAGTATGTACATTTACAGAAATGATTCTGATTCACAACACTTTCAGGCAAACCAACCAGGGATGTGAGATCAGTTAGCCTTACATATATTTTCTGTACAAAGTGTTCTTGGGTAAACATTTCTCTATCATCAGATAACCTAATATTCTATTTTGCTTATTAAATGCACTTGTGAACTGCTGACACAGACTGCAGTTAGTAATAATCAGCAAAACAACAGGAAAAACCTGAGTTATGGAAAGTAAAGGGCTGACAGACAGACAAACATTTATCTGACCGCAAACAGTTGCTAAGTTCAGGTAAAAGTCCTTTTTACATGAAAACAAATTTTGCATTTCAATTGGATATCAGGGTCCAGTCAAGGTTCAGTTTCATGGTTCCACAGTCAGTGATTTGGGGTGCCATGTCCCCTGCTGGTGTGATTTATCAAGTCCAGAGTCAATGCAGCCTTCTACTAGGAAATGTCTAAAGTTCTTCATGTTTCCATCTGCTGACGAGCTTTATGGAGATGCTGATGCTTTTCCAGCAGGACTCGGCACCTGGTCACAGTGCCAAAACTGCTAGCAACTAGTTTGCTTACCATGGTGTTACGGTGTTTGATTTAGGGCTATGGGTGATATGACCTTAAAAACAATTCTGATTTTTTTTCACAAACTCGATTTACGATTTTAATCAATTTTTTATTTTATTTTTATTTTTTCCCCCCTGCAAATTTCAAATGACAAATGTTCAAAACAAATTATGACCCGTTTTGTTCATTTTTCCCTTTGGAATTTTATCTAGTTTGGAAGTAGACCAATTAATTCTTTGATGGTAACAGACAAGTTGGGTTAGAGGGTATAGTGCAGTTATCAGGCCTACTCTGGCATTTCCAATATCATTAGTTTAAACATTGTGCAGCAGGCCTAAGCCTTTTGAATGACCTCACTAATGAGCTTTTGACATCAGGTCTGGTTTATGTTTGCTACCCATCAGCAGCTGGATAAAGTTTGGTGATGGAATTTGAAGAGAATATCGATTTAGAAACAAGATCCAGATCTGACTGAACATGAAGCATGTTCGTATTGTAAGATCTGACTGAACATGAAGCATGTTCGTATTGTAAGATCCAGATCTGCGCAGCGCTCGTGCTCATGCTCACTCTACATGTCTACATCACAAATCCTTCTGCTGCTCAATAGTACATAGGCCCTTTTTGGATATTTATTTTCCAGTCCCATGATAGTTTTTTTTAAGTAGTCTGTGATCAATGACTAACTGTAACATTTCTTTTAGCAAATAATAGTGGTAATTCTATAATTACCAATACAATGCATATACTGCCCAAAAAAATTAAGGGAACACTTACAGTTTTCCACAATTGTTAAAACACATTTTTTGAAACTTTCCACCCTTTATTCTATTCTCAAACTACATTCACAGAATGTCTGACAGTTCTTGCAAAACAAAACACTCGCAGTTTTACTTGTGCTCAGAGCCAAACCGTGTCAGAGTACTGATCCAGTGGATGATTGAAGTGTTCCCTTAATTTTTTTAAGCAGTATATTTTAGTTACTCTCCTACTTTTTGGATAATAATTACTCTGTTAACTTTTATTTTTTTTTTTTTATTTTTTTTGGACAGCACTTCATGTGTATGCTACTAAATTCACTGTGGATGCTGTGTGTTAGTTTTCTAGGGAACCGCCACAGAATGAATGTCACAATCACCAGAGCCAAATACAGCCTTTTCGTTTTGGGACACCTGCGCACCCTGAGGGTAACATGGGCATGCACATCCATAGCATTCATTGAATTTTTTTTATTTTTTTTAACACATTTCGGTATTGCCCTGATAATGCTATACATTTTCCCTTGTAGGAACACAGCGACTGGAAGGCTTTAATAGAGGATGCTGAGAGCCGTGGGACCATCATAACAACGAAGGAGCAGCATTTCAAAACCGATGCCCGAAAAATATTTAAACGAGAGACCCTCCCCCTACCTCTTCCCCCTCATAGGACACAAGATTGGCCTTCAAATCCCTCCAACAGGTCCCAGTTGTCACGATCAAACAGCACGCCCCCTTACTCAAACACCTCCAGGGTCAACTCAAACTTCAGGGCTCCACAATCCACAGAGCGCCCCCGTGACCCAAGGTCCAGTAATACATCTTCAGGAACGATTTCCTCCAGGCCGGCATCCTCCTCCACAGCCAGGGCACAGGATCCCACAGATCGGCCCCGTGACCCAAGGTCCAGTAATACATCTTCAGGAACGATTTCCTCCAGGCCGGCGTCCTCCTCCACAGCCAGGGCACAGGATCCCACAGATCGGCCACAATCCACAGAGCGCCCCCGTGACCCAAGGTCCAGTAATACATCTTTAGGAACGATTTCCTCCAGGTCGGCATCTTCCTCCACAGCCAGGGCACAGGATCCCACAGATCGGCCCCGTGACCCAAGGTCAGGTAATACATCTTCAGGAACGATTCCCTCCAGGCCGGCATCTTCCTCCACAGCCAGGGGAAAGGATCCCACAGATCGGCCGAGAGACCCTCGGCTGCAGGGCAGCTCCTTGAACACTGCCCCTTCGAGACATCCGAATCTCAGGGTTAGCAGGGACAGGCATGACTCTTATGAACATGACCGACCGCGACCCAGTCCGAACGATTTGGTGTCTAGTTCCACGGTCGAAAGAAGCAGCTCCTCTCATCGGACCCCTTCAGATTACTCGAGGAGGGAGAGGCACTAGTATCTTTTTCCCCCTTTTTTAAAAACCTTATCTCCACACTGGGACTTTTGTGGATATATACTTTGTATATACGAATTGTACATACTTTGCCAGAAATAACATACTTTTATTTTTATCTACCTTTTAATTGTGAAAGTGTGTTGACACTGTTTTGTTTTTGTCTTTTTCCATATCTGTTAAATGGCTGACTAAGACTATGCTCGCACTACCCATACAAGTTGCATTAAGTTGATCTTTATGTGATCAGTCACCGTCTCCATCCAAACAGAAAGGCCTTTCAACAGGGACATGCACAACAGACACCTGAAGACCCTGTTTTTACTGGGGCTTTTGTGCTGTAGGAAAATTGTAGGAAACCTGAATTTGCACATAGTACTTGGCGCTTCAAATGGGCAAGCATGTTTTATAGGCTTTAGTACAGCACAGCTTCAGCAGTGGGCCTCAGTTTGAGATTCATCGTGCCTTAGTTTCTTTGAAAGGAAGTTCTTTTTTTATAGAAAGAAAGAATTTTACAGGAAGGAAGAGTGGTTTTATAAATTGCATTCAGTTTGTTTGTCAGTATTCATCTGTGTCTGACGGGACTGTGCTGGAGTCTTTGTAGAATTAAATCCAACTACTTGTATTTTATGTCTGGACACTTTGGCTCTCTTCTGTGTGTGTTGTGGGGGGTCAGGCCAAAACCTGATCCAGAAGAGTTCTATCAACATTCTACTCACTTTTGGCTTGCTTTTTTTTTTTTTTTGACCTTGGATTGTTGTAGCTTTTCTGGTGTTGGTCTTAATTCATACGTGGTGCTTTTCTTGTCAACACTGGAATTATATCTTTTGTTATATGGGCACATCTGTTCATCTTTTGTTATATGGGCACATCATTTAGACAAGAATGTTATTTTTACTTACAATTTTTACTTACTGACTTTTCAAAAGCTCATCTGGATGATCGTATTAGCTGAAGTTAGAATATTAAACATATTCACAGTTAAATTTACAGATCACAAGTTTTTAGCTGTGATTTAGCCTGTCAAATACAGCTATGAATATACTCTTTTTTTTTTTCAGGATGACGGAGAATTCCTGAGTGTGTTAACTGCTTATGACATCTTACTAAAATAGGTTATTAGGTCATTTTACTCTCAGCCAATGGGTTACAGTGCAGTGCCATATTTGTTCACTCACTCTTTCAGTCCAATCATTTCTGGAGAAGAAAGCCACATTCTCCAAAGTAGCAATGTCTAAATACTAAATTAATTGAGTCCCTTGGTCTGTACCATGATTATTTTAGAAAATGAGAACTTCAAAATGATAATAGCTGATGTTCATCCTCACACTCTCATTCTATTCCTTTAAGTAACACATTATAGGAATTCCCTGTTTCATCAATTTGCAATATACTGTGTAACATTTGGCGATAAGGGTAACCAGTTAGTCTAAACACGCACGATGCAAGTTGGGCAGGGATAGAAGGTGACATGGGGTGAGGAAACTGACTTCATACTATGCAAATAAGATCATATTATGCAAATATCAGTAAAGGAGAAGGAAACACCGGAGCTGGGAACTTCTCACTGTGAACAGACCACTCATACCACCTAATAACACTCCATCTGAATCTCTGGGTCCTCCGTCTTCCTATACGTCACATGTCCAATCAGAAATCAGGGTTCGTCCTTTTGACAGGTGACTGACATGTTGATGAGCCAATCAGAGCCCTTGTCAGAAAGTCAAATAATCATATTGGTGGAAATTCCAGCTACTGTTACCATTAATGTATGACATCAGTTGGTCTCAATGTGAGTTTTTTTTTTATTAATGTTAGTTGGATGTGCATGGGTTTGGATTTTTTGACACTTTCCCAGGCGACAGGAGTTTAATGATTAATCATGTCGGCCTGTGTTATAGGGACACTTTCCTAAGCACACCGGTGAGTACATGAGCCCAGGTGAATAGGACAACAAGATCTACTGCAGAGAGGTTAAATTACTTAATGGAAAATTTCCTCAATTGTCAGACCAACACTGAACAAGCTTGAACTGTATCCTGATGACTTCAAAAAATGATCAACCTATTTCCAACCTACCTTTTGTATCTCAACCTTGAGGGGATAGTGGCATCTCAAATTCAGGATAAGCTAAAAACAAAACAAAAAAACAATCTCTTTGAAACCTTTCCATCTGGATTCCGTTCTCAACACATTACAGAAACTTGGTTACGGTGACCAATAACCTTCTTTGTGTGGCTGATGATGGACTGTTATTTTAATATTTTTGTTTATGTGCGTGTGTGATTTGTGAAGTGACCTTGGGTGTCATGGAAGGCACTTTTAAATACAAATTATTATTATTATTATTATTATTATTATTATTAGCCTATGTAGCTAAAGACCTAAGCTAAAATTTTTCCCAAAAAAAGTGCTCTAGGGTGCAGTTGTTTTGGTTTGGATATTAATATTTAATTTGAATATTGTTTACATCACATGGAGCCATGGTAATAGCAAGTCGTACTCAATAGCCTACTCATTGAGCTAATGTTGCACACCTGAGTTTTTAAATATTTTGAATAATAGCTTTTGCCACCTTGTTTGGACATATTTTCTATACCAATGCACACATTTCTGTTCAATACGATTAGCGAAAATGGGAAAAACAGTAGGCCTACTACTAGACATGCTTCTTTAAAACAAACATGGACTGATTTCACCTGCCATGCACTGATCTGAACTTTTTTTTTTTTTTTTTATCTTCGCCGCCACTTCTGCCCAAATGGCCACTGGATGATTGTTCCACCATTTTGTGTCAACCCTTATTTGTGCCATCAAGTTGATTCGTGTCTTGACTTTGCTTTACTTCCGTGTCTTCATTTTGGTGAAGACCACCACGAAGCCCTTCCGCTCTTCTATCAAACTCCGCTCAAGGCTGTTCCACGGGAGGCACAGGAGCAGCGCGCACGGCGCACACATTCGTTGGTGGGATAGGGAGTTTTTATGCTTGTGAACTGGTTTGTCAGGGCAGAAAACGCTATTTCTCCGCTTTTTGAAGGTAGGCTATGTTTTGTTAAATTGATGCGATATATCCTACCGGTTTAGCCTACTCTTAATATTTTTATCTTGCACTTTGCCAAAGTCTTTTTCTAATTTGCCTTATTTATCTTGGCATGTTAGGCATAGACTATTTTGTCTAGCTACACAGTAATAAAGCAGGCAGAAGTTAGTGATGAAAAATAGTAAAATTAAGATTCGCCTAAGTAGGCCTAGTTAGTAGTAGCTAGTAATAGCCTACTAATTCTGTAGCTATTGACTCAATAATCCTTGCCTACCGCAACGCACAATATTTAACAGAAATTTTCACCTCTGCCTGCTCTCTTAAACCTAGCTACCTCTCCTTTTCTATTGTGACTCTTTAGAAGTTATGCATAACCTAGTGTTTTTTTTCTTAGTGTATGTGCCTACATCAATAAATCAGGCAGAATCGGTGGTGCTAACATATTTAAGTTAATTATTTCACCAGAAAATATATGCTCCATAGGGCTGTCCTTGAGATCAAAATGAAATTTGTGATCAAAAATGCTATTAATTTGAGCTATGGTATCATATCTCGACAACACCAGAATACTATTAATATTATTATATATAGATTATTCTAACACAGCTCTTAACACGCATGCTGCTAACTGCTGATAACTTTGCCTGTAACGAATTGTATCTCCGTGATTGACTTTGTTGTGATATGAACAAACTATACGGCTCAAAAAAATTAAGGGAACACTTCAATCATCCACTGGATCGTCTCTGACACTGTTTGGTTAATATACATTATAAATACATAAACAGTAGGGGGGGACTCAAATGAAATCTGAGCCCCCAGCTCCGGGCCGGCTGTGGGTGCTACAACCTCAGGGGGCACCGCCAGCTGTTATTCATCCTTTTCCCGGTAAACAGGGCTCACTTGTGATACAGGGCGACAGAAAAAGCAATGATGGTGGAGGGTTCGAGATAAGGGGCCAGGTGGTAGCCTAACCAAAATGGGTGATGTATGCACTGATCAGTGGATGTACGAGACACAGGGTACATCTATAGCTTCGTGTAGGCAGTATTTTTTTTAAACCGCAAACTTATTTTAAGTGACCAGCGTAGCCTATAGCCTACCTTTTGAAGGAAGCATTTGTTATTTGCGGTTGTCATCTGCATTCCGTAGATCAAGAGCTAGAAGTCTACTGGAGGAAGTGTAGTGGTTGCAGAGTGAAGATGTTACGGGTGTCGTTAAAAGTGTGAAAACAGAAAGAACCTTTTGGAGTTGCGCTGGGCTTATCTTTATTTGGACGCAACATAGCGTTTAAGAAACTATGGAGACTGCTGGTCAAATTATGGCCTAGCCTACCCAACAGGGAAGTGAGTTAATGGGGATTTTACTTTTCCCTTACATTTTTTTTTTAAACAAGTCAGTGGTTTTACAATGTTTTGGTTGGTTTGTATACAACTGAATGTAGCCTATGCAAAATGTAAAGTAGCCTAATGGATTAACATTGATTTGATGTGCTGCATATGGGACAATTATTTATAATTATATAAATTAGGCCTATTAACATATTTAAATAGCTTAGTCTACCTTTAAAAAAATATTGAAGGGAATCCAGTCCAGTAGGCTACACATATCTTTGGCAAGTATAGCCTAGGCTATACAGCAGCCCAGACCCTAAAATTGTGCATTTATAGCTGTGAAGATGATTCACACACAATTATTTTTTCCCCAAAAAATACATTTGGTAAATTCTGTACACATCCAAAATGGTGCAAGTGTTAAAGTTAGTAAAAAAAAAATATTGCATAAAACAGTTTTGTCGTATTTTTTTGGCCGTGGTATACAGGGATGGATTACTGCACAGGCCTACCGGGCCCAAGGGGTCAGGGGGCCCTGAAGCCCAAGCCTTTGCATGGAATCACTGCCTCAATATCAACAAATCAGGATGTAGGCTATGAATCTGATTGAATTTAGCATTGGCCATCCCCAAAATGCACCAGAATACAGGAAATAACATTAAACAAATTAAAGATTTTCTGGGCGAGGACCCCCAAACCCCCCCTCCCACATATACAACAATTAGTGGGGGGCCCTTAATACATCTAGACCAGGGGTGTCAAACTCATTTAGGTTCAGGGGCCACATACAGCCCATCTGATCTCAAGTGGGCCGGACCAGTGAAATAATAGCAAAACATCCTTTGACAACTCCAAATCTCCAGCTTAGTTTTTTCAGTAGGCTATGCTTTACCCTTCAGCCTACATTTGTAGCCTACATAATCACAAGGGATATATTAGATTATTACACATTTATCCAGAGAGGCCAATGAAATTGAAATGAAATGCATTTCACTCTCATAAACAACTGGTTTATTTTTTATAGTTGAGTGGATAGGCCTACATTTTTACATCTGACCACCTGAACCAACTCACTAAACTCAAGTGGGAGCTATGAAGAAAGTTAATATCCTGCCTTAAAAATGTAAATGTGCAAATGTATGAAAAATAAAATGAATTTAACAAACATAAGTTAGCAGTGCATGAGCAATACGATCAACTGATACGATTAGGTTACATCAGATCAAATAATTTTGTAGGCTAGGTGGCGGTGCTGTGTAATAGGCTATCCACCACAAAGGCCAGATCCTGCACCCATTCCGGGCATTTAAATTGCTACTGGTCTGCCTTTTTTCTCCAAGAACTGTCCAATTTCCTCTCGTAGTTCAAAGAAACGCTTGAGTAGTCTACGCCACCTCGGCTTAACCACCGTACTACAGCGTGGTAAGCCAGACAGAATGCCATTATCACTAAGAAAACAGTCAAACTGACGGTGAGTCAGACCTCGCGACCTGATTAAATTTACAGTTTGCACAACCACACTTTAACATGATCCAAGTTTAGTGTTTTACAACACAACACTTCCTGGTGCAAAATACAATAAAATGCCCAAACATCTTGTCCTCCGTTTGCAGGCTGCACTTTGTCTCTGAATTTTGTCGCAACGCCTGCTTTTCTCCCGACAATGTAGCCAAACTGACAGCACAGGACCAGAGCCATAGAGAGAAAGGACCAGTCAACTCCATTTCGGTTATTTCTTTGAAAATTCATAACTCCTCACAGGAATGGGCTAGAGATTTTTTTTTTTTTGACATCGTCAGAAATTTATTCTCTACAAGTCTGGGCCGGATTAAACCATCTAGCGGGCCGCATCCGGCCCGCGGGCCGTATGTTTGACACCCCTGATCTAGACTCAGGGCCCGAAAGTTCATAATCCGCCCATGGTATAATTTTTTTGGCCAAAACTGGTACTACAATCACTTTCAAAATACTGTAGAGCGGTGTACACCGCAGATGTGGTAACTAGAGCAGAGCTGGCAACCCATATGCCGAAACACTACTGACTTTGTGATTACTAGATAGGTGGAGGGTGGCGGATCAAGCTAAAACACAAATAGGTAAACATCAACATCAGTTGAGGGCTGCAACTTCACTTTTTTAAATGACGATATCCTGGCCGGACTACTGTTGTCAGTGATATAAGTATTTGAAATTAGCATGATTTCCTAATGTCTAGTGACAAATCAGGGCCATTTTATGATTAATTGAATTACATTTCTTACATACGGTTCCTTTAAAAGTCTTTAAATTTGCACTTAAAAATTTGGAGATACCCTGTTTAATCAATTAACCAAATTTAATTGATAATTGGGTTCAACTTCACTAGACACACCAGGTATGATTACTGCCAACCCAGTTGAATCTAAACATCACTTAAATGGAACGTGTCTGCCAATGTGAAGTTACCTAAAAGGTCTCAAAAAACAGCACATGATACTGGGATCTGGGACTGATAGTAAAAGTCATTGACATCTAGTATGGAAAGGGTTATACAGCCATTTCTTAGGCGCTGGGACTCCAACAAACCATGGTGAGAGCCATTATCTACAAATGGTGAAAACTCGAAACAGTGGTAAACCTTCCCAGGAGTGGCCAGCCTACCTCAATTCCTCCAAGAGCACATCGGCAACTCATCCAGGAGGTCACAAAAAAAAACAGACTAACATCTAAAGAACTGCAGTCTTTGCGTGTCTTAGTTATTGTCAGTGTTCATGATTCCACAATAAGAAAGAGACTAAAAGAAAGGGCAAAAATTACATCCATGGGAGAGTTGCAAGATGAAAATCACCGCTGGCCAAAAAGAACACAAAGGCTCGTCTCACATTTGCCAAAAAAACGTAGGCCTATTGACTTTTGGGATAATATTCTGTGTACTGATGAGTCAAAAGTGGAACTTTTTGGACGGCGTGGGTGTCATTATATCTGGCATAAAGCTAACACAGCGTCTTACAATAAGAGCATCATACCAACAGTCAAACACTGGAGTCAAATCACTCCAGAAAGTTATATTTTCAACAATTTAATTTGGCAAAGAAATGGACACTTTGCCTGCATGGATCCAATTCATTAACATTATGCTATGGCAGCAACGAGCCAATACATTAGGCTACCTTCAACATTACGTAATATAAAAGTTACGTCATAAAGGGATTCATTATTACGGTAATTTGCCTTGATTATTCAACAAAACGGTTAACTGGTGTTAAATTATCCTTGTCTCACTTATCATTAAAGTTAGCCAGCTTGCATCATGTTATATGTAATACAGTATATACGTTGTATACACCTCCCTCCCGAGACGTGCTAGTGAGAGAGCTAGCAGCCTGGGCTTGTTAGCTCGATTGCTAGTGTGCTTGACTCTCAACAAAGTCCTTTTAGGCAAGTTCCTCCACTCGGCGGCCATATTGTAATGCTTTTTGGGCACTTATCGGGCATGTATTTTGGCAGAACTGCGCGTGCGCAAGGCTTCACGACATCAACCTTGCTCCAGCGGCGAGATCACATCACATGATTGGCACGATGTATTCACAACACACCACATGATTGGCACAATATTGACTTTTTTGCCGCAGAAGGGGCGGGATATGTGTAGAAAACTGCCATATTGGCGTTACAAACTAACCCCATGCATTTCTATGGAGGATTTTTGATTGCTGTGTCTCCTCATTAGAAAGGCTCTGCTCTCGATCTGAGGTGGTGCGTGTGTGCATGCATGCGGGTTTGAATTGGGACGAGTGCAGGGCTGAGCTGTACAGTAAACAGGTCGCAGGTGGCGTGACCCGGATCGGGAGTGAGGTTTTAGGGAAGTGAGTGTAACGGTTGCCAGCTAGTATGTAGTTGGCCCTATTAATGTGCTACGTTTTTTTTTTTTCCCTGGAGGTCGGGGCACCGCTTGCACTGATGCAGAGAGGAGAGGCCCCTCTGGAGCCAACATAGGTTCTGCAGGAGAGAACCGGAAGTGGCCGAGCTCCATTGTATCTTCAGGATCAGATTCGGATGGACAAAGGGTTGTGATGGTGGTATCGGATTGTAGCTGGGGTGTAACAGCTGGAATTGAGGTCTTGTCGCTCCTACAGTACCTGCACTCCTGAATGTGGGAGTCTAGTCATGGTTGGGTTATAGCAACACATATTTCTTGCATGTCTTCTGTGTGAGTGGGGAAGCGTTTGTGTATGTGAAGTGAGAAATGCCCTGGTGGGATGGGAAATGCAATAAAGTAACTAAGCTGTAATGTTGACCATGAACCAGTGGACTGTGGTGTTTTTCTCTGGTAGAATGCACTTTGCAGCTGGACCAATTTTGCACGTTGTCTGAACTGACTGTCAGAACAGTAGGACTGAGTAAAATCAGCGTAAATGGAAGCACCAGATGGTCAAGGCAAACAACACCAGGTACAAGAAATGGCCTATACAGGGACCGCTTTTTCCTAAATTAGTTAGGGTGAAACTAAAAACAAGTGCTACGATGCAAATGCAATTATAGTCAAATGAGGCATAATGCAAATGCAATTTAATGTGTAGATCAGGCACATTGCAAAATCCTAGAAAGCACATATATTTTTATGTATAAATGGAAAAAGGGTTCCACCATTATAACAAGCCCAGCTCAATTCTGTTAATACTCATAGAGCATACTCTTCATCCTATTGCCTGACAGTTCAGTCTAGACATTGTTCCTATTGTATTCTCACTGCAATACGGTGAATGAAAGGATCAACAGTGTCTCAGCATCTCTCGTCTTCGTTGTCTCCATTGGACGCTTGGTTCCAGAGTGCTAATTGAATCACTCTATTGAAAGAGGTTCAGATGTGGAATTTTCCACGACAGATCCTTTCCCATTTCTGAGCTATGAATTAATGAATGGAGCCTGATTGTTAGAGATGGGGAAGCCATTTACAAACATTTTATTCTGTTCAGAAGCTTTGGGGAATTAACTAATGCTGTGATTTCATCGTTGGATGTCTTAGACCCACATCATGAAATCATAGGCATAGGTGTGGATGATGATGAGGATGTGGAAGATCGGTAGATTTGTGAATAAAATTAATCCTACGGCCCAATAAAATATCTGTCACTAAGGCTGACTGTGTCTACATGGAGCTCCAAAAAGGAGCACCGCTCTAAAACAAGCCCGGAGTAGGCAGCTGGCGCGAGAGTGGAATCCTGCCTATGTGAACCCCAAGCTAAGTGTACAAGAGGGAACTGAATTTGCTATAGTGAGTACAGAACAGGGGTATAGGCTGAGATTCAAAATGATAGGATCGCGAGAGGTGCAAGGCCACTTCTTTACCTCATTGAAGGAATTAGTGGAGCTTTGAACTAGTGAGTTAGTATATCTACAACACCATCAAATGCATCAAATTATTGTTGTGTCTTTATTGTATACTGAAAATGACATGGCTGTAGACTGAAATAGTAAAACACAAATAAGGGCTTGGAACCTATAAGTAACCCATAGGGGCAGCTGTTCAGTGAGGTCAGAGGTCAGAGAGAGTAAATAGAATAAAGACCTAAGCTCTACCTATGCATTACCTAGTTTGGTAATGGAGATATTCTAAGCTCACAAAAACAAGTTATGATTACTTGTAAGAATATAAAAGCCAAGCACAATAAGTCAGAGCAGCTTGCTTCATGAACCAAGTCTGAGTTTGAATCAGTTGATCAGAATTCGACACAATGTTTTGAGTGGTGATAACCATTACCAAAAAACAGGTATACTTAAAGTTAATTTTTGCAGTATAATTTGTAAGTATAATTCCCAGTTTACTTTAGGTAGTTTATTACTGCATTATAAATGTACTTATGGTACACTTTGTTTATCCTTCTTCGGACTTAAAATTAGCCCACTTTCAGTTTATAATAGTAAACCTGTAAGTACTGAGAACTATACTGTAAACTAGGGAAGATACTAGTTATATTCTTCGAGTACACCTTTTAGTTAATTATAGTACATTATAGTGTAAGTATTTTTAAGGTGTAAAAGTAGTAAACTGTTAAGTGTACTTCAAGTGAAGTTATAGTTGTAATGTTTACTAATACACTGCATGTATCTTACTTATTTACTGTATATACTGCATTTATATCACATATTCACAAATGGCGCAGGCCTCCATGCAGGGTGTCAACTGGCACATTGGGAGCAGTTTTGGGGTTATAGGAATGTTCTGGAGCAAAAACAACCTAGGGTCTGCGCTGCATTCATTAATCAACTTGCTAAGCCTTCCTTCATTGTGGCTGCAACAGGAAGCTAAGGTATTATAAAAACACACACTTCATAAAATAACATTTTTACAACCTTTCGAAACACAAGAGTTACAATACTTTGATTTGTCTGTACTTTCATTAGGTAGCACCGATTTTGTAAAAACTTTTTTCCAACTAATTGTACTCTGTGACATAGAGCAACAGGAGCATTTTCAGTTTTTTTGTAGTGACTACAACAGACCCGTAAGATGTTAAAATGCAGCCTGACACTACACAGACTACTCCAAAGCTGCCCCTTTTTTTTATTGAGTGGTGCCACAATATAATATTATAATAGCCTCAAATCTAACTGTCAGTAAGCCCACCAGCCCTAGACTCTATACTCTAAAGAATTAGTGGGTGGTGGGTAGGCCATGATGCCACTGACTGCGCTTGATCTTTTTAAACTCCTCTATGAGACTATACTGTATGCCCAAGGAACGTCAGTTCAGTCTTGTAAAAATACAGCAAAGGTGCAGAACAGGAAAAAACTGAAAAGTGATTTAAAAATATACAGGTGTAGTGATTATGAAAAACTATTTAAACAGAAGTACAGGTGCGGAACAGCTGAAGATTTAGTTAAATATTTCAGCAATGGCACAGGAGAAGAATACAGGAAGCTGAAAACAAGCTGCAGAAGAGTGCTGCTAGTTCGACAGTGGTGCCTCATTTCATTTCTGTGGCAAAGGTGCAGCAAACAGGAAGCTGAAGTTTCAGTTCATTTAGCAAAAGTGGCAGTGTGCCAAAGAGCACAGTCTCACCTTGAGTTTACTGAAGGCACAAAATAGTGCTGCTTCAGGCCATTGGCTCATTGTGATGTGTATAGGCTTCATATCATAGATATACACTACCAGTCAAACGTTTTGAGACACTTAGAAATTTCCATTCCATTCTCCATTATAGACAGAATACTAGCTAAAAAATTAGGCAGCAGTTTTCAGATTACATAATGTAATCTGAAAAGTTTATAAGTGTCCAAACTTTTGACTGTTAGTGTATATCTGGCAGTGTATATCTATGCTTTGTATGAATAGAAACTTAAATTAGTTTCTCCTCAGCATTTTGTATTTTGTTGAGGTGTTGTTTTAATATTAGTTTAATTTTGGTGTACATTACGCATTCCCCATAAATCACTTTTGAATTTGGACCCTCCCTTATCTCTATCTGTCGGCAGAGAAATTATGAATTCCTAGAATAATGGTGGCTGGTGGTGCCTTTCAAGGTTGTTTGAAAACGGCCTTGCCATCTGCTTCGATTCTTAGGCTTCAGGTCAGATAGATGTGTCTCATAATCTGTGGGAGGCCATTGTAGTATGTGTCTTTCCCGAGGTCAGCCCTCAATGATTTCATCAACTTGTTTCATGTTTTCTCTTCACATTCTGTGTCTTCTCTTTGGTACTTTAATAAATATACTACAAATGTTCACAAAGGTTTCCTGCTGTGCAGGATCTATGGTTGGGTAGTAATGTTGTGTTTAACAGTTGTTGGCAGACAGCACATGTTTACATGGAGTGTCTTTTTAGATACCAGCTACACCATGCAATGTGTTACAGTAGCTACAGTTTAGTTTCATCCTAACTAGCCTGGAAAGCAGGACAGTGTAGGGTGGCTACATATCAGTTTCTAATATGTCAATGCCTACCTTCTTTCCTCCTTATTTTACTTTCATCTTTTACTTCCAAGCCTTTCCAATGGATACAAATATTTTTACTTCTTCAGTTACCCAGCTGCTTCATCAGATTGTTTTTTTTTTTTGTCATATGGCAGAATCGTTGTATTGTGATTAGGACTGTGGAATAATGATTATTTGGTTGATTAACGTGTCATTTGCAGTCAGTTTAGTTTGTAGTTAGTCAGATTAGTTGTTTGGTGTAGAAAATTATGATAATAGATATTCAGTTCACTGTTGTTGAGTAAGAAACCAAAAAAAAAAAAATCAGAATTGTATCAATTGTTTATTTAAAGTTTACTCAAACCGATTGATGAATTATCAAAATAGTTAGTGATTAATAGTTAATCTAAACTAATCGATTCATTTTTGCAGCTCTAATTGTGATCTAGGCATCTTGGGCAATGTGATTCCCACCCCTACTATAATCATCAATTGATGATGATCTGTGTTCACTTCACTTTCACTTTTTAGGTTCAAGTCTGCCAAGTATGCCCCCATTAATTGGGGTGATGAAGGACAGGCAGTAAAGGACTTGATGTTGGCCATATTTGGGAGAGCACTTTTCACTATTCACAGTAGGGATGTAATGCCTTCTCTGTAAAGGAGCTGAAGTAACATCCAAGAAAGGCTTATAAGATGTATAAGACAGAAGCACACTAAGCTTCATTAGAGCCATCTATGACATTCTTACCCAGTAACCAGTAGCTTGCGAAGGACCCATTGATTATTTTGCCTTTGACAAACACTAGCAACCCTACAGCACATACCCAAGTGCTGCAAGGCCAGCCTCATCCAAGGAGACTACACCTGGAGGCATAACCAGATGCTTTGGCAACTTGGGCTGGTGCTAAAGGAAAGGAGGACTAACAACAATGCCCTCTTTCGCAACCCTGGGCCTTTTGGAAGCAGGAAAAATATCAAAGAGGGCAACTGCAGGAAAGAAATCAAGCCTAATGAATGCACCCCAAGACTGAGAGATGATGGTTGATCTAGACCAGAGATCTTTATAACTAGTCCCAAGCCATATCAGATCTGTGTTCAGCCTCACAAAAATGTTGGTGCTGTTGGTGTTACAGAGGAATGCTGTTTATGAACAGAACAACTTTAGCCTAATCCAATCTAACAACTAAAGCAACACAAAAAGGCTTGAAAACACATTGACATTTGTGGCCATGTCAACTACCAAACTTCTGAAAGGGATATGAGTCTGAGGGCAGATCCCTGACATGGTTTGAGGTTGCTATATGAGGCTTCCCAGTGAAGCAGCAACTGGCTCTGGCTACTGGCAGTTTACTCTGATGCCCTAAATGTTTCCAGATGGAAAAATCCTGAATTTTCCTGTATGAAGTTCCCTGTGAGTTGTCTTGCTCACCATGTCTATGTTATGTCTTATGCTCCACACTATAATAATTCTTGTCCTATTGACAGTGACAGCTTGATACCGTTACATACATATTCTGATACATATTCTTGGGCTGACAATCAACCCTGTGTATGTGTGTTTGTGTGTCGGGGGGGGGGGGCAGTTCAAACACTTCACCAATTAAATGGATGGTCCAAAATAAAAAAGTACATGTTTTACTTTCCCCTCTCCTCCAGCAGAGACAGCGGCAGTGGAGTCACCTTTTGTTGGCCACGTCCCTCTGTGTTCCATTAAAGAGGAGCAAATATGGAGAAAAGAGTGAAATTTCCACATCTGAAGCCTGACTTCGCCAAACTGCGGCGGGATATATCATCTCATCTCATCAGTAAGAACCTGGTCAAGATCAAACCAGATGGTGTGGGTGGTGTCAACCCACCTGATCTGCCCTCAGAAGAGAAAAGACGACCAGAGATTCCTCGTCCTTCAACCTCTAACTGTGATCAGACATCACACTGGCCAGATGAAATGGTAGACGACAATGAGCCCCAGAAACCTGTAATACGAGGAGTAAAGGATGGGAGTGAGGTGGGCGATATCGCCATTTTCGTGATAGACCATGATGATGTTCCTGAGATTTCAAAAGCCCCAAAAGGCTTTGAAACTGAGACTGGCAAACCTAAATCACCACTGAAACAACCTTCAAAGATACCAAAGAAACCACAAATACCTATCATTCCGGCGCAACCTCTCCGAAGGAGAGGAAAAGCTTACCATGTGACTCAGACAGCAAATGTCAAAACGAATATCAAAGCGCAGGTTCATACTCCAAGCACTTCCTGTGTCAACAACCCTGCCATTGTTCCCACTAAGAATGTCCAAGACTCGTCAATTGGGGAGTTCTCGGGATTGAGTAGGCGTAAAAGGAGGGCTTCTGAACAATCTGAGGATTCCTTGGAATATTTGAGACAGCTGCGCCGTCATGGCCAGGAGGGGCAGGAGGTGAAGAAATTTAAACCTGCCTCCACCCGTAAGAAAAAGGGCAAACATTTAAAGAAGCTGCAGCTAGATCCTCAGGAAATGCAGTTCCACAAACTGAACCGTGATCAGCTACAGAAGGCGACTGCAACTCCCTTGTCTCCAACTAAGCATACCAAGAAAGCCAAACCTTGTGTCAGTGAAGGAGAAAAGCATGTGATGAGTGAGGAGAAAAAGGGCAATAATACTGTTTCAATACCTGGAGAACAACCTGTTCAGTCTCTCTCTTCACCCCAACCTCCAACATTACAAAGATCCACCTCCTTGCACGAAAAGGATGAGTCATTGAAAGCTGGCATGTCTTCGATGTTGACCACCACAAAGATATTTAGCCCTAGTTCACGCAATGATACACTGATGAAAGATATGACGAAACTCACACCTTCCAAACCAAAGATGGGCCACCAAGCCCATGTGCCTCTGCCACTTGTACCACCACCAGGACTTCCATCAGCTCAGCCTGAATTCAGACACCCTCCCATACCCAAAGTGCCACCTTTTCCCCCTCAATCTGATAAGCAAGTCTACGAAACTTTTCCACAGCCACCCCCCATAGACAAGAGGTATCCCCGCACTGAAGCATTTATGTCATCAGGGAGACAGAAGGCGTCCATTCTCAAGGAAAAAATTCTGAAATGGAAGTACAGCTTTTTTAAGGACTATGAGCAGTTTGGTCCTCCAGAGGCTCTCTGTGATCTGCCACTAAAGCTGGTACCACGGACCTTTCAATCATTTAAAGACTATTACGAGACATTTCTCCCTCTGCTGCTTACCAACACATTTGAGGAGGTTTGTCCTACATTGTGTCCTGTATCCACATATACTGTATACATTACATATCATGTGTATTGGCCAATTCCACGGAAAATGGACTATTTGTCACATCCATAATGCCAGTGAAATGCCTTGGCATTTGTATGATGTGAATGATAACATTCATTTTTTGTGCATTTTTTGTCATGTACATTCTTTAGCCAAAAAATAGCAAATGCTCAAATTTCATGTAATCATTCACATCATACCATATCATCACATTTTATTGGCGTTATGGATGTTACAAAAAACATAATTTTCCATGGAATTGCCTTATTGCAATCTGCTTACAGGTCTGTTTTCTATACGAGAGCAGAAGTTCCCGATTCTTCCCTCCCTTTCTGCTCTTTTTTTGTTTGTTTGTTTGTTTCTCCTAGCTCTTCATACGTGTTTTATTTCACCATTAGATTGTGGAACGGATCACACCTTATTGAGTTAATTTGTGGATTTTAAATTATTTTGAGTAATTTTGTTTTAAACAAAATTTTTATTATAGTAATCATTTTTTTATGAAATGTGCTTGGAATACAGTCATCAAGTTGGTTTAGAGGTATGGATGCCTGATTGTATTTGCAAATTTTATTTTATTTAAAATTGGTCACTTGAACAGCCTTTGTGAAGTAGTATCATAATTTTGTACGCTGTTTGTTGTGTTCTAGCCTTTGTTAAACAGTCTCATATTTTTTTGTACAAACTATTTGTCTCTGGGCCAGGGGTGCGTTTCCCAAAACCATAGTTGCTAACCTGTTAGTTGGCAATGGGAAATTGCATTGCAACCAACAAAGTTGCTATGGTTTTGGGAAACGCACCCCAGGATAGTTGTAGTTCAACAATGTTTTTTGGGATTGTGGTCTGCATTTGCTAAAATCTTGATTTAGCTAGATCCACAATATAATAGTTAATCCATAGATGTGTTATCTGTCATTATGACTCAAAGTTTGAAGTTGGACTGTCTGTCAGTTCCTAAGACCTTAATTAAGTGACCATTCCTTAATTTAAGACTCAATCTATCAGAGTTTAACTTGAGTGTTTCATTCTCCCTGCTGTTGTTCCATGCTAAAAGCTATATCTAGCATTTCTACATTCACACACACAACGTGGTATATATTGATGGATCAGATTGAAACGAACCCCTTTAATGTATCGAAAAACTTGAATGTATGAGCATAATGTGGTATCTGGATGTTTATATAATCTGGTTTGCTTCACAGCTGGTCAGTGAGTGGCTGAGGGAGGACCGGGTCAAACTGAAGCTGATGGTTCAGTCTGTTGATTACGGGTCTTTGGATACTGGCCTCTTCACTGTCACCAATGCTAATTTTACTGGTAAAAACCCCCCTCCCTGTCTTGAATGCCTACTTTCTACACCATCTGCTTCTCTAGTCTTTCTCCTGCATTTGTCTTGCATCTCCATACCAATAAGAATAGTCAGCTGTCTGCCTATGTGAAATAATGGTTAAGTGTTTGAGTGATTCTAACTGTGTGTATGTGTCTTGAACAGCAAATCTCACTCCCCAGCAGGAGTCTCAACAGTTCTACCCAAAAGAGGACGAAGTTGTGATCCTATGGCTCCCACAAAACACGGCTTCAAATACTTACTCGCACTTCAACGATGAACACAAACCAGATGATTGTGAACCACAACCACACTTTGGTGTCGTTTCCCACAGTGAAATTACAGGTATGACCTGTGATCATATTTCTAGTTTTAAGTTTCTTCTTCTATCATTTTCAGTCAGGTTAACCTGGTCAAGCTGTAGTTTCAAGAGCGGACCTTTTCAGGTCTGATGTGGGTCTTTGGGAGCTTCCCAAACACTCCCCCACAACCTTATTCACTCTTGCCCATAGACTGTAGAATGCTGGATGGGCATTCTTATGTCTTATTGTTATTATTATATGGCCCTGTAGCAAACTGAATTTGGATGACCATGACCAAAAAAGATCCTGTAGAAAAACTGAGAGAACATGGAAGAAATCTAAGCTACAAGTTCACCGTTCCATTCTAACAAAAAAAATAGCAAACTATAATGAAACTATAATATATGAGATAAGGATCCACTTATCTAAGGTAATTGCTGAAAACAATGGAAACTCTAGGATCTAGGATGTAGGCTTCTATAACCCCAAATCAGAAAAAGTTGGGATGTTGTGGTCAAAAATCTCCAGGCACACTCAGGTGTGAGAAATCACTGCAGGTTTATTCACCGGGAGCAAGTCACTGGCAACAGCACGTTCCAGTAACACTACTCGAAGTTATTTAGGGCGAGACCCCATCTTATACATGTTAGTTACATTGTGGTAATACAAATCCCATGAGTACAATGTTCTTTTCCAAAACTCCTCATACTTGCAGAAATACAACAATACCCACTTCTTGGACATAGCATGTGGCCATAAGTCATGTGGCTACTCCAAGTAAGTAAGATAATTGGTCAATACAATATACATCCTTCAGCATTTTCTTGCCATAGTCCATTTCCTGTCAGGATATTCCTAATATTACTGCCTCAGGCAGAATATCCTTAACTCGTGACAAAGGGGGTCGCATGACCTTTATTAGAAAGTCGTGACACGGAGAGAGCAAATGACAGACAAAGCAAAGTTGATGCACAGTATTGAATGTATAGAAAAGCACACACATAATATATGAACACGTATTGTTAATCACTTCTATGTAATAAGATTAGTTAGAAATCCAACATTTCTACTACAATGTAGAATGTAAAATGTTAATAAAAAACAGAATGTAATAATCAGCAAATCTCTTGCAAAAAGGACACAGACAACATATCAAATGTTGAAAATGACAAATTTGTCAATTTAATGGAAAATATATGTTAATTTTGAATGTGACAACATGTTTCAGAAAAAGTTGGGACGGGGGTAACAAAATGCTGGAAAGTTGTGTAATGATAAAGAAAACAAAAGGAGGAATGTTTCACAACTAATTAGGGTAACTGGCAACACAATTGGGTATGAAAAAGAGCATCCCAGAGAGGCAGGGTGTCTTCAAAGTGAAGATTCATCACTCTGTGTAAACCTGTGTGCAACTATTTGGGGAGTTCATCATCTACAGGTCATAATATTATTAAAACATTCAGAGAATCCAGAGAAATCTTTGCAAACAAGGGAAAGAGCTGAAAAAACAATACTGGACGGCCTTGGACCTCAGATGCCTATCCATGTATCCAACCTATCCAACATGTTTTAGTGCTCAGTTTGAAATCCAACATATATGAGGGTGTGGAGGAGCATTTGTGCCTACAGCATGGGCATCTTGCACATTTTGGCAAAGCACAATCAATTCTGAATGAGCAACATGTATTACCATCCAGACAATGTCTTTTCCAGGGAAGACCTTGCATATTTCAGGAAAACAATGGCAAAATGAATTCTGCACATATTTAAACAGTAATTCCTCATAGATGGCCTGTCTGCAGTCCAGACTTGTCAAATTAGAATGGAATGAAATCGGGGAGTAATGGAACAACATTTCATTCTCAAAACTCTAGCAACTGGTCTCCTCAGTTCCTAAACATTTACAGAATTTTGTTAAATGAAGAGGTGAAGCAGCACAGTGGTAAACATTCCTTGTCCCAACTTTTTTTGAAACATGTTGCTGGCATAAAATGAAAAATGAACATATGTTATATCTCACTACATCCTCCCTCTCTTCCCAGTTCACACTAACTGCCTTTCTGATTTAAAGCTATGGATGCAAGATAACTTTCTAAAACTCAACACAGTGTTACGACCCCTACGCCCCTTCAGGCCTGACATGGCCAGTGCACGGGCAATGCCGGCCTAGCTGGTCTAATTGGCTAATCATGCACACCTGGTCAAGGTGTGTGGGTATTTAAGGGGTTGTTCTCTCTCTTGATTTGGGGCACTTTTCTGTTAGGCACATTCTGTTGCAGGCACCTCTGGGTTATCTCTCTCACCGGCGCTTTCTTTCTATCTTGGAACATCATACTGACTTTGGCATACACGCACCCACATGAACACACTTGCATACATGCTTTTACTTTCCCCTAGACATTTTTTGGTAATGGTTATTTATTGCTTTTGGCTTAGAGCCGGGTCGTAACAACAGATAAAACTGAAATCCTTCTCATCAGCCCCAAACCTCAACTATCCAAATTTCATAGTCTCAGTCTGAACATTGATGGTACAAATGTCAAATCCGCTCCTGTTGTCAGAAACCTTGGCATACTGGTTGACTCCTCACTCAGTTTGGACCCCCACATTAAATCCCTCACTAAAACTGCATTCTTTCACCTCCGGAACATTGCCCGCCTTCGCCCCTTCCTTTCTACCACTGATGCACAAACCCTGGTTCACTCCTTCATTACATCCCGCCTAGACTACTGCAACTCCCTATTCATTGGCCTCCCCACTAAATCACTTCAAAGACTACAATATATTCAGATCTCTGCAGCCAGACTACTCACTCATACCAAGATATCTGCACATATCATCCCTATTCTTTCTCAGCTTCACTAGTTACCAGTTCTGTCCTGAATCAAATTCAAAATTCTACTCACTTTCTTTCTTCCTTTCTTTCTTTCTTTCTTTCTTTTTCTTTCTCTCTTTCTTTCTTTCTTTCTTTCTTTCTATTACTTAATTTATTTATTTATGTATTTCCACATCGCTTGATTTATCTATTTTTCTATTTCCACATTGCTTCATTTATGTAGGCTATTTATGTAGCTTATTTCTACATTGTTTCATTCATTTAATCATGTATTTCCCCATGATTCATTTTATTTACTTACTGTAAATATGTACTGTGCATCAATGAGGTAGCAATTAGGCAATTGCAGAAATTAATAAGGCCTACCAGTTTGACCAAACTGTAAATAGATGTATATATTTGTAGCCTACATACCTAATTTATTCCTGAATTGATTTATTCCTGTCATTTTTGGTCCTCCATATTCTATTCAATAGCTTGCTGTCAGCTGCAGCTCTCATTTGGAGTTTCCATGTTGTTACAGTCATTCATATTAATATATAAACTTTGCAATGCTGAATCATCATTGCACTGAAAATAGTTTGGTTTCTGTGGAAATGGGAAAAAGCATTCGATTAGTTCGGTAGGCTGTGGACTTTATAGGCTACATGAAACAGGTAGGCTGACAGCCTAGGCTACAAACACATGTTCCTTCACAATTATTGGGTTGAACACACACAGTGGTGTCATGTCAGGACCCTGTTCATGTTGCACAGCACTAGTGCATGGCCCCATAGCATAGCTTGTAAGCCCTAGACCGGCTGTCTCGCATCAGACGGCAACATTTTTTTTCATGTCTTTACCGACCGACGGTATTCCGTGAACATGATCAACTGAGCTCTGAGTTAAAATTGGCCCGAGTTCTCCTTTAAGCTTCAAGCCCCATATTAGTAAAGTTACCCGTAGAGCTTATTTCCACCTGAGAAACATTGCCAAAGTGTGGCCTTTTTTAACTCAACAAGATGCAGAGAAATGAATCCATGTCTTTATCATTAGTAGGTTAGACTACTGCAATGCACTTTATACTGGTCTCCCAAAAAAGCATATAAAGAAATTGAAACTATACAAAACTCTGCTGCTAGACTTTTAAAAAATTGCTCCATAGGCAATGTGGTGTTTTTCTATGACTTAAAGGATGCATTTATGGTTTTATACGTTTTAATATTACTGCAGTTATTATGAGCGTTTCAAGGCTATTACACATCTTGAGCAGACCAGACCAACAGTCAGGGAGTGGGGAGCAGGAAGATGAAGACACTAGGAAAAGACATCCTCTCACTAGATGGTCAAGAGAGAGGGGATGATGTCAGCTGGTGAGGATAAGAGCAAGGACAAGTAACAGGTGGGCATTGTCTGCTATAAAGTAAACAAGATAAGAAAGCCCTGCTTACACCCAACTGGATAGAACCAGAAAGACCCAGAGCTACACAGTTTTGTAGTTATATTTTTAGGCATGATGGGAAAATGGTGTCCACCAATATTATTAACCCTGTCAGATGTTAATTGGCCAAAAGGTGTTTTTTGAAAATAGCGCGAGAGGAGGGCACTGCTCGAAGGCCAAGGGGTATAAAAGATAGGCCGCAGCCATCTTTAAGTCAGGTTTCATCGGGGGGCGCCAGCTGATGACATCTCACCTCACCCTATTGCTTGACGGTTGGTCTGGACATTGTTTAGGCTGGACTATCACTGCAATACGATGAATAAAGTTTTTTAAAGCACTAGTTCAGTTATTCAGTTTAGTCTGCATAGCATGGATGCCTGTATTGATGATGCTTTCAGCAGCAGCAAAACACAAAAAGATAAGCAAATAAGCACTCCAGAAAATGTATGATCAACCTTTCAAGGATTTCACTTAATTTTTTCCATGGATTTTTACCGTTATATATTGAATAAAAAAAACACCATTCATAACTTACGCACTTGCGCACACAGACACACAATACAGGCTAAAACTAATCCCTTACTACTATTCTGTTCTATTTTTGCATCTGGACAGATTTGAGGCGAGAGCTGAAACTGAAAGTACAGATATGTGGCAATGTGTTCTCCGTTGAAAAGCAGCAGGTACATTGTGAGGTGATTGGCAGTATACGGAGTGCCATGCGGGAGCTCAATGCTCTGTGCCACATTCGCGACAATGCCCTAATCCACACAATCCTGGCACCAGATAAGCACTTTGCACATGTCCTACCAGATTCTGAATCCATGGTAAGAAAGCATCTTATGTCATCTCTGGGCTTTTGGGTGTCAGCATTTTAGTACACATGCATATAATGTAATGTAATTGTTTTTTCCCTCTTTCCTTAGTTTGAGGGATGTAATGTAGACCAGGCAAAGGCCATAGATTGTGGTGTTTCCATGGTGATGAGCAGACAGCCAACCCCCCAAATATGTATGATCCATGGGCCCCCTGGAACTGGCAAGAGTCACACCATTGTACACCTGCTCTATCAACTATCACAGGTGTGTGTGTGTGTCTGTGTGTGTGTGTGCTTTATATACGGATTCTCTCAGTTCACAACCACTGACCAGCCGCCATGTGTATGTTTCAGAAGTTTAGTGCAGCGGACCCCACTGGGCAAAAGCCTTGGCACACGCTCGTCTGTGCTCCTTCCGCTGCTGCAATCGACAATCTAATGGAGAAAATCATTGTCTTCTTTCGAGAAATAAAAAGCAAAGATGGAAGGCGCAGAGGTACACAAAAGCACACACTTGGATACTGCTGCTTGTATCTAGTGTAACTGCGTGTGATCATACGAGTGATAAATATTTGTTTTGTTCTGCATAGGCAACTGTGAAGGTGTTAATCTGGTGAGGCTGGGCAGTGAGGAAAACATCTCTGGGCTAGCTGAGAAGTTCAGTTTGCACCTTCTAGCCAAACGGCGAATAGGTGAGGTTCCTCACACAGCTACACACATTGCAAACTGCCCTGGCTCAGTCTCAACACGTTTCCCATGTGGCTTGCATAGAGCGGGATATGCAGAAGATTGCAACTTTGGCGCAGAGGATACAGAACCTGAACGAAATGCATGGCAACTCCCAAACTCAAGAGAAGGTAAGGGGGTGTGTGGGTGTGTGTGTGTGTGTGTGTGTGTGTGTGTGTGTGTGTGTGTGTGCATGAGCTGACAACCTGTCAAATGAACATAGCGCAGTAAGCGCACCCATGGGCTTGTCAATAAAAAAAATATATGTAGTTAGCTGCATTATTTAAATAGCAGCTCATCAGTGTTGGGAGCAACACTTTAATGTATTTACAGCTTTTTGCTGTAACGCAGTAATGTAAGACATTACAAAAAAATGTGGGTAATATTTTACTCAGTTACAAACTTCAGTAACACACGTCACAATGCATTTAACCCGAAATTAAGTGCTGTTTTCTTTTGATACATATTCGCAAACAACACTGCGAGAACAACAGAGGAGAAAAAATCTGCGCAAATAGCAGAACTTTATCTCCTGTTACTGGTTGAAGATGACTGTGACTGGCTGCAGCAGACTCGATGGACATAAGCCTACGCTCATTATTTTCAGTTTGTCAGAGACAAGGATATGAAGAACATAATAGTTATGTGCACTTTGTGTGCGAAACCGAAAGATCTCTCTATACCTTGCGAAATAGCACAATTATTTTTTAAAGAAAATTGAGCATAACAAATAAAAGGGAATAATAATAAATTAATTGAGCGTAATAAACTGCGTTTAGAATGCCAAATCCATATATCCAATTCCATATTTTGGTAAAAGTAACCTAAAGGTAATGCAATAGTAGTGTAATGCCTTACAATTCAGAGACAATAATTTTATTATGTATCAAATTACTTTGAAATGGCAGTAATAAGTAATACATAATACATTACGTTTTTGAAGTAACTTTCCCAACACTGCTGCTCATTACCTCAGGGGTTAGGACATGTTTGAGTTTCTTCTGCTGGTTTTCTGTGTTCATAGCACTAACTTGTGTGTGTGTGCTATACAAATAAAACTGAGTTGACTTGACTTGACTTGTTGCTGCTTCTCTGTAGCGTAATGAAGTGCTGGGAGAAAAAATAAAACTGGAGGAAAGGAGGAAAACACTCTGTGACCAAATGAAATGGGTAACCTCATACACTGACATGCATGTGTAGGGTACATTTGTGTGTACACACACACTCACACACACACACACAAACACACACACACACACACACACACACACACACACACACACACACACACACACACACACACACAAATGGACGACTAGGCTTTTAAATTCAGTGACGACTGTCACTGACTCACCATGAGTCTTTTTCCCAACTAAAGTTACCACCACTGGCTTTTAGCCAATTAAAAGGCATTCGTGTCCGTCTCTTGTCCACAGTGCAATAGCGGGGAAGAAAACGTGCAGCGCCTCATACTGCAGGAGGCCAACATCATCTGCTGCACCCTGAGCACCAGCGGAGGTGTCGACCTGCAAACGGAATTCCCTTCCCAACTTCAGGACGATGTGCCATTCAACTGTGTCATCATTGATGAGGTGAGGTGAGGTGAGGGATTGGCTGTGGGCAATCTACTGGTGAAAGTCTGCAGTGTAGTCACCCATAGCAATGTATCCTTATTGTACAATTTCTGTGTGTGTGTGTGTACATGCAAATGTACCCTACACATGCATGTCAGTGTATGAGGTTACCCATTTCATTTGGTCACTATAGGGAGCATGCAAATATGGAGACGGAGATGTTTTGTTGATCCTTAATGTGCTGAGTATTATAAATGGAAGGACCTGTAACAGCATGAGAGCCATGTAGACCTGTCACCTTATTAATGACTCTTCCCAGAGTATTTGGATCTTGTTTTCCTTGCTTGCCTTTCAGATCCAAATAAAAGCATTCATGTGTGTGTGTGTGTGTGTGTGTGTGTGTGTGTGTGTGTGTGTGTGTGTGTGTGTGTGTGTGTGTGTGTGTGTGTGTGTGTGTGTGTGTGTGTGTGTGCGTGCGTGCGTGCGTGTGTGTGTGTGTGTGTGTGTCATAGGCAGGTCAGGCCAAGGAGACAGAGACTCTGATTCCTCTGCTGTTCCGTTGCCCCTCGCTTGTCCTGGTGGGAGATCCTGAGCAGCTCCCACCAACAGTCAAATCACAGGTATTGTCTACTAGGCAGGGATGAGAATATTTTCTAATTTAGAGACATTTTACGGAAAGACTAGCTTGCAGATGACACCGTCTCAGTCCAAGGATCCAGTCATAAAAAACACTGCCCTAATAGTTAAAACAGGTAATTAAAGTTAATTCTCTGCCGGCAAATTACAGAGATCAAGGCCTTGTGTCTGCATCAAGGGCTTGCGGTTTGTCTGGTTATGATGCTGATCTTATCATAAACGCCACAGCAACAAAGAGGAATTTGTTAATATTTGTGGGACACCAGATACTGCTGTGGAGCCTTCTGTAGATGTTGTGGGCCTAATTATTTCAATGAAACACAGATATAGGAATGTGCCTGCTTGAAAACCGCAGTGACATGCTCTTTAAGGCTGTTATGTTGGTGATGTTCATATGGTCATATAGGTTTAGTCAGAGTTTTTTTTTTCCAGATTTTTTTTCCTTCAGTTATTTTTTGTCAAGGATTCCCAGGACATTTAAGGATCGGGCACATTGTGGTACATCTTGTTAAATTAGCATTAGTTTGTTTCTAAATGGTATCAATGCATTGCCTGGCGCATTGTGTGTCACACAAATTAGAGCCTGAGGAATGTGCTTGATCAACTGTCTGGGAAAACCAGTCAGTATTTCATCAACGTGTTTGTGTGTGTGTGTGTGTGTGTGTGTGTGTGTGTGTGTGTGTGTGTGTGACAGAAAACAAAGGAGCTCAGGTTTGACCAGTCACTGATGGATCGACTTTACAAGTGTGTACAGCAACTGAGCCCCCCACACACCCACTTCCTGAGTCAGCAATACAGGATGCACGTGGATATCCAAAACTTCCCATCCAAATACTTCTACGGAAACTTACTCAAGGCGGATAGGTGAGATGCACATATTTACTGTCCATGCATGTCCTAAAGCTAATGCTTGACTGATGGCAAATGAATTGAAATGGATTTAACGGATTATAGGATTGACACACATTTCTATCAGTCAATAAACAGAAATCCTTTTGCACAGTCATTTCTATCTGTCAAATCTATCAAAAAGGAAAAAATAATTGAATAAACTAGAAAAGCATTTCCTGAAGGAAATACAGTGCATGAAAATGCAAAAAATATGATGTAAAATATCATACAGAGTAAAAACAAACTATATTGGTTGCTAGGTAGATGAGGTTTAATATAGTTGGAGTGACTGAACAGTTAAATAGGTGGATAGTTTATATGGTTAAATGATTTGCTTGGTAGATAAGGTTTAATATAGTTGGAATGATTGAACGGTTAAATAGGTGGATAATACTTAACTTAGTTAACTTAGCTAATGTTTTCATTTTTAGTAGTTATGCTAACTAGCATGTTAGCAATGCTAACTATGTTAACCATGTGACTTAGCTAACCTAGCTAATTAATTTTATCAGTTTTGCTAACTATGCTAACTAGCATGTTAACATGCTAGCATGTTAACTATGCTAACCATTTTACTTAGCTAACTTAGCTAATCATTTTTAGAAGTTTTGCTAAAAATGCTAACTAGCATACTAACATGCTAGCATGCTAATTATGCTAACCATGTGACTTAGCTAACTTAGGTAATCGTTTTTAGTAGTTTTGTAAAAAATGCTAACTAACATGCTAACATGCTAGCATGCTAACTATGCTAACCATGTGACTTAGCTAACTTAGCTAATCATTTTTAGCAGTTTTGCAAAAAATGCTAACTAGCATGCTAACATGCTAACTATGCTAACCATGTGACTTAGCTAACTTAGCTAATCATTTTTAGCAGTTTTGCAAAAAATGCTAACTAGCATGCTAACATGCTAGCATGCTAACTATGCTAACCATGTTACTTAGCTAACTTAGCTAATCAATTTTAGCAGTTTTGCTAAAAATGCTAACTAGCATGCTAACAAGCTAGCATGCTAACTATGCTAACCATGCTAACTAGCTACAGTGGGTAAGAGTCATAGTTGATGACAAGTAACAGTTACAATGGCTGAACAGTTAAAAAGTTCAGTAGTTTAAAGGGTTAAATTGTTTAACAATGAAATATTGTAGTGAGGACTTTTATTTTGAAACAGTTTTTGGCAGAGGAAGCAGTTGGACAGGATGTGTAGTCTTAATAGGGCCAGTTTGTATGCTTAAAGCCTGAGACTGGCAGTTGAGATCCAGGTGGCCCGAACACCTGCCATAGGATTCTAATTGCTTAACGGCTCTATTGTGATGTCATCAGACCATGTTAAGTCTATGGGGAAATTTTGAACAGTTTTTAATTAATAGTTTAAAAAGTATAAAAGTTACAAAGATGAAAAATACAAAGCCCACATGTCATAAGTAAGACCTACGCAACGCAGTTTGAATGAAGTTTCTACGTTAAACGGTTGAAGCTGCATTAACTGCGTTAGAAGAAGAAGAAGAAGCCTAGGAAGAACAGTACAGTGCATTTTCATGCACTGTAATGAATGAATGAATGAAATTATTTGCTACAATAACTAACCACAGGAAACCCTAAAAACCTGCATAATGTACATAAGTGGTCAGTAATATTTTGGGGTGCACCGATACGAATCCTGACATATTTCACATTGCAGTCATAGCTCAGTTTTCGGTATATTTGACAGATACAGATTGGGTATGTCTTTCAGAACGATCGGTCAGAGTCGCTGCTCTAGTGACTGGGCTTGTGAGTCCTACAGGGTGTTTGATGTTTCTGATGGACAGGAGATGAGAGAAAAGAAGTATGTCATCACCTTAAAGAAATGTTTAACAAAATAAACTTCTCTTGCTCCATGGTTTATATGCATATTTTAAATCCTGTTTGTTCATGTGTGCTTGGCAGCTCCTTTTTCAACTCTAAGGAGGTGGAACTGACTGTAGAGTTGGTACGGTTGGTCACTAAGAGGTACCAGCTCCGCAATCCCAATAAGTCACTTGCTGGGGTTGTTGGGGTCATTACACAGTGCAATGCACAGAAGTTTCGGATTTGCCAAGCCCTCCAAGGAAAAGGCTTATCAAAGTTAGTGTCGGACCACCAAACTTTTTCCCACACTCAATCCCACAGTATCACTAGATGTCTTAATGTTGGGTTTTGGGGGAATTGTTTATTGTTTTTACTGCATACACATTGAGTGTTGTACTGTATGTTCATTGAATTGTTGTTTTTGTGTCTTTGTTTTGTCTCCATGTTAGGAAAGTGGTGGTGGACTCAGTCAGTAGATTTCAGGGTAGAGAGAATGACTGTATCATTGTGTCCTGTGTGCGATCCAGCAATAAAGTGGACTCCACCGAGTAAGTCTGTGTGATTGTGTACACATGTTCATCTGCAAGCAACGGTACTTGTGTTTTCAGACTTTTTTTTCAAGGCTTTGTTACTTATTTTGAATTGGAATTTGATGGTCGTTGTGCTCTTCTGCAGCTATTTTGTATATGTTGCACAGTATATGTACCCTGGAAATCCAGAGTTCTCGCGAGAGCACAATGGAATTGTCTCTGCGAGACACTCTGGCAAAGAGCAATGATGCACGTTACTTTTACCCCAACAAATTCGAGACTAACTAAACTGATGAAGACAGCGCTGCAACGTTGGAGGACAGTACACATTGGTCGTAGTGTTATCCGATTGCGTCGAAGTCCGAAATCATTCAGAGTAAACATGGTCTAGTGTTATCCAATTGCGTGCAGTGAGATGCCGCCCCTCGAGTTGGGCCATTACATTGCTCTTTGCTAGACCCTTAATTTTTCTAGATTATCAGGGTCTGGATTTTTCAGGTTACAGGTTATGTGTGCAAATATGCAATTCTTTTTGGTGTGCTATAGCGCAGTGGTAGCGTAGGCAGGGATGGATTACTGCACGGGCCTACCGGGCCCAGGCCCAGGGGCCCAAGGGGTCAGGGGGCCCTGAAGCCCAAGCCTTTGCATGGAATCATTGCCTCAGTATCAACAAATCAGGATGTAGGCTATGAATTCATGAATTGAATTTAGTATTGGCCATACTCAAAATGCACCAGAATACAGGAAATCACATCAAACAAATGAAAACATTTCTGGGGGAGGACCCCCAACCCCTCCCACATATACGACAATTAGTGGGGGGCCCTCAATACATCTGGGCCCAGGGGCCCGAAAGTTCATAATCCGCCCATGAGCGTAGGTGTTCAGCTACACACAATGGCCCAGCGCGGCGCCCACAGGGACCCAGGCACACCCAGGAATCAGACAAATCCTGAAGCGCACTTTAATTTGCTCTGGCAGATCTGTCTGGCCTTCCTCCCATTAAAGCAACCAAAAACTCAGGAAAGAATCACATTATCTGGCATGTGATGGGTTTTGATGTGATGACAGATAGTTGAGAATTGGTTTGGTGTCAGCCAAGCTACAAAAATATAACTTGAAAAAATGACAAGAACATACTTAGTTATGAATACGCAAAAGATGCTAAATTTCATGCTGTCTTCATAACATGATAGACAAGAATATCACTCAGAAAGCAAATAAATCCAACTGAGGCCCAACCCGATACAGGATCTCACAGCGTTGGAAACGAAGGCCGTTGAGCCACCCCATGAGTCAGAGGCACTCAACATTTTAAATGGTTCTTCATTGGCCTATGTTACACATTTGCACCAAATGATATGATAAGAGTGCTAGTTTTTGTGTAATCCTGCACAGACAAACAACAGAGGAAGATCATCCTGAAAAGTCCTTAGGAAGTCAAGTCAAGTCAAGTGAACTTTATTTATATAGCACATTTCATACACAGAGGTCATTCAATGTGCTTTACATAAACAAAAGCAAACAGGAATAGCTGATAAAACCATAGAAGGGCAATAGTCAAAGAATAGTTTAAAAAGTAAAGAATAATAAGATAATAATAATATTAATAATAATAATAATAATAATAATAATAATAATAATAATAATAAAACACACAAGGTATTAGTACATAAAAGCATAAAAAGGCAATAATTAAAAAGTTTATAATTAAAAAGTAATAATTAAATAAAAAACAGCATAGAAACTATTAAAATTTTAGCTAAAAGACTTTCCCAAATTTAGAAATGTAAAAAATAAGTGATCAGGTAGCAGAAAGTATCTGAGAAAAGTTTGGTCTTAAGTCTAGATTTGAAACTGGCTACAGTTGGTGCAATTTTGATTTCATCTGAAAGTTGGTTCCAGAGCTGAACTGCATAGCAACTAAATGCTGCTTCACCATGTTTAGTACTAACAGTAGGTTTTACTAACAAGTATTTCTCCTGAGACATGAGAGGCCTGGAAGGTGTTTACTGCTGAAGCATGTCTGCTAGGTAATTTGGTCCCGTTCCATTTAGTGATTTATAAACAAGCAGAAGCGCTGTTTGATAGTCTTTTTAGGAAGGCCTGTGAAAAGTCCATTGCCGTAGTCAACCCTACTGGAGATGAATGCATGAAAACGTTTTTCTAGATCATGTTTAGACATTAGCCCTCTAAGTTTGCCAATGTTTTTGAGGTGGTAAAAAGCTGATTTAGTTATTGCTTTCATGTGGCTGTTTAGATTTAGATCACTGTCAATTATGACACCAAGATTTCTAACAGTATCCTTTGCTTTAAGCACTTTATTATCAAGGAGAGTGGCAACCTTAAGTCTTTTCTCTTTTTTTTTACCAAATATAATTACTTCAGTTTTTTCTTTGTTCAACTGAAGAGAATTTTGAGACATCCAGTTGTTAATCTTGTAATTACACTGACAAAGAGATTCAAGGGGATCATAGTCATTAGGCGAAAGAGCTAAGTAAACTTGGGTGTCATATAGCATAGCTATGATAGGAAACCAAATTGTTTGTGATGGTTTGTCCAAGTGGGAGCATATAGAGGTTGAATAATAGTGGCCCCAAGATCGACCCCTGGGGGACACCACAGGTCAAGGACGTTGGCGTAGAGGTACTGTACAGTTGCCGATAGCAACAAACAAACTCCTTTCTTGTAGGTATGATTTCACCCAGTTGATGACTATACCTGGATACAGGATACAGGATTCTCTATTCCTAATACAGGAATAGAGAATGTCATGGGCCTACTGGGTCCTGGGTATTGCAGGGACCCCAACAATATCAAATAGCCATATTGCAATCATAGTTAGTGATTTGATCCCTGTTGTTGTTGTCAGTATTGTCCACTGCACATTCCATGTTACGTGCCGGCTAAGAATATGACCGCTGAAAATATTCTATTGAATGGGGAGGGGGGGTGGCTTTTTTGGTGCTGTAAAGGTTGGGAACACAGTTGAAGGTCTCGGGCACCTAGTGTATAGAGTCTGGTACCAGTGAAGCTGAGAAAGAATAGGGGTGATATGTGCAGATCTCTTGGTATGAGTGATTAGTCTGGCTGCAGAGTTCTAAATATATTGTAGTCTTTGAAGTGATTTAGTGGGGAGGCCAATGAATAGGGAGTTGCAGTAGTCTAGGCGGAATGTAATGAAGGAGTGAACCAGGGTTTGTGCATCAGTGGTAGAAAGGAAGGGGCGAAGGCGGGCAATGTTCCGGAGGTGAAAGAATGCAGTTTTAGTGAGGGATTTAATGTGGGGGTCGAAACTGAGTGAGGAGTCAACCAGTATGCCGAGGTTTCTGACAACAGGAGCGGATTTGACAATTGTACCATCAATGTTCAGACTGAGACAATGAGATTTGGACAGTTGAGGTTTGGGGCTGATGAGAAGGATTTCGGTTTTATCTCTGTTGAGTTTTAAAAAATTATCTTGCATCGCATAGCTTTAAATCAGAAAGGCAGTTAGTAAGTGAACTGGGAAGAGGGTCAATGAGGGAGGATGTAATGAGATATAATTGGATGTCATACGGGGCACAGCCTGCCTATTTGCAAGGGATCTGCTGATGGTATTGGGCTGTTAAAAAGCTGCCTGGTTATTGGCATTGATTTCTGCATACAGTACTTGCAGGGAGTAACATATGCTGGGGTGGAGATGGTGATGGGTATTCAGGGGAGTTGGGGTGTTGCTTCCACATGTTCACAGTCTCCATTTGACCACTTAGGTAGTTCAGTTTCCACAGTCATTCCAGTAGTGTCCATGTTGTTATCAGACACTGGTACTGTATGTCAGCATAACTCTTCTTTCCTGATAGCGTCTCCGCAGCCTGGGTAGGTGATTTCTGCAGCACTCCAACATAGCTTATCTCCTCATGCTCATTTGTTCCAGTGGATGTGGCTGGGCATTGTTGAGCTGGCTGTTTATGTTCCTCCAAGGTCATTTCAGTGGGGGCTACCGGGTGATTGTCAGTGAGCCCTACAGCAGGGGGGGGTTCGGCATGACTGTTTCAGCTCGTGCAGAGTGTTTTGGTTTAGCCGAGTTGTTGATGTCTTGATCCGTCTGTACGGCTACTGAGCACTTATAAGAGGGTCGGCTCAAGGTTGGCAGCAAAAATGCTGAGTGGTGCAGAGAGAGGCGATAGTTTTCACTTAAGATTTTGGCTCCAATCCAACTGAGTTCTGTGTTACTTGGTCTGAAATATTCTCTGCAATTCCAGAAAAGGTTGAAATTGTCAATAAAGTTAATTCCAACTGAAAAGCATGTTTTTGTGAGCCAGGTGTTTAAACTGAAAAGTCTTGTAAAAACAAAGCTTCCCTCGGCTGGGAGTGGACCACTGATGAAAATTTGTATTCCAAGCTCATATAGGACAGAAAAAAGTTCCTTGAAATCTTCTCGGACATACAGCGGCTCTTTGTAAATGTTATTTGCTCCTACATGCACAATGATGCTTTTGATTGTTTTATATTTTGACACTATTTGACACTATAGGGGCAGCCGTGGCCCACTGGTTAGCACTCTGGACCAGTGGGCCACGGCTGAAGTGCCCTTGAGCAAGGCACCTAACCCCTCACTGCTCCCCGGGCGCCGCTGTTGTTGCAGGCAGCTCACTGCGCCGGGATTAGTGTGTGCTTCACCTCACTGTGTGTACACTGTGTGCTGTGTGTGTTTCACTAATTCACGGATTGGCATAAATGCAGAGACCAAATTTCCCTCACGGGATCAAAAGAGTATATATACTTATACTTCTTATATATTTCTGTAAGTCTGTTCTTTGTCTCAGACACTGATGCATTTGGAAAACAGCGTACAATCATCCTTTCCCCATCTATATGTCTCACAGCAGAGTCGCCAAGAACAAGGGTTGTGGGATGGACAGGTGCCGAGTGCTGTTCTTTGTCTGTGCACATCATTCTTGTGCTGTTAGCAGAGATAATGACAGCAATTTCTCTTAAGTTGATCATTAAAGCTGCAGTTAGCAAGATTTTTTGATCATATTCACTGAAACCAACACTATGCTCTGACAGAACAACATAAATCAGCCGGTTTTAGAAAAAAAAAACTACCTCCACCTAGAGCCTGTTAATTGTTTTGCAAAAATCCACAGCTCCGGTTCTTCTGGTCCAATCAGAGCAGGGCTGTGTGAGATCTGACTGTCAATCACAGTCTGTTGCAGTCTGGTGCACACTGACGAGCACAAACTCGATAAGAGGGTGCACGTGGTAGTGGGGGAGGGGCATGAGAGTTGTAAACATTCAACATTTTGGCAAAAGTCCCCTCAATCTGTCAGACTTGCCAACTGCAGCTTTAAGCAAAATATGGCATCATATGATTCATGCAACATTTCATATCCAATGTTTTATTCACTGCACTACACTGTACTACACTTCTCTGCTACTATTGAATTGGTTAGCTCTGGCTAACATCGCAAATGTATTTCGGACAACACTTTGGTTTGTTATGTTTCTAAAGTAATGTGGTTCCTGTGTGTTAGGTTTCTAGGGAGCCGTCAGCAAATTAATGTTGCCATCACCAGAGCCAAATACAGCCTTTTCATTTTGGGACACCTCAGCACTCTGAAGGTAATATAGGCATGCTCTATCTCAGCCATAGCAATCCCTGCTTAGGGTTTTTTTATTAAGATATTTTTTATTTGGCAATATGCTGCTTATCGAGGAATTATTTTCCCCTTGACAATGTTATACATTTTCCCTTTTAGAAACACAGAAACTGGGAGCCTCTAATAGAGGACGCTGAGAGCCGTGGGATCATCATAAAAACGGAGGAGCGACACTTAGTTCATGCCCGGAAGATCCTGAAAGAAGATGACGCCTACCTCTCTCCCCCTCACAGGACACAGGATCGGTCTTTGCATCCCTCCAACGGGCCCCATCTCTCCTGATCAAACAGCACAACCCCCCCGACTCAAGCTCCAGTAACATGTCCTCAGGAAAAGTTCCCTTCACATCATGACATCAGGGCAGCCCCTCGCACGCTGCTGCCTTCAAACCCCAGCCCCTCAGGGCTAGCAGGAACTAGTGTGACTCATACGGATGTGACAGACAATGACCCTGTCCGGTGCCAGCACAGTCCATAGCCGACAGGTCAAGTTCGTCAAGTTCCACACTCTGAAGAAGTAGCTCCTTTTCTTATATATACTGTATATATAATCTCCATACTGGGACCACTGGGTATGTACATAGTGTACTGTACATACATAACAGAATGTTTTTATATCTACCTTTTAATTATAAAAGTTTCATGTGGTCAGTCACTTTTTTATATCGGTTACAAAATGGAACAGAAAGGCTGCTCAACAGGGATGCACACAATGTTTAGGATCTAATTTTATCTGGAGCTTTTGTGCTTTTAGCAAATGGCTGTCAGAGTATGTTATGCATTATAACCATTAAACTCTACTTGATATTACTTCTTCTTGTCACTTTTCAGTATCCTGGTTAAGCCTTTAGCGTCATTTGACAAATAACACAATGGGGTCACTATGGAGATGCAGTGGCAATGACAAAGATGTAATTTTCCCTATCATAAGTCAGTGTACCATCAAAATTATTTGAAACCAGTATTTCAAGATAAAATTGCTACATAATGTTGCTACATTATCTACATAATCATTACGGTAGTTTGATTGATAATTCAATCTCCTATATAATCTTACCAAATAAATTGAAAGTTATTTTGGCCTGAGAGATGACCAGTGGATGATTATACAGGAAATGTAAGGTTACAATAGATAACATTACCTGCAGCCCAGCTAAATCCAGGTGCTGAAAAGACCTCAAAGTCATTATGAGGGCACATCATCAGGAATGATCAATGTGATGATGACATACAGTGTGGTGTAAATTGTACACATAAGCATATATACTGGCACATATGTGCACTGAAAAAGTCAAAATAGCTCTTTTTAAAAAAATATTGTACTCCAGTTTATAGAGCTCACTATGATGTAGCAAAGATGAATGAGATAAAGGTGGCACAGAATGATGCTTGCTCAAGTGTCCCAGGCAAGCGCTAGCTATATGTTTGTGATTAATATGTCCCCACCTTTCATGCGGTGCGAAGGAATTTTACATACAAATTCATGTGAGGATAATTTGAATCAAGCAATACATTTATAATGACCTTTAAATGCACTTATGGGAGAATTTGTATATGTTTCTCATTGAATTAAATATTGTAGTATAACTTATGTAGTATATCTATCAAATCTATCTATCTATCTATCTATCTAACTGGTTGCCATCCTTTGACTTAGGAATGTTAAGATAACCCCTGTGTCATCTGAAACCTCCTCTATAGGAATGTAAGGTATGTGATAGTGACCCCATGGGGAATAACAGCACAAACATGCAGGTTGAGGGGTTCTATGTAAACATTCTTATCTCTGCTAAATGCCAGCTGGTTAGATGGTCACTGGTAGGTGCATCTTGTGAGTTTCCGTGGGTGTGCGTTAAGGATAAGAACTGGCTTCACGTGTGGGCTTGTTACTTTGACATTTGATGTTGGTAACATGCTCTTGGTATTGAGACACTAGTTTTCTTGGAGTAATTTTGACCACACACTGTGACACAATAGGCCTATATTCTTCAATCTTTTAGAAGCATTGGACCAATACTGTGGACAGTCATTTGTATGTATGTCTGATGTCTTAAAACTTTAATACCAAGTATGTCAACAAAATGAAAATCAATTTGAACATAGCTTTATCCCACATTCAAAATTCTGTTTGAAAATCATTGCAAATTGGCACGTTTAGTAGATAATGCCTCATTTGCATATTTTTTTTAAAGTATTAAATTAAATATTTTTTTTTACCAATTTCACCTGTACCACTGTTTACATTGACCTATTGCTACACCTAAAATTACCCACAACTGTTAAAACTAGATGAACAGTTAATGGGTTGTGTGTGTGTTTATGTATATGTGTGTGTTTATGCGTGTTTGTGTGAGTGCGTGCGTGCGTTCGTTCGTGCGTGCATGTGTTTATGTGTGTGTGTGTTCCACGTGTCTTTATGTGTGTATGTGCGTTTATGAGTGTGTGTGTGTGTGTCTGTGCATGCGTGCGTGTCTGTGAGTGTGTGCGTGCCTGTGTGTGTGTGTTTGTGCATGCGTATGTGTGTGTCTGTGCGTATGTGTGTGTGTTTGTGCGTGCGTATGTCTGTGCTTGTGTGTGTGTGTTTGTGTGTGTGTGTGTGTGTGCGGCGGGTGGGTGATGGATCAAAACGAAAATCAATGTTTCTGTCTTCCTTGTTGGGCTACAGCCCAGTCTTTCAGCTTTCAGTGTCCTGGAAATCGTTGACACAAAATTACGAAGAAAAAAAAATACTGGAAGCTTCGCTAGCTCGACTGTCATAATAATACTCTGATACAGTGGCCTCTATTGTCGTGGAAAATCCAATTAACAATCAACACTTAACTAATTAACACTCTGGAACAAGGCGTCCAAAGGAGACAATGCAGACAGGAGATCTCTGAAGACTGTTGATCTTTATTCACCGTAT